>NW_024582073.1:29418860-29570461 GCF_017639235.1 Corvus kubaryi
CTGTCCCGCTGTCCGTCCCGCTGTCGCTGTCCCGCTGTCCCTGTCCCGCTGTCGCTGTCCCGCTGTCCCCCGATCCCTGCCGGGCGCGGGGCTGCTGCCCTCTAGCGCCGGATCCCGCCTGAACACCACCCAAACCATGGAATCCTATGGATGAGTAGGGACTTTAAACCCCATCCCATTCCATTCCCTGCCATGGGCAGGGACACTTCCACGTTGCTCCAAGCCCCATCCAACCTGGCCTTGGACACTTCCAGGGATCCAGGGGCAGCCACAGCTTCTCTGGGCACCCTGTGCCAGGGCCTGCCCACCCTCACAGGGAACAATTCCCAGTATCCCATCTAACCCTGCCCTCCAGCAGTGGGAAGCCATTCCCCCGATGTTCCGTTCACCACCTCCAGAAGAATCCACAGGAACTGAGCGCCTGGCTGCCCTTCCAGCCCTTTTTGGGATGACGAGCTCGGTGTGAGGCAATTCCCACTGCTGGGACAAAGTCTGGATCTCCCACCGAGCTGCACAGAACAGTTATTTTGCTGCTTCCACCCCACAGCTCCTGCTCTGGATTGGTACTGCACCACCACCAATCCCATTCGTATCAATGATCAGCAATTAAGTTTTTCAGCAAAGCCAAAAACGCTGCAATTTCCCCCAGAATAATTAATGTTCTTTAAATTCCCCCCCCCCCTCCTTTAAAATGCTTTGAAATACAAGTGATTCCCAGAGCCTGAAACATGCAGGGAAGGAGAAACAATCAAGGATTGCCAACAATTACTTTCAGTAAGCTAACAACCACGTGGTTGACCCTGATTTCTCCCCCAGTACATTCCTGCTCCTTCCCACCACCATCCATCCCACTGCACTGGAGCTCCAAGAATGAGACAAGAAGCAAACAAAGAGTTTGAAGCATATAAAAAATAACAGCAGTATTTTATAACGAAGAAAAAAAACCAAGCAGTTTACAAAAAAAGGATAGACAATAAGCCAGGAACTTTGGTGCTGGGATCAGACCGTGCTGGATCTACTCAAAACTCCCAAGAAAAAGGAGTCACACACACACACATGTAGAGAGTGAGGATGTGGAAAACTTGCAGGATGCTGTGCCCAGGGACACCAGTGCCTCAGAGCAGGGACTGTGGTGGATCAGGCTGTGGGACTGCTGCTGGGAATTCCCAGCCCTGCAGAGATTTCCCAGCTCT
This sequence comes from Corvus kubaryi, assembly GCF_017639235.1. Lineage (NCBI taxonomy): Eukaryota > Metazoa > Chordata > Aves > Passeriformes > Corvidae > Corvus > Corvus kubaryi. The sequence goes on from NW_024582073.1 coordinate 29,420,054, forward strand.
CCACTGCAGAACCATTGCAAGGTGGCTTCTGCATCAGCCCTCAGCCCCCAAGGCTGCTGTGATTAATAAAAGCCAGGCTTTTCCCTGTGTATCCCAAGGATTCACATGCCCTCCCCAGCCCAGCCCAGCACTGACCCCTTACATCAAGGAGCCACACAGATCCCAGGCACACAGATATTCCAAAAAGCTCAAGTTTCTGTGCCTTTTCCATGAGTTTTGGCCGTGAGGGTGGGTGAGTGAAAGGCCAGCCAGGTACGTGTGTGCTGGGTTTTAGGTGGTACAGCAAGAGCTGAGTCTAGAAACCCTTCAGTCAGCACTCTGGAAATGGAGATGTTTTTAATGGAGCATTTGGGAACCTTTTGTGTGATTTCACAAGGAATGAAGAATAAATGAGGTCTTGAATTCAGCTGATCCCAAACAGGCTGCCCAGAGAAGCTCTGGCTGCCTCATCCCTGCCCAAGGCCAGGGTGGATGGGGCTTGGAGTGACCTGGGATGGTGGAAGGTTCCCTGCCCATGGCAGGGGTGGGAATAGGAGGGGCTGTAAGGTCCCATCCAACCCAAACCACTCCCGGAGCTGCAGGATCCTGCTCCCAGCCCTCACCTTTCCAGTACCATCATATGAACACAGAGCAGGACACAACAGAAACCTGTGTTAGTCTGCAGCAAAAACATTTTCCTCCCCAGCCAGCTCAGATCACCTTCCACATGAGCCCTGCACTCTCTTCCCAGATTTTTTCCCAGTTGTCAAATCCCTGGCTGTGTCCAGAATCCCAGCTCACAGTCAGCTGAGGTCTAGAGATGAACACAGATCTACCCAGCAAAGCAAACACCCTCTGAACCCGTTTCCTCCCTTTTCAGAGGGAGCTGCCACATGAGGAACCCACCTCAAACTGCTCAGACCTGGGGATTCAGCAACGGGCAGAGCCAGGTGGGATTCAGGATGTAGGGAAGAGCTCGGGGCTGTCCAGCACTTCCAGCCATGCTCACAAGGGGATCAGAGAGCTGGATATTGGTTTCTCTGGAAAGAAACCAGGACTGGAAGGGAGTGTTGAGGTCAGGGTGATGGTCATCCCGATACCCTGGGATAATTACCCTGACACCGTGACCTGATCTGAAGGATCTGAACAGCTTTCCCTGTGCTCCAAGGAGCTGCTCACTGGGAAGCCAGAGCACTTCCAAGGCCGTGTCTCCATGAGCTCACATCCCAAGGGAAGGTGCAGATACCTCGTTGCTTTCAGAGAGCATTTATTGAGCGTGCAGGATCCATCCCAACCCCCCTTCCCCAGGGTGCAACTTCCACAGGGGCTCCACACCGCAGCATCCCGCTCGCAGGCTGTGTGGCAGCATGCACAGGGAAAAGAGGGAGTACCAGCATGCATGGAAAGGGGAGGATTCCCCCACAATGACAGGAGTGTAGCCTCTAATAAATGTAACATGGAATACTACAGAGATCCAAGTGTGACTGAAGGAAGCATCTCTTTGGTGGAGTTCTGTGCAGCCGAGTTTGGGAGAGAGAAAATCCCAGACAAACAAACAAACAAACATCCCTATTCCATCCTCGAATTTAGATCTCAAAGCTGGAGGCTGACAGACACCCCAAAGGGTGCTGAGGGCTGTGTAGGAGCGCTGCAGGCTGAAATGGGAATCACCCTGAGGCACAGATCCATGCCGTGCTGTACCTTCCGTCCCTAGGACAGGGATAAGGACGTGTGGAACAGGATAAAGCCTGGCTGAGAGCACAGCTGTGTCACGCTGTGGATCCAGTGGGCCACATGGAGTTACACACCAGGGCTGTGCTGATGCTCTTCCCCCTTCCCAGACCGTTTTCCAGCACATGGAGAACCTCTGATTGTGAACACAGAACTGACCTGGGCACTCGGCACTCCAAGTAATTGCAATGGATGGAGCAGAGTGCCCGTGCACTGCTTTGTCACCATCATTAAACACGGAGTAAAACTACCTAAAAAGGGCAATTTCATATGACTGGAATGCCCCACAGACCTTCCCATGCACCCCCATGTCCAGCCAGTGTATTCCAATCACATCCTTTGAACAAACCTGCGCTGTAATCCCAGATGGATTTCAACTCTTGCAGACACCCATCCCCGCGCTGTCCTGACAGGCCACAACAGTGGAACAGTCACAGCAGGGGCTGTGACACGAAACGTGGGCTCAGTGACCCCCAAACCACGGGCTCAGTGGCCCAGGGAGTGACCTGAATCCATAGGTCCAACAGAGATCCTACACAGAGTCAGGCTGAGTCCAGGAGTCCCAGGAGAGCACCGACTGCGCCGAAGTAACCCTGAGGAGCAGAAGGAACATCCAGTGAAAATCCACCTCACACAGAACAGCAATACCCATGGAATCAGGGAATGGTTGGGGTTGGAAAGGACCTTAAAGATCATTCAGTTCCATGTCCTGCCACAGGCAGGGACACTTCCCACTATCCCAGGCTGTTCCAAGCTCCATCCAACCTGGCCTTGAACACTTCCAGGGATCCAGGGGCAGCCACAGCTTCTCTGTGCCAGGGCCTCCCCACCCTCCCAGGGAACAATTCCTTTCCAATATCCCATCTAACCCTGCCTCTGGCAGTGGGAAGCCATTCTCCCTTGTCCTGTCACTCCATCCCTTGTCCCAAGTCCCTCTCCAGCTCTCTTGGAGCCCCTTTAGGCACTGGAAAGTCTCCCTGGAGCCTTCCCTTCTCCAGGCTATTAAACACATGATGTAATTTTAACAACATATAAAGGAGAGGGGAAAGATACAACTACAGGGAGGTACTTTATAAAATAGAAAATAAAATAAAATATAGCTGTGGCTGTAGCAGCAAAGCCCTGAGAGCCTCCAGCACTGTGCACCCAACAGCTCCACTGGCTGTTTACAGAGCACTCCAAGGATTTGCATTTTGCCATGAGACATATTTTAAAAAGGAATTTCACCTCATGTTCCAAGAAAAGTGCTTTTAACTGTCCCTTTGACCAGTAGTCCAGGGCGTAGGCCAGGAGCCTCATGGAGATGGTGTTGATCCGAAGGAAGTTGCCCACGAACACCACACGGTTGATGTTCTGCAAGTGTTAAGGGGGAAAAAAAGGAATATTAAGGCTAAATTCTATTTTCTGCTTGCAATGATGAAAACCCCCCCTGGGGATGGGGCTGGAGCACCAGGAGAGGCTGAGGGAGCTGGGAAAGGGGCTCAGGCTGGAGAAAAGGAGGCTCAGGGGGGACCTTGTGGCTCTGCACAAGTCCCTGACAGGAGGGGGCAGCCGGGGGGGTCGGGCTCTGCTGCCAGGGAACAGGGACAGGAGGAGAGGGAACGGCCTCAGGCTGGGCCAGGGGAGGTTTAGATTGGATATGAGGGAAAATTTCTTCATGGAAAGGGCTGTCCAGCCCTGGCACAGCTGCCCAGGGCAGTGTTGGACTCCCCATCCCTGGAGGGATTTAAAAGCCGTGTGGATGTGGCACTTGGGGATGTGGGTCGGAGGTGGCCTGGGCAGTGCTGGGGGAATGGTTGGGATTGATGATCTTAAAGGACTTCTCAACCTAAACGGTTTGGAAATTCTATGATTTAAGTGCCTGCTGAAAGTGTCTGGCAGAACCTGCAGAAAACCACCCACAACTCCATTAGAAAGCAGGACCAGGCCATTTGAAGCCAGGCTCTTCCTCAGACTCTTGCAGAAATTCCCAGGCCAATCTACAGCCTTTCGAACTCATGAATTTGGATAGAGTAGCTGATTTTCCTAGGAAATCCTTATACTGCCTGGGAACACTGATCATCAACTGCCATCTCCCTCTCTCCTCCCAGCTCTGGCCTTTGACTCATCATGAAACACCTGAGTGACTCTACTGTTAAATGGGGGGAAAACAAACTAATTAGGAGCCCTTAATCAAAACAATTTGTAAAGAAAGGGAAAGACCAACCAAGTAGTGGTATTTTGGATTTAAACCAGACTTCAGCCTTACTTTTCCACCCTAAAATAGTTCTGATGCAAGCTCTGAAGCTTTCTTGTTCTCCAAAAAGAAAATAATTCAGTTCCTCCTCTTACTGAGAAACCAGGATCAAGTCTTACCTGCTCCTGAACTCTCATCCTTCTACGGATTTTCCCTCCCTCCCCACATTAATTAACACTTCCCCTGAACTATTCAGGATCCTCATTTCATTCAGCTGAGCTCCACAGCAAGGAATGAGCAGATACATTAGGAGCAAGGCTGTTTAGGACATGTCTTGCCTCATTTTGGCAGCAATGAAGACAGAGCCAGAGGAGTCAGGAGGATGCTGGATGCCATTGGCCCATCCCACGGAAGCAGGCTCAGGATGGAGTGCAGAGCATGTCTCTGCTCTTTCATAGCCCTGTACAATGCTGCTTGACATGAATGCAACAAGGCAGCACTGTAAAGAAGCTGAAAGCACAGAGATCCAGCAACGGCCGTGGCAGTGGTGGGGCTTGGCCAAGAAATCCAGCACAATTCGTAAAAACAACACAGGAAAAGATATCCAGCCTCTACACCCTCTATCCCTCCTTCCTCCTCTCCCAGTGGTCCCCAGAGCTGTTCCCAAAGAGAGGCGTGTTCCTCAGGCAGGCAGCAAGGGAAGAGATTCCCAAAATACCTCATTAAGGGCACACATCCGCGCTATGGAGCCAATGTTGTTGGTGATGGTAATCAAAGTGGCCTTGGCCAGGTCCTCCTTGCTGACAGATTCCCTCTTCTCCTTGCTCATCATGTTTCCAAAGCTGTAAAGACAGTTTCAGGGTTAAAGGTCCCATCAGAATTCCAGGAGAAAACAAGAACTGCCAATTTAACCAAAGTGATTCCTCTTGAAGGATTGACTGCTACCTTTAAAAAGCATTGCTATCAGTAACTTAGATCTCTTAGGAACTGCTGCTCTCCTAAGGCACCTAAATCCAGTTTTTCATCCTTGCAGGATCTCCGGTGGCAATCAAACCAAGATGAGAACCAGGCAGGGTGATACCTGGATGCCACAGCCCAGCCTGGCAGCCCAAAGCGCTCGTAGTCTCCTCCGTAGATGTCCCGCACCAGTTTGTCCACCTTGGTGCTGTCCCCATGGGACGCCATCTCCAGGGCCTCCTCGAACGTGGAGCAGCCCGTCAGAAGGCAGCAGAGGCCAAAGAAGGTTCCCCCTCCAAGGCTGCAAGTAAAGCAAAATGAAGATGAAAGCTCACATTGTTCAGCTCTGCGTTCCAGTTAGCTCAGGTCACCCCATTCCTGACACATTGTTTTAGGGAGAATTATCTTGGAAAAGCAGCATTTTCCTGAAAGTCTGTTCCTCTCACGTAACTTACAGCCTGTGAGGAATCCCTTGCCCTCACAGCTTTGTGCACAGGCCATGTTGTGAAATGAGACCTCCATTTTCTTATGTTACACTTTCTTCCCAGCATCCAGAGATGTTAATCTGAAAATAAGTATTAGTCCTGAGGGATAACTGGAGTGTCAGGGCAGAGATATCCAAAAGTTGGGGGAAAAACTCTGTCTTGTTCACTTTACTGTGCACAGATGCCACTAATAATGTATAGTAAGAGTAAGAACTGAACTGAGAGGCTTTAAAATTATTATTATTATCATCATCGTCATCATCATCATCATTATCATCATCATCATCATTATTATCATCATCATTTTTACTACTACTGTTACTTTTCAGGGAATTCAGGAGAGCTTAAAGCCACAGAACTCTTTGGCTTTGCCAGGACACAAGAGCAACATCTTCAAGATGGGCAAGAACTGGGGAATTACTGCTATGCCATTATCCCCTCCACCAAAATCTGGCGACTTTTGGAAGTCAGGATGGAAATCTCGACTTCTTGGATCAAAGCTACGAGTTGTTAACAATCCCAAACTATGTGATCTTATAAAATAAATAAATAAAGCCCTTAAATTCCTGCAGCAGGGCAACTAAAAGACCAGCTTTGATATAGACTGGCTGCAGTAAAGACACCAAAACATGAAATCCAGATCCTCTTTTCCAGGAGGGATTTTTGCTGGCAGGGAGCAACCGCAGTAGGAGCAGGAGCTTGGTCATTCCTCTCACCACCTTTATTGCAGCTCATCCCTGAAAATGCCATTTACAAAGCAGGAATGTGCTCCAGACCCTAAAATCAAAGTCCCTTTACCCCCTCAGCACTCACCTGGTGCCTGTTACCCGTTTATAGTTGTCTTTGGAATAGACAGCCAAAATGCTGACCCCTGAGCCAATGTTCACCAGAAGGAGAGGATAGGGATTCTCCAGGTTGAATGGGAGCTTCTGGCACCTCTCAGCATCCGTCGGGTTCTCAAAATAGTAACACTCTGAGTGTCCATTGAACCCCACGGAATCGATGTACAGCACTCCTTTCACAAGGCAATCCAGCTCATCGAGCTTACAAAGCTCAAGGTCACCCATCTGGTGGGAAGGAAAAAAGAGGAATATTGAAGAAATAGCGAGGGATTTGAAGGGTTTATGCTCAGGGCTGGAAAAATGCATTCACTGCCAGCTCAATCCAGCTGTGTCCATGCTCCCTGCAGAGGCTGAGGGAGAACAGATCACAGGAGAGCACAGGGACTCCTAAATACCCCAGCCCTCAGGTGTGGAACAGGGCAAAACCATCTGGATCCACAGATGGACACAGAGTGAATTCCAGCAATTCCCACAGGCCTGACTTAGGCCCTGATGCTGAGGCACTGGTGTGAAAAAGCCAGGAAAAATGAGGAGGGACTTATATTGTTTGACCAAAATATCCCACAAAACCCATCCAAAGGAACATCAAAAAACAGTGAGGAAGTTACAAGATCATTTTCCTCTCATGCCACTGCCTTGACCACACAAAATGGGATATTGGGAAAAACAACAGAAAGGGCTGTGTTACCCAGAATAGTAGTGGAGTCTGCATTCCTGGAGGGATTTAAAAGCCATGTGGATGTGGCACTTGGGGACATGGGTCAGTGGTGACCTTGGCAGTGCTGGGGGAACAGTTGGATTTGATGATCTTAGATGGCTTTTCACCCTTAATGATTCTATAAAAGCCTTTTTATCTGCATTTTTCCAAGCCCTGACTAAACAAGTATTTATCATGTTTTTCACCATGAACAAGGATCCCACTTAGAATGAAGTCACATGATGATGTCAAATCCCAACTATGAACTTCCTGGCAGTTACATTTACCACAAAATCTGCCTGAACCTCAACCAGCTCATTCACATAGGTGTCAGAAATGAAACCAGGTGAGCAAAGGAAGAAAATAAAGCAGGAGAAAGACAGCAATGAGGAAAAAAAAACAACACCACAAGACTGAGATTAGCACAAGCAGAGATTAAAAACAGAGAGGAAGATTTGTAAGAAAGATCATTAATGAATAATTTTAGAGTTATGTTCAGGGCAGAAAGTGTTTTAATTTGGAGATGCCAATTTGACTCCACATGCCAAGTTTAACTGGAGTTAGGGACAGCGTCAAAATGAAGATTTAGAGAAGCTTTAGAGTGTGCAGAGAAAGTTTTCTAGTTTTAAGCTTTCAAAGAAACGTCACTACCAGATCCTAATGGTATAGAAGCCAAAAATGCCTACTGTGCGAAAGTCCTGCTCAAATTTGTACGCTCCACCTCCCGTGGCACATAAGGTAGTATGGAGGCTCGAGAAGTGCTTTTCGCTTCCCATTTGGATAAAAGCAGGCATGTCATGAGTAGGAAAGCGTATAAAGTGCAGATTGCCTTTACGTCCACACAGGGTAAGGTCCTTGAGCTCAAGGTGCACATCCCGAATGCCTGTGGAGCCATAGGCTACGTTTGATGTCAGGTATTTGCGGATGCTTTTGAGGTTTTCCACTTCTTCCTCTTCCTCTTCGGCCGTGATGTCCTTGGGTTCAAAATAAACCAGTTTGACCAAGGTCCCTCCGATGTCCAAGCCAAACCAGGGAAAGACTGCAGAGAGAAGACAAAGAGAAAATGAGACAGGGTATGGCACAGCCATAGCACGAGCACCTTTCTAGTGGAAGGTGTCCCTACCCATGGCAGGGGGTTGGAACGGGATGGTCTTTAAGGCCCCTTCCCACCCAAACCATCCTGTGATTCCATGAAAACAGTTTTCATTGAATTAATTAATGCAGTTCTCTAAGGACCCATGTGGTCTCTCCATTTTCAGGAATGCTGGCAGCCTGGTCTGTCTTTGACAAGAGACAGCTCCTATTTAGAGATCCCTCACATTCAGGGGCTCCGAATATTTGCTGTACAACACTCGAACACTGACATTCCTCCCCACAGGTCTGACAGCATCCATACCCTTGCCAGATCCTGCTGCAGGTTTAATCCCCAGCTATTCCTTTTCCAAAGTTCTGAACCAGAGCCAGAGCCACGGATAACACCCGTGCTTTTACATCAAAGGGATGTACAAACGTTCCCTAATTACAACAGAGCTGAGGTAGACAAGCAATCTAAGATGCCGCAGGGAGACAAAAACAAATGTCTAATTGGATTATTTTATTAGTCAAATTCCCCCGTGGTCCAAAATATGCATCAGTGTCAGGCCCAGCAACATTTACAGCTGTGTTAGATAATGAGCTTCTTGGAAAAGATCAAGAGAAACCCCTGATCTGATGGAATCTGCGATTAGAGCTGGGAACTGGAACAGATTAGTATCACTATTAATGAGCTAAAGGAGAGGCTGGAGCTAATGAGATGCACAGGCTCCAAAGCAAAGGGAAAAATGTAGCCACATGTTAGGGCTTATGGGAGCAGAATTCAACCCTTATGGTAGCTTCCAGAAGGAAAAAAGGAACTCTTAGAAAATAAACCTGAATCATAGAATCATACAGGTCAGAAAAGACCTCCACAATCCCAACTATTAACACAGCACTGCCCAGGCCACCACTGACCCATGTCCCCAAGTGCAACATCCACACAGCTTTTAAATCCCTCCAGGGAAGGGGACTCCACCACTGCCCTGGGCAGCCTGATCTAATGCTTGATTGCTCTTTCCATGAAGAAACTTTCTCTAACATCCAATCTAAATCTCCCCTGGCCCAGCCTGAGGCCATTCCCTCTCCTCCTGTCCCTGTTCCCTGGGAGCAGAGCCCGACCCCCCCGGCTGCCCCCTCCTGTCAGGGAGCTGTGCAGAGCCACAAGGTCCCCCCCTGAGCCTCCTTTGCTCCAGCCTGAGCCCCTTTCCCAGCTCCCTCAGCTGCTCCAGACCCTTCCCCAGCTCCGTTCCCTTCTCTGGACATGCTCCAACATAGACGTTACCAACGTTCCTCTGGAAAACAGCATCTCGGGGTTTAGTAAAACTCCTTATCTGCAAACAGATAAGGGTGGAACATGGAGAAGCCCTCATCCCTCTCCCTTTGGAGCAGGAATCCCTCATGTCAGGCTCTTCAGGGAACAATCTTAGCACAGGCAGAGCCTGACAGGTTGGAGGACACATTCTCTGGTAGCTGTACAGGCCCTTCCAGAGCTTTCCAGCTCCCAGGAGCTCCTGGCACCGGCAGCTCCCCAAAGTATTTTTAATCCACCAAGATATTTTTATGTATTTCCGTAGAGGCCACCCCCAACCATCACCAAAGGAAATCTTGAAAGAAGATGCAAGCTCTATTTTCGGAGACACATCCAAATCCCAATCACTCTCCATTTCTGAGGCATTTACTTCACACAAGAACAGACACAAAAATAACTTTTCATGAATGAAAGGGAAAAGAATCTGAATGGCAGCCCAGCAGAGGGAGGGAGCAGGGGCAATCCAAGGACTTTTACACAGGCAGATAGTGATAAGACAAAGGGGAAAGGTTTTAAACTAAAAAGAGAGATTTAGATTACATATTAGATTACATTTAGATTACATTCTTCCCTGTGAGGATGATGAGGCCCTGGCACTGAGAAGCTGTGGCTGCCCCATCCCTGGAACTGTCCAAAGCCAGGCTGGATGGGGCATGGAGCAACCTGGGATAGTGGAAGGTATCCCTGTCCACACCAGGGGGTTGGAACAAGATTGTCTTTAAGGTCTCTTCCAACACCAACCATTCCATGATTCCTGGAATATATTTGTTCCTGTCAAAATATGCAATTTGATTTCTGCATTAGACTTTTTTTTTAAAGCATCCCCACCATTATATTTAGACAACAATCTTCCCCCAAACTCCCTTTGCCAGGCTATACAGGGGTAAAAATGGGGAAAGAGCAGAGGTTGGGGACTTGGAGATGGTCTCACTAATGTGCAGCAGGAAAGACAAACATCCAAAAACACGGTGCTCTGAAGCCAAATGCCTGAAAATGCCACAGGGGCTGCTCCATCACAAGCTAACAGGCTCCTACTTCCCAGCACTCAGCTGGCGGCACATGCATGGCTTCAGTAAAGTAACAGATTTGTTTTAAAGTTGGTTGTGAAGTTCACACACCAAACTCCCACACTCAGCAACACAAATCTTCCAGATTTTAGGGCAAACACCACCTGGGTCCATCGGTTTAGGCAGCTTTCCTGGTCACAAAAAAAAGAGCAGTTCCTTGGAAACTTCACCCCATACCCAGTACCATCAAGACCTTAAATTTTTTATTACACATAAATTTAATTTTTATTTGGGCAGAACATCAAGCCTGGAGTTAAACCACACCAGTTATCCACTATCTGCCTCACCAGGAACAGGGAAACAGGAATGATGCCAGCAGGAGTAACTGCAACCAGGCTGGGCTCACGGGTCACTATCTCTACTCAGCACTGGCCCTAAAAAGAAAACCAAGCCCCTGAGCTGGGACACAACTTCTGACCAGAGCTGGCTCACACATCCCTGTGGCACCAGCTGGAAAGGCTCCGTACGGAGCAGCTGGCATTCTCCATCTGCAGCAGCTCAGCTGTACCTTCCCTGTAAGTCACCAGGGATAAATTTGAAAAGACAGCTTATTAAGGTAATTAACTTACCCCAAATCATTGTTAATTATGGATCTCTCATTATATACATCCTAGCCACAGGTTAAGAATCCAAGGAAGAAATGTGTGAGCTCAGAATTAAGTACTTCTCTACCTGCTGCAAAGGATTCCCTATGCAGTAACACCTGTTGGAGAACTCAATCCATTACAGGGACAAAACTTCCCTATAAACCCTTTTTTGTAGGAAAGGGGAATGGCACACAAACAAGAGGAGGAAATCATTCCAAGGACATGAAGAACTGGGGATTTTTTCCTGACACTTACAGGAAGTCATCCAACAAGAACATGCAGGGCAGTGACAGCTCTTCCATGTCTGAGAACTAGAAAAATCCAACGGAGGGAGGAGGAAGCTCTCTTGGATCAACGCCATCACCATCTGCCACCAAGATTTCTCCTGAAACACTGATTTATTTTTTTTCCCAGCAGATGAAAGCCATCCAGAGATCTCTCCCTTGTAAGCCTCTGAAGCAATTTTTCCAAGAGAGCTGCCGCAGATCTCGAGGAGCAGCGGGAGAACTGCCGGCATCCAGGAGCCCCCGGGCATCCCCGAGGCAGATTTTGCTCAGTCAGAAGGTTCTGCTGGAATAACCAGACACCAGCATCAATGGCCAGGGCAGGAAATGTAAACACTGCCTCTCATCACCTCCTCCCTGCTGCTACTTGGAGATCTCTGTGCTGGGATGAGTCTCACACATCTCCTTTCCAAGTGCTCCCTTTCCAAGCGCTCACCAGCTGGAGAACAACGGGAAGGATGGCAAATCCCGAGGCTGGCAAGGGAAGCACATCACTGTATGGACCCCCTGGGCTCTCCTCCTGCCCAGCACCTTCTGGGAAATGTTTAGCTGTTCCTTGGGTGTTTGGGCATTTCCAAGAAAGGCAGGAAATCCTCTGCTCTCAGCTCCAAACCTCCTGCAATCTGTCTCCTTAGAGAAACTCTGTTGCTTTACTGGAGGATGAGAGCCATGAATCCCGTTCTCAGTGAGTTGGGCAGAGAAGCTGTGGCTACCCCATCCCTGGAAATGTCCAAGGCCAGGATAGTGGAAGGTGTCCCTGCCCATGGCAGGGGGTGGAATGAGATGGTTTTGAAGGTCCCTCCCAACCCAAACCATTGGCCTGACAACTTGCTATCCTCAAGCACAGACAATTTTAAAAGCAGCTCTCTCTGTATATTTTCAGGTAAACAGCTCTTTGTCTTAAAAACAAACCTTCTTCTCAGGGGCAGATCTACGGATATACAAAAAACAGCAATAAACAAAAGACTGGTCTGCAAACAAAGTTAAGGGCTCACAGCTCCGACTAAATAATCCCAGAAAAGCTCAAGGATACTTTGTGTGCCCACAGCAAGAGCTGCCACCCTCCCTTCAAATCCCTTTCACACTCAGACTGTAAGATCTTTGGGGCAATAAAAAGAAATTGCCTTTATCTGATATGTAAATTACTTCATAAAACTGAACACTGTGTAAATAAAAAAAGCCCTCAACAGATTTATTCTGGAAGCTGCAGAACTGTCAAGATGAAAGAGGTGATATAATTAAAGATCTCCATGGTGGATTTTCATCACAAAACAAGCAGCTTGAGTTGTATTTCAGAGTGATCCTTAACTTCTGGGCCAATTATATCAGGAGCTAAAAAGATTAGTCTGATGATTTAGTTCAGCGTGTGACAGCACCTCTAGGCTTACTCTGAAATATTCAATATTATATTTTAATAGTGTTATACCATGCTGGAAAATTTACAGTCGAGAAAAAATACAATTCATTAGCACTTAATATAAAGTGACACTAAGTCTACATTTCCTCCCATCCCTAAGAACAGGCTCTGACAGGAATTCATATTTCATACACCATTCCAAAACAGAAAAAGATATTTAAACATCAAAGCTTAAATTTTGTACTATCAAAGAAGTGACAAAACAGCATTTTATTTTTACCTTTTCTTGGATACTTTCTGTATAGAAAATTTAAAGTCATGTGTCTTTGCATGATTCTGATAGAAGATGCTAAAACTTTTTTAAAAGCAATCAGTTGAAAGGAAAGAATATTTTTTTCTCAGGGAACAAACAAACAAGCTACAGAAGGGAGAAGCACATTTTGCTAACCAGGGAAATAACCTAAACTCATCTCTGTTGAGTATCCCAGGATTTCAGGAGGAGCAAGGAGAGAGTGGAAGAAGAGGAAAAGGGGGAAAAGCTGATGAACTGAAATGCGGATCTATTTCTCTTATAAAAAAGATTCATTAAAAAAACATTCCCCTGCTCATTATGACCTGTTCATCATCAGGTTTCTGCCTTCGCCCTGCCCACAGCCACAGCTCCCTTATGGACCATGATGGGAATATCCTCTTTACTCATCTGGGATCTTTCCAGTCCAATTTTTTAAGTATGGATTTAAATAATGGCACTGATAATTCAGTATCAGAAGGGAATTTTCCTGTGTTGTCCCTGGAGCTGATAAAGTTTTTGTATATGACATGTCTGCCTGCACTAATAACCCTGTCAGGCTTCCTTTCCCAACACAACACTCCAAAGCTTCAAGAAATCTCCATGTTTTCAGGGACACTTCTCAGACCCTTCTGAGAGCAACAGTGTCCTTGACTTCTCCCCCTTCTGCCAGGGGCACACGGAAAATCACAGTGTCTTCAGTAAAGTTCCTTAAGTGCACCAGAAAACATTTCACTGAATCATTCAGGTCGGAAAAGACCTCTGAGATCAATTCCCACCGTTAACACAGCACTGTCATCTTCACCCCTAATCCATGTCCTCAAGCGCCACACCCACATGACTTTTAAACAGGGATTTAAACTTCCAGGGAATGAAAATTTAGCTGGGATGTTGGGTGCACTGTTTATTTCAGATCTATCCCAAATCCAGCCTTCTTCCCTGATCTCCGCAGTGAAACAGCCCTGACTGTACCTAACAGGCACAGAGGGACGAGGAGGAAGGAGAATCACGAGCCTGCTGAAATCCTTCCACTCCTAGGGAAGCGGGGCTCATCTGCCAGGGCATCTGCCAGCACAGCCAGGCAAGACAAGCCTCAAGGTCACCCAGCTCATTTGCCACATGCCAGCACCAGACAAGTGGGAGCTAAAGTAGGATATTTTTGATCCCATGCCCATTAAGCGCTTCCCCTTCATTCTGGCTTGAATCTTCCTTAAGGTGGGATGGAGCATTTTAACTCTGAAACTGATTTACTGTGACATCAGGCACTGTCCCTGCTAAGGGACACACTTGCCCCAGTCCATTTCTCTTCCAATTATCGCAAGAATCATTTAGGAAAGTCAGACTACATTGTAATCCCAAATCACACCATGCTGACCTTACAGACTGGAAGCTGCCAGAACACCTGTTTTCCTTAAAGTGTCCCACGCCTCTCTCAGCATCCAACTTTAAACCACATTTTCCAGAGAAGACACAGAAACTGCCCCGAGCAAGGCAGAGGAGAATCATCACCTAACGAAGAGCTTTAAGTCCTCCCTCATTCTCATACCAGAGATCTCCTTCATGTCCCTGCAGCCTTTTAACTAACAGGTCTCTAATTAACAGCCCCACGGATCCCTATTCCTATTTTTCACCCTAAGGGCGAAAGAGAAGCTGCCTTTTTCACCAGCAACCAAAAAAAGATCAGGAACACTCTTAAAACTTCACTCGAATACAGTAACAACATCTTGGTGCTGCCAGTCACAGCTGAGATGCAGCAGAATCCTGATCCCTGTTTTCAGCCCAGATTTCTTGCTCACATCTTTTTAACAGCTGTGCAGGTACCAAGGAATTACACCTAGGTTGTTTCATTTTCAGGTATGGAAAGTTCCTTCCAGGAGGAAGGACTCCAGCAGAAGTCAAGGAATAATCGCTCAGTTCCTCCTCAAACATGGCTGAAGTCAGTGACAGCCACGGCACCTGCACGGCAGCTCCTGCTGCTCCCAAAATGAAGGCTGCCATCCATTTTGCTGCTTCCAGTAGGACATTTACAAACGTGGTTACAGGGATGGGGTGTTTTCCTTAAAAAGCCTGGTTTGATCTGTGTCCAGCTCCTGCCAAACCTGTGGGGTTCTTCCCTCCCAAAATTTAAACTATTCCCTTTGCTCTCCATTGCTTTGCTTTCACAGTTACCAGTCCAGCCCCACAACCTCACACCCTGGTCCCTCCATCTGTCCTGCTGTGCCCTTTTCCTCACCCTCTGTCACCAGCTGCCTTTCCTTCCTTCCCATCCAAGGTCCCCAGTTTGGGAACCTCAGCATCCACCACAGCCCCATCCCGTGTCCTGCCCCACCAGGTAGGTGTCACCTCATCCTAAACCTCCAAGAGCTCCTGGAATGCAGCTTGTCCCATCCTTTACCCCAACCTCCTAGCCCATGTCACTGTCCAACCGTGTCCCCACCGTGCTGTCCCCAAACAAGCCATGCTGTGCCCATGCCATCACCCCACAGTGCTGTTCCCAAGTTGGCCATGCTGGACAAGTCATCACCCTACCGTGTCCCTCCGTGCTGTCCCCAGACTGGCCATGCTGGACAAGTCCCCCCTCCACTGCGTCCCCACCGCGTTCCAGACTGGCCATGCAGCGCCCATGCCATCACTCCACTGCGTTGTCCCCATACTGGCCACGCTGTACAAATCCTCACCCCACCGTATCCCCGCCGTGCTGTGCCCACGCTGCCCATGCCGTGCCCATCTCACAGCGCCGTCCCCGTGTCCCCATCCCTCCCTGCTGCGCCCCACGTCGCCCCCAGCCCCACCTCCCCAGACCACGCCCCTGCAGCCCCCACCCGCCACAGCCCCACCCACCGCGCTCATTACCACAAGCCCCGCCCCGCCCCCGGCCCATCCTCTCAGCCCCCCCGCCTCTCCCCCCCTCCGCTCTCGCTCCGCTCCCGCTCCGCCGCACTCACGCGGGCGGTTCTTGCGGACCGAGTCCCGCCGCTGCCGGCTCACGGACCCGCCGCGTTCGCGGGGCTGCGGACCCGCCGCGCTGTCCGCGCCCGCCGCGCCGCCGCTGCTCCGCCGCCGCAGCTGGGAGGGCCCGGCGTCCGCGCTGCCACCCCGCCGCCGCGGCTTCTTCTCCTCCTCCGCGCCATCGCCACAGCTGCGCGGCGGCTCCATCGGCAGCGCGGCCCGGCCCCATGGGCCGCCCGGCCCCGCTCAGCCGCCACCGCCGCAGCCACCGCCCCCGGCGCGCCTGCGCCGCACGGCCCCGGGGGGCGGGATACCCCGTGAGGCGGCCGCCAATCCGCGCCCCCCGCGGCGCAGAGCGACAGGAGGATCCGCCAATGGGAGGCGGGTATTGTGCGGCAGCAAGCCGCTGGGCCCGCCTCCTGCTCTCGGCGGCGTAGAGTGACAAGCGCGGCTGCCCAATCGAGAGCGTGCGCCTGGGTGAGGCGGGTCAATATGCGACAGCTCTGACCTATGGGCTTCCTCTGGAGCGAGATTGACACGCCAGCTGCCCAATGACTGAGAGAGATGGCCGAGCGGGGCGGGAGAAGGCGCGGTGATTGACAGCTCGGGGTAACTATGGCAACACAGGGGGCCGGAAGGAAGAACCGCAGTAGGCCCGGCTGGGCTGGGCCGCGCGGAGGGGCTGATTTGAATATTATTTGCATATGCAGATAGCGATGCACATGGCATGGGGCGGGTCTGCCACCCATCATGGCGAGCCTGTACCCCACAGCCTGGAAGGGACCTTAAAGACCATCCAGTTCCTTCCCTGCCATGGGCAGGGACACCTTCCACTATCCCACGCTGTACCAAGCCCCGTCCAGCCTGGCCTCGGACACTTCCAGGGATCCAGGGGCAGCCACAGCTTCCCTAGGCACCCTGTGCCAGGGCTTCACCACCCTCACAGAGAAAAATTTCTTCCTAAGATCTTAAAATACTCAGCTCTTCTTTACATCCCATAATTCTAGTGTGGATGCATTCTGATCTTTCAATCCTGATCCCATGTTTATCAACAACCGCAGCAGGAAACATGCAGGTGGCAGAAAAATTGAGGCATCCATGAAGAGGGGTGTAAGGAACAACCAACAGGATGAAAATTGAAAGGAAAACACAGATTCCCAGACTACAGGATGCCGTAAGAGCTCTCACTGTAAGGCGATGGAGATTTCCGTGTGAAATGTCAATTGTTGTCTGGCACACGAAGAGCACACCAAGCATGGAGCTGCAGCCCAGTGACCCAGGGTGCTCCTCACCTGCCCCGAGGTAATCTCAGCTCACCGCAATCCTCAGGCATTAATTTGATACTGGAGGGATCAGTGACCAACATTCCACAAAGGTGTGATAATTCCCGAGAGAATGTGCTGATTTCTGGACACCAGGGTGATAACAGGACAAAGGGATCAGTCAAATTTAGTTGGTGTATTTTAATATCCTGTTGGGTGAGTGGAGGAAGTGGATAAATGGGGTTGGCAGTGACAGAAGATAAAGGATGAGCTCTCTGAACACAAATAACCTCCTTCAGAGCAGCGTTGCCCTCATTTGGGTAAAAAAAGGAACTTGCTGAGCTCTGCTGCCCGAAGCTCTGAGTATTTTCAACCCCTGATGAATGTGTTTGACACACCTGGGCTGTAAGAGCTCAGGGAGAGCAGAAAGCAAGGGGAGCTCATGGGGTATCTCAGCTATTGGGACAAAGCAGGGCCCTCAGGAGCATGGAGAGGGCACAGGAAATGGCTGTTCCATCCCAAAAACTTCCTGTTTACCCCCAAAAGGCACACTGCATGTCAGAGCTGTTCAGGGGACAAGAAGACAAACCTGGGGAGCAACCACCTCCAGAGCTGAACCCAGCATGGCTAAGGCAGCCCAGTATGGAAAACGTGCCCCTTTTCTGTGCAGGATGCTGGGATAGAATTCAACATGAGAAACTGGGAGACTCTGGATAATGGATGAAGCAGGATCCTGGCCTTGGTGAGGTACCAAGCTCAGCACACATCTGTGCATTGTGTCCACCTGGTTACACCCAGTCCTGAGGATCTTTCCCTTCCAGCCACAGTTCCCTGTGGCTGTTTCTCCCAAACAGTTTCTCAGGGGACTGACTTTGCAGCTTGGTGCATTTCTCCTCCCAGAACTTGTCCAGTTCCTCTTTGGTGACAACATCCTGACTTGCTCAGCCCTTGGCTGCCTCAGGAACCACCTTCCCTGTTTTCATCCTGGGCATCCTACCACCAACAGAAAGACCTGCCGTGGTGGGCATCCTCTGGACCACGACCTGTGCTTTTACCAAAAGGAGGTCTGGAAGCTGCCCCTGAACCCTGTCACCTCCTCCTGGCACCGATGGCCTGTCTCTCTGTGTCACTGCCATCAGAGCCCTTCAGTCTGTTTCCTCCAGCCACAGCATCATCAACCTCCTGCTCTTCATCCAACAAATCACAAGAAGTCAAGTGTGAAGCATCAAACCAATTTATTATAGTTAGTAAAAGGCTTTTTGGCCTGTTAATAAAAGATGTGCAGGGACACAGCTCCCTCCTGCACCATCTTCTGCTAATGAGGCTTTAAAGTGCTACAGAACAACTGTGACAATCCCGGCACTTCACAGCAGCGACCTGAACACGTGCTTTCCCCAGTCTGAGGTGGTGACAAACCAGCTGTTTCACAAGAGAAATCTGACATGAAAAGGCAAAGCATACAAGTTGTTGCTTAAATGTATGGAAAAACATGGGAAGAATTTCACAGGCAAGTAAAGCATCAGAGAAGAGAGCCTTGGTATGGATGCGGCTGGTTTGGGATCTCATGGATCTCCCCTGAATTACAGAAAGCATGGAGAAGGCAAGTGCCTTTTTGTCCCTCTTGTTAGGGAATAACCATTTTATCTTTAACAGGAAGAGCAGCTCCCACATTCCCTCTCCTGGCAGAGAGTGTGTTTAAAGGACTGTCCCTTTCTCCTTCAGCACTGGGCACTGAGCAAGGGATGAACACCTCGAGCTCTTCTGGAAAGCAGCCCTGACACACCAAAATCAACACCTCCCTCTTGCATATACTGGTTGTCCTTAGTTTTATGGAGGCACTTCTTGGACTTTTGGGCAGAAGGAAAGTATTGGGAGGGAGGAGCAGCCATTCAGGGCTGATGGACCTTTCCCACCCCAGGCCAAGCTCCAGGCGTGATGGCTGCACTTTGCAGCCAGGCCCCAGGGGGCTGAGCTCCCTCCTGCTCCCTGCCAGCAGGAAGAGCAGATTTTGGAAAGTTGTACTGACAGCAGGAATTCAGGATGAGTAAGTTACTGGACACAGCAGGATGAGGGAAGTGATTCTGCTCCTCTGCCCCACTCAGGTGAGACCCCACCTGCAGTGCTGTGTCAAGATCTGCAGCCCCAACGTAACAAGGACATGGAGCTTCTGGAGTGAGTCCAGAGGAGGCCACAGAGAAACTCTGAGGGCTGGAGCCCCTCTGCTTTGGAGTCAGGCTGGGAGAGCTGGGGGTGCTCAGCCTGGAGAAGGCTCCAGGGAGACCTTAGAGCCCCTTCCTAAAGGGGCTCTGGAGAGGGACTTTGGACAAGGGCCTGGAATGACAGCACAAAGGGGAATGGCTTCCCACTGTCAGAGGGCAGGGTTAGATGGGATACTGGAAGAAATTCTTCCCTGTGAGGGTGGTGAGACACTGACACAGGTTGTCCAGAGAAGCTGTGGCTGCCCCATCCCTGGAAGTGTCCAAGGCCAGGTTGGATGGGGCTCAGAGCAACCTGGAGCAACGTTAACTACTCCAGGTTGTTGCTTCTTCACTGCTTTACTGTATTTTAGAATCACAGAATGGGCCATTAAAGAGCATCTCATCCCACCCCTCTGCCATGGGCAGGGACACCTTCCCCCTAGACCAGTTTGTTCCAAGCCCTTTAAGTCACTGGAAGGTGCTACAAGGTCTCCCCAGAGCATCTCAGACTCTGGTACGGTCTCCCTGCAGTGTGCAGCTGATCCCATTTGTGTCCAGTCTGAGCAGAAAGTTCCTATACCCCTATGCCATAGCAGCAGCTAACAGGAAGGGCAAGAACTCCATCTACCCTTCCAATCAGGCTCAAAAAATCCAGCCTGAAAAATCAAAGACACCCAACAAGCCTTTGTGGGACGAAGTCTGCTTAATGTTGGCATTGCCTGAAACGTTCCTCTTAAATCAGAAACCCCTTTTCCTGCCTGGAGGGGGTGAAATGGGGCTGATCCTTGAGAACAATGGTTAGATGCAACTCTTTCCTGACCCTCATGTTTATCCCCAGGGTCAGTGCTGCATGAAGCAATTCCAGGAGGAGCAGCAGAGACCATCAAAGGTCCTTGCAGCAGAGCCAGAGACACCAAGTAAGGCGAACTGAACATGAGACGTCTGGCGGAGGCTGCTGCATGCACCCTTGGGCACATTTTCAAGCCAAGATGAGCAGAGCCAAGAAAATCAGCTCTGCTGTTCCAGGATATCAGCACAACCTGTCCTGGCTGCACTGCACAAAGGGACCTGGAGGTCACCCTTTGGATCACCAGTTTCCCCGAGGCCTCCTGGGACCAAACAAGGAAGACATGGAGAATCACCATGAGGGCTTTCCTTTTTGACTCAATGGATCACTTTGGAGCAGGATCCTCTCCTCCATGTGTGTAAAATGAGAAGGCTACAGCCAAGAAGATGGTTGGGAACTGGGAGGGACCAGACCCAAAGCCAAGAGCATCATGTACCAAGGCCTCTTCCAGCAGAACCTTCCAGAAAAAGATTTAACAACGCCCCTACTGCCCCCCTGCTATTCTTCAGGCTTCAAAGCGTTGGCCAAAATCCTGTTGCCAGAGGAATTCCCCTGGCTGCGTCACGGTCATGGCATTGCATCCACTATTTCCGCAGCCGGGTGTACACCGCGAATGCCACGGCAGAAATGATGCCAACAGCTGGAAGGATGTACAGCAGGGACAGGCCATTGCTGTCCCCCTTTGGGACTCTGGCCTGAGGTGAGCTGGTGGCAGCATCATGGCCACTGCCAGAGTTGAAATTGACAGAGCTTCCAAGGGGACTGACTCCATCACTGCCAGCTCCAAGCTGGGTGCTGGGGTGATGATCCACATGGACCTCATGGGTGCCCAGGGAGGTGCTGTCCCAGCTCAGAGCAGGACAGGAGTCTCTGCTTGCTCCAGATGCCTCCTTTTCCCTCGGGTCTGCACAAACCAAGGAGAGACTGGGGGATGCTCCTCCTGAGCTCTGGCTATCCCTGCTCACCAGGATTGGGTCGCTGCTGAGGCCAAGGCTACTGGAGGCGGTGGAACGGTGGTTGCTGGGCTCCTGAGAGCTTGGGCATCTGCTGGCCACCTCTGGGCTGCCCCGAGGCATGGACATGAGGACGCCTGGCTTGCTGAGCTCCTCATCCCTCTCATCACTGTGAGACACCCAGACGTTCGTGGCAGAGCTCCCCCGGGAAGCCGATCTCCCAGCCGTGTCTTTGGAGCCTCCTACCACAGCTGTGCCCAGGACAGGGTTTGCCAAGGCCGGGATCACCTTTGGGAGACAAGGAGAGGGGATGGGTGCCAAGGGAAGCACCCACTGGCCTAGTCTTGGGCACACAGGTCCCACACAAACCCACTTCAACACTCAGTCCCCACACCTGCCACTAATAAAGTTGGGTCACAGGTAACAGCGAAGTGAAAGAGCGAGGGAAGAAGGGAGGCAGACAGGAAGGAAGGGGAGCCAGGCAGTGAAGAGAGCAGTGGAAAACAGCACCTGGAAGCCAGGAGACTGACTGGCAAATCAAGGAGGGGAAATAAGGCGTCAAAGCCCAACAGTTTGGCTCCCTTCTCCCATATGCTCCATAACACAGTGTGTGGACAGTAACATGAACACAGTGGGGGAAAAAACATCCCTGAATAAACTCATCACCAGCTCATGTGGCACTGCAAGAGAAATCTCCCAACCAGGGGGAGTTCACAAGGACACGAACGAATGCAAGTGGCAAGAGGAAAAGTCACCTACTTCCTCCTTCGGTGGCACAAAGGGGGTGCTGCTGGCTGTACTCCCAATGGGCAGTTTCTTCTCTTGCGTAAGAGCCTTCAAAGAGGTGTCACGGGATGGGAAAGTGTCTCTGGGCACAGGGGTAGCAACCAGGGTAGCTGTTTCCATTGAAGCACCTGTCAGGGAGAAAACAAAGTACATTGTGTTAACCAGGAGGCCTAAAAGGTGAGATCTGCTCTTCCTCAAGGATACCGTGACAGGACAGTCCCCAAGCTGAGGGGGTGGCACAGGGAGCAGGACCCAGTGCCCTGGCTCTGCTGTGGTACCTCAGCTTTCCCTGCAGCTGCAGGTAACTCATGCAGGGTGGGCTGCAGGGCTGGGGAGCACCAAGGGAAACAGAGGCTTTTAAGGCTCCTGGAACTCCATGTCCCCCCAGCCAGGAGGGGCTGACCCCACATGGTGGGGGCGAAAAGGCTGGGAGGGATGGGTGTCTCTCCTCCCGGAGACCCTGGAGTGGAGGGCAGGGCTTTATCCTGATTCTATGAAGCCCACGGGTGAGAGATGCAGGAGATGCTAAAATTCCCCCAGACGCAGGACACAAACATCTCTACAAACTAGGGGAAGGGGAGAAGTTTCACACCCAAAGCTGCTGCACTGACAAAAAAAAAGAATTAAAATGCACTTGGATAAGATGATTGTTGTAGCTTCCTTCCAAATGAAAGAGTCTGGTCTGTTCTACCCCAACCATTCCCCCAGCACTGCCAAGGCCACCACTAACACATGTCCCCAAGTGCCACATCCAAATAGCTTCTAAGTCCCTCCAGGGATGGTGACCACCGCTACCCTGGACAGCTGTGCCAACGCTTGACAACCTCTTCCATAAAAGAAACGTTCCCTAACATCCAATCTAAACCTCCCCTGATACAACTTTACTCTTGTCCTGCTGTTTGTTACCTGGGAGCAGAGCCTGACCCCAACCTGGCTGCCCTCTCCTGTCAGGCAGCTGTAGAGAGTGAGAAGGTTCCCCCTGAGCCTCCTTTTCTCCAGGCTGAGCCCTCCCAGCTTCCCGAGCTGCTCCTCATCAGACTTATGCTCTAGAGCCCTCCCAGCTCCATTCCCTTTTCTGGACACACTTCAGAATCCCAATTTCTTTCTTGCCGTGAGGGGCTTTCAGCAGCACCTCCTGCTCCCTAGTGGCTACCTGGTTCTGCCAGAACAGAAACCCACCTCCACTCCCTTGATGCCCTTGCAGCTTCTTCTCCGCATCAAACTGCTCCTGGATGAGGAGGGGGCTGCGCACATCCACAAAGCTGCCCATGGGCTCACCATGCCCAGAGCTTGGCACAGGCTGCTTTTTTGGTGCTGAGTTTGGGGGCTGCTGCCCCACACTACGAGTGGCCCCTTCCAGCCGTGGCGGTGACTCTGTGGAGATATCTGAGTTCTCTTCAGGCTCATTCCTGGGCTGCTCGGGGCTGTGAGTGGCACCTGCATCCCTCGATGGAACAGACCTGCCCAGGGCCAGGCCCGGTGTGCCGCGGTGCAGGTGGTTGGCATTCCCAAAAAACCCGTTGTCCACACACACTGGCCGGCGGCTCAGCCAGTCCCGGCCCTGCTCTGGGGTCCCCGGTGACACCGGCACAGCCCCGGCGGGGTGCGAGGGATTCCCCTCTCCACTGTGCCCACCGCTCACTCCGCCATGGACTTTGCTCCCAGGTGGAATTGGCTGGGGACTCTCTTGCTCTGGGAGTTTTTTGGGGAGCTGGAAGGAAATGAGCTGTGTTAAATCACTGAGATGAGGGGGTCTGGAACCACGGGGGTGCTCCAAACCCTGAGCAGTGACCCCTGTGAGGCTGGTTATGAAGGGGGTCTGGGGTCTCTCCTTGGCACCCACCCGATAGTCAGGGGCTGTGGATAGAAGCCTGGACTGGCAAAGCAGACCCGCACTGCCCCCATGGAGGGAGACAAGAGAGGGAGCAGTTACAGGGACAAATATAAGATGTAAGTTATCAGATGCAGCAGTGATCAGCAGTGAGAGGCTGCTTGGGGTGGCCCTGAACAAGCCTGGCCCTACCACGGGCTTCCCACACCCCATCAAAAGGTCCAAAAGGGACCTTTATGTCCCCATCCAATGCGTGCCCTGCTCACCGATTCCTGCACTGGGAGCCTGGCCTCCAGGTCCGTGCTCCTGGGGGTGGCAGCGCTGGGCAGGACAGGTGGATGGTCACCAGCAGGCAGGTCTCGGCGTGGCTGCTCATCCATCGGAGCAGCCGGGGCAGGATTTGGCCCCAGGGATGGTGTCTGGGCACTGACAGTGGGAGGGGCATCACTGGGAAGGGAAGAGGTAGCAGCAGAATCTGAGGGACCTGGAGGAGACAAGCAGATCACTGTGGGAAAAACTGAGGAAGCAGAGGATAAGTGTGGGGCTGAGGCAGCTCTGTGTGCGTCCCTGCTCTGTCCCCACATCAGCCAAACCCACAGCACTCCTTCGTTCATCTTTCCATCTTCCCTCAGGTGACAACCCCAGCCCACCACCAACTCAAGCACCTTCAAACATGGACCTGTCATCCTCAAACACGTCACCACAGTGAAGAACATCCCTGGGACAGTCACAGACACCTCCAGCACCCTAGGAAGCCAAGGCAGGGACAGAGACGACTTTGTGTCCCCACCTCCAGCAGCCCCCCGGGGCACACTCAGGGAGGATGAGGCTACATACGAGGTCGAGGTTTCCAGGTGTCATAGACTTCCTGCAGCTCATCGGCCAAGTGCCCTGCGTTGTTGTGGTGCAGTGCCTGGATGAGATCCTGTACCCAGCCCTTCCTGCACCTCAGGTGCTGATAAAACCTAAAGACAGCTGCCTGGTTGCCCCGTGTCTCCTCCCGGGCAAGGAGTTCATCCTAGAAAAAACACACAGGGCATCTAAGAGACGGTCTAGCTTAGAGGTTAGACAACTCTATGTTCCCATTGGGGAAGGAGCCTGGCAGAGCTCAGCAAAAAAGGAAATTACTCTGTCAGAATCGACAAGGCAGGTCAGGGAATCGGCCAGCGACGCCACTCGGATAGCCCCAAACTTCTTGAGGTTTTTCGTAATGTGGATGTACACTTTGTCTTCAGCCAAACCCATCCTGGCTCAGCACCTGCAGAGAGACAGAGACTTAGCGTGAGCAGAGGCTGCTGGTGAAGCTCAGGCTGTCTCCAGAAGCTGGAGCTGTTCCATAGGCACCCTCGCCCTGGCACAGACACTGCGATGAGACAGAGGAAATCCCAGGTGGAAAACACGCAGAGAAGACGTTCGGGTTAAAGTTCAAAGCCCAGCTTCATTTCCGCAAACCTCGCTTCTTTCTACTATCGCCCATCCTGTGTTTATTCCCATTCTGCTTGTTTGGATTCAGCCGGCGGGTTGGGGGCCGGCCTGCCGGCAGGGTCATAACAAGCGCCAGGGCCACAGCAGGCGACAGGGCCAACACAAGCACCAGGGGCCACGGCTGGAATCCCGCAAAAGCAATGGAAAAACCAAAGGGGAACGCATAGGGCTCCTTCCCACAGGGAATGGCGGCCCGCAGGCCGCGACGTGGCTCTGTGCGCCCTCACGGCGGGGCCCCCCCGCCCTCAGCGCGACCTTCAGCCCCTGGGGGAACTCCGGGAGGTTCTCCGCTCTCAGATCCCCATAGCAGAGCGGCCGGGGGTCGTGGCCAGG
This sequence comes from Corvus kubaryi, assembly GCF_017639235.1. Taxonomy (NCBI): domain Eukaryota; kingdom Metazoa; phylum Chordata; class Aves; order Passeriformes; family Corvidae; genus Corvus; species Corvus kubaryi. The sequence goes on from NW_024582073.1 coordinate 29,445,532, forward strand.
GCTGTGTCGGCCGCGGGGGTCGATGCGGCCCCGGTGCTCCCCCCCCGGTTCCCCTCACAGACCCTCAGGGCCCCTCACCTGCGCCCGCCGCCGCCGCCGCGCGCTGGGCACTGCTATGACCCCTCCCCCTCATGTCGTGACCGCCGCTGATTGGCCGTCGCGCACGCCCGTCACGATGCCGTCACGATGATTGACAGGTAATGATTGACGGGGGGCGTGTCCGGTTCCGGGCTCCTCAGGGCAAGGGGGACGCGGAGATCCTGGGGCGCGTCCAGCGGGTTTTGGGGGACGGGAGCGTCTCCCCTGCGAGGAGAGACTGCGGGAGCTGGGCTGGTTTAGTCTGGAGAAGAGAAGAGTGAGAGGGGATCTCATCAATCCATATAAATATCTCCAGGATGGTGTCACAGAATGGTGCCAGACTCTTTCCAGTGGTGCCCAGTGACAGGACGAGGACTAATGGCCATAAACTAAACCACAAAAAGTTCCACCTCAACTCTTTGTGTTGAGGGTGAGCACTGGAACAGCTGCCCGGGGAGGTCGTGGATCCTGCCTCTCTGGAGATATTCCAAACGTGTTCCTGTGTCACCTGCTCCAGGTGACACTGCCTTGACAGGGGGCTTGGACTGGATGATCTCCAGAGGTCCCTTTGAGCCCCAGGATTCTGTGGTTCTGTGATTCTGGGAGCTGCACCTGTTCAGCCTCGGCAAGAGACATCTGAGAAAGAACCTCACTAATCTGTATAAATATCTGAAGAGAGCGTGCCAAGAGGACAGAGGCCGGGCTCTGCTCTGTGGTGCCCAGCAATGGGACAAGAGGCAAAAGGCAGAAACTGATGGAAATTCCACCTGGATATGAGGAACATGCTCCTTCATGTGAGCACTGGCACAGGTTGTCCCAAGAAGCTGTGGCTGCCGCATCCCTGGAAGCGTCCAAGGCCACAGGTGATGGGGCTTGGAGCAATCTGGGATAGTGGAAGGTGTCCCTGCAGGGAGTGGAACGAGATGGTGTTTAATGTCCCTTCCAACCCAAACCATTCTGTGATTTTAATTAATTGAAGCCAGCTTTCCTCACTCTAAATTATAAAAAAAGATCATATTTCTGGGTTGTTTCTAACTAAGAAGAGATCTTTGTGATGATCAAAACTTACCACATGAAGAACAAAAGCCACTTGCTCAGTTGCGCCCAGTAATTTTTGTTCATAGAATCACAGAATCATAGAATCATAAAATCATAGAACATTAAAGGTTTGGAAGGGACTTTAAAGATCGTCCCAAGCCGCCCTGCCACGGGCAGGGACAACCCCCACTAGACCAGGTTGCTCAAGGCCTTATCCAACCTGGCTTTGAAAATTGCCAGCGTTGGGGCATCCACATCTTCCCTGGGTGACCAGTTCCAGTCGAGCATCCTCACAGTAAAAAGTTTCCTCCTGATATCCAATATAAATTCCCTCTCTTTCCACTTGTACAGTTACTCCTTGTCCTGCCGCTGCATTTCCTTACTAAGAGTTCCTCTCCGGCTTTCCCGTAGTATCCCACCAAACCTTTTTGTTTATAGTTAATTTCCTACTCCGGAATTTTGGGAAGCGGGACCGGGGCGGGGGGGCGGCAGTGCCGCCTCCGCGCCACCAGGGGGCAGCACCGCCACGTGCAGGGGCCCCTCGTGGCCACGCCCACGGCCACGCCCACGGCCACGCCCCCGGCCCGGAGCCGCGCGATGGCGGCGGCAGCGGGCGGGCGGCGGCGGCGGCGCCGCTGAGCGCCGGGAGAGCCCCGAGGGGCGGCGGGGGCTTCCCGCACCCCTTCCCCTTCCCTCATATCCCCCTCCCCTTTTCCCCCGACCCCCCCCCCCGCGCCCTCCCCCGCTGCGCCGTCCATGGTTACAGGCGGCCGCCGCGGCCTCGCAGCGGAGCCGTTTGGGCGGGAGCCGGCGAGGGAGCAGCGGCCGCAGGTGAGCGGGGGGGGGTTCGCAGGTGACCCCCGGGGATGGGCACGGGGTTGTTACGGTGGCGTGGGGGTGATGGAAGGGGCGGGGGGCGCGACCCACGCGTGTTCGTGGAGTTGGGTCACCCCCGCCCTGTCCACAGTGAACTTGGGGGTTAGTATTTGCGTATTTGTAGGTGTATTTGTTGATGGTAATGGTGATTTCTAAAAGTGATCGCGGGCTGGGGATTGCGGATTTGCTCCGTTGGAGCGAGTCCAGAGGAGGCCACCAAGTTGATCGGAGGGATGCAGCACCGCTCCTGTGAGGAAAGGCTGGAAGAACTGGGATTGTTCAGCCTGGAGAAGGACCCAGGGAGACCTAATGGGGGCTTTTCAGTACTTGAAGGGAGGCCACAAGAAAAATGGAGAGAGACTTTTTACTAGGGCTTGGGGTGACAGAAGAAGGGGGAATGGCCTCACACTGAAAGAGAGTACGGTGGGATTAGATATTAGGAAGAAATTGTTCCCTGTGAGGGTGGGGAGGCCCTGGCACAGGTTGCCCAGAGAAGCTGTGGCTGCCCATGCCTGGAAGTGTTTAATGCCAGGTTGGACAGGGCTCTGGGCAAGCCGGGATAGTGGAAGGTGTCCCTGCCCACGGCAGGGGATGCAACAAGATGGGCTTTAAGGCCCTTTCCAATCCAAACCATTCCATGATTCTATGAACCTCCAACCGTGGGTCTGCAGCGACCCACGGCCTCCTCCCACCCTGCACCCACGGGGTTGGACACGGGGGCCCAAGCTGGGGACAGCCCTGTAAGACCCAGAAAAGGGCTGCAGGGCAGGGCCACCATGGCCACGATCTCCTGCCAGCACCCACCACCTCCCTGCTGCAGGATCGCCGGGCTCCCTGGACACCTCCTCTCAGGGCACTGCGGCTTCTGGTCAGTGAGGAACCCTCCTGACCCACGGCCTGACCACGCCCCCCTTGGCAGATCCAGGCCGTGCCGGTGAGCAAAGGCTTCTTTTGGGACGGATACTCCAGCCTGGGGACTTGTGGCCTGGAGCCTGGCTGCTCCCTGTGCCATCCCTCTGGGAGATGCTCCAGGCTGGAGCATTGAAAGGTACATCCTCTTTGCTGTGGGGTCCGAGGGCTCTGTCCCCTTCTCACTGGCTCTTTCCGCTCCTCGAAGGGTGTGTCCCCTCCTCGCCACTGCCTCCGCGCATCCCAAACGGGAATCCCAAATGGGAATGTCTGTGCTGCCCCTCTCCGGGCTCTCCCACGCTCGGGTAGCTGCATCCTCCCTTCTCGGCCAGCGCTTGCTTGTTTCTGATCTTGGATGTCATCGAGGGTGGAAAATGTGACAGGAAGGAAGGGAGGCTTTTTTTCCCTCCTGCTAAATATGGACTGACATTAAAAATCCAAATACTGTCGTGAAAGGAATCCCAACCTCTGTTTGTCGAGGGAGAGAAGAACGATGTTTTCTGGCTTTTCGGCTGTGAGGTTCCAGCTGGGAAGTTTCGCAAGGAGTGGTGGAGTCCTTGCCGGGAGCCTCAGGAATTTACTGAGCTTGTTCACAGGACACTCTCCACAGCGTCTTAAGCTAAAAAAAAATTAGTCATCCCTTCTCTGCCTGCCCGTGGCTGGGGGAAGCTTGCTGCGAGCATGCAGGACGCTTGGAAATATTTAAGGATTTTTTCCTCCTGTACAAGGAGTTCTAGAAAACGGCAGGAAATAAAACTGCGGCCCCAACAGGAGTTTTTCATCTTTATTTTAATTCCTGTTGCTGCAGCAGCCAGTGGCAGGGAGGGGAAGGATGTGCTCGGGGGAGCTGCAGCCGGGTTTGGGGGGAGGATTTGTCTCTCCCTGTCAAGCATCAGATGCAAACTCATGCTGTTATTCCCAGAGATATTGGGAAACAGGTTCTGTGTGGAGCTCTGGAATGAGGAATGGGATCACAGGGTTGGTCAAGGCACGGCCAGCTCCTTGATGGCTTCTGCTGTGGCCAGGGTGAAGAGCCAGGATGCATTTTGGGGAGCAGGGACCACGGCTTCCCTAGGACCTGGGGGTGCTGGGAGAGAGAGACTTGGTGTCTGTGCTGGGCAGAAAGTGGGCACTGCTGCCTTCCCATTCCGTGTGTTTCTTTCCACCCCTGTTGGAGAGCTTTCTGGGGGAGCGCCTGTGGAAAGCTCCAGGGTTTTTGCCTGATCTTTATTAAAACGGTTGGTTAAAGCAGCTGGTTGGTTACACTTGGCTGAAGGTGGTGGAGTCATCGTCCCTGGAGGTGTCCAAGGAGCAGCTGAACATGGCACTCAGTGCTCTGCTCTGGTAACAAGGTGGGGATTGGTCACAGGTTGGACTTGTGAGGTGATGATCTTCGAGGTCTTTTCCAACCTAAATGACTCTGGGATTCTGTGGAAACAGTGGGGGATCCTGGGAGGTGCTGGAATAGGTACTTCCTGTTTCCAGGGTACTGGTGCTGGTGCTGCTGTGTTGTTCCCAGACTAAGGAGACACAGCCCTGCCTTCCTGAAACATCCCTCATAAATATCTGAATCTCTGTGCTGCTCCGTGATACTGGTCCATGTCCAACATCAACATCCTTGTGGATGAGCAGCTTGAATTCCCTCTCTCCCCGTCTCCTCCTGCTACCAGCCTACATCTGTTCTGCTCCAACCCTCTGTGTTTCCAGTGGGGTGGTGGATCCCAATGCAGCAGGGAGGGTGCAGGTTTTGTGACCTCTGCTGTGCCACTGTCAGGGTCTGTGTGGTGCCCCAAAACACTGGGGAGCGTGGGGTGGGATATTTTGCATGGAACTTGGCGCCTGTAGTGCTTCCATAGGGTCAGGAGTGGCACCAGCTGCTGCCTGGTCCTCCGCTCCTGGTGTGACATGGGCAGGAGGTCAGTCATCCCTGGCAGCCGCTCTCTGGGCTCATTCACAAATCGCATTTTCCTCTGGAAATAAAACAAATCCCCGGGCTTTCCTCTCACAGTGGAAGTCATTTGAACACGACCAGGTCCGCCAGCATCCCCAAAGCCTGCGGACAGGAAGAGACACTTGAGTGGAGAGGTAGGAAATGTCTGCATTTAGAGCAGTGGCTGATTCATCTCCTGCTCTTAACTCTTTCCCCCCTGATTTTAGTGGGATCAGCTGGTTTGCTTCAAGGCTCGGAGCCCAAGGAGGCTCTGGCTGGATCACAGAATACTGCTGGGTTTTGTACATCGTGTTTACGTGGTTTGGGGTGGAGAGGGAACGGGGTGTGCGGTTATCCAAATCGGATAACCAGAACGTCGGCAGTCACATTAGGGAGGATTAATATTTAATATATAGGGTATGAACCATTGTGCTTAATCACTATCTGATGGGCTTAGGAAGAGATTTGGCGATAAGCAAGTGATTCCTGAGCCGTCCAGACTGATTTCTTGCATCTTCCTCTGGAGCAGCTGGTCCTGGATATCGCTAGAGGCTGGTGCGATCCTGTTCTTCCTGATGTCTCCAGTTTTTGTAAGTGAGTAGAGTGGCTTTCATCACGAGTGTTCGCTTCTCATTAAACTCACAAATACTCTGGAAACCCTTTTTCTCTGATGCAGCTCATGTGGCTGGACTGTCAGCTGTGGTACCTGTCAGCACTTGAAACTTCTGTGTGTGGCCAAAGCTCGTGGGAAATATGGATATAGTTGTGGGATCCATGGATAATGGCACTGTCACATGCATCTGCCCAGGCACTAGTCCAGAGACAGCTCATTGATTCTTTTGTCTGTCTAACCTCTTTAGGAGGCCTTTCATGTCATCTCCAGGCTCCCACCATGGTCCTGGAACTCCCCATGAGAGTGGTGCTGCTTTCCACAGCTGCTTCATGTTGCCCCACCTGGATTTTTTCTGCAGCATGAGGTGTTTTGTAGTAGAGCAAGGTAGGGGCTGCCCCTCTGGGAAGGGGATTGCTGTGTCTGTGCAGGGAGGAGGTGATGGTGGGGAGTGCTGTGTCCAAGGCTGGAGTCCTCAGCACAACAAGGACTTAGAGCAACTCCAGAAGAAGCCATAAAGATGCTTCCAGGGCTGGAGCTCCTCAGCTCTGGAGCCAGGCTGGGACATGTTCACCTGGAGAAGAGAAGGCTCCAGGGAGGACTTGGAGCCCCTTCCAGTGCCGGAAGGGGCTCCAGTGGAGCTGGAGAGGGACTTGGGATAAGGGATGGAGTGACAGGACAAGGGAAATAGCTTCCACTGCCAGAGGGTGGGTTAGATAGGATATTAGAAAGAAGTTCTTGGCTGTGAGGGTGAGGAGGCCCTGGCACAGGGTGCCCAGAGAAGCTGTGGCTGCCCCTGGATCCCCGGAAGTGTCCAAGACCAGGTTGGACAGGGCTAGGAGCAACCTGGGCTAGTGGAAGGGGGTTGGAACTGGCTGCTCTTTCAGGTCCCTTCCAACCCAAACCATGCTGTGATTCCACGATTCTATGCCAGGGCACTCAAACAATGCATCTCCACAGCCACATGTCCTGCAGGTTTGAGGGTTGTGTCTCCATGGAAGGAAACCCTCCTTTAGGCTGCAGGAGGGTGTGTGCCTGCACCTGCCTTCCTCCCAGCCTCAAATCAGAGCTCTCCTGGCTGAAAGCATCAGCCATGGCTATCAAACCTGCCGAGCTGTGGATGCTCGTGTGGTACCTCTGTGTTTATGGCAGCTGCAGTTTTGATGGTGGCAGTCAAAACACCTGAGTGTGGGTTGAGTTTTGGCATATTGGTCATGCAGAAAATCCTAGTGTCTACTGTAGCAGGCATGGAGGTTGGAAATCTGTTTAAAATTGGGACTACTTTTTTTCCAAAACACCTGTGGAAGAATTAGAGAATCAGGGAATGGTTTGAGTTGGAAGGGACCTTAAAGCTCATCTCCTTCCAAGCCCCTGCCATGGGCAGGGACACCTCCCACTAGGCCAGGTTGCTCCAAGCCCTGTCCAACCTGGCCTTGAGAATGCTCCTTTTGTTCTCTGTGCAAACAGATCACTTGCTTAGGCAGCAGCGACTCCTTATTCCAGAATAATTTGTTGTCCTAATTCCTTCCTGTTGAAGCAACTCCATTTTGCATGGAATAATTAGCACTAATTTGGGCCTGGGATGGAAAACAAGCGTTCTCTGACTTCAGAGGAGCAGAAGAGAGAGTAACCTCTGCCTTTCCCACGTGAGTCAGGTCGTGCCATGCCATCCCTCCTCTGAAGCCAAATTAAAACCTGTCAGTGAGACCAAACATTCCAGGTTGGTAGGAGGGAGCAGGAGGTGGAGGTGTCACCGATTTTAAGCCCTCTGCTGTTGCATGGAGCTGAGGACAAGTGTGGTGAGGGGGAATGGAGCAGCACCTCCTTCCTTCTTGGCTGATGCTGAGGAACAAATCAACAGAAATGTTCTCACCGCGCTGATGTGAAAAGCTGTTTCTGAGCCAGCCTGGCCTGTTGGTGGATTCCTGGTGCCCCAGCCAGGTACTTGAGACCTTTTTATTGCCATAACGAGGAGTTCCTCATCCTGCCCCGCAGTCTGACTCGATCCATGGCTATTTTCTGGTCCTTCCAGGAAGACATGCCTGCACTGCCTTCCTTCATGTAGGGAAGTGAAACCAGCCAAACCCCTTTCCTCCCCCAGAGCCCTGAGTGTCTGAAGAAGGGGAGGTGCAGGGCATCCTTCCTGGTTTCCCCAGCATTTACCTGGGAAGCATGAGATGAATTCCAGTGCAAAGCTGTTGCAGGCAGGATCTCCCCTGCCTGTCTCCCAGCTGCCTTTCTTGATTCTGGTAGGCTCAATGTTTGCTGATGGGGTTGTGAGCACTGAGGCCATGAACCATCTGTTCAGGATGAGTCCTGCAGGCAGTGGAAATGGGAGATGCCCAGCCTGGAAATCCCAGCTGGCAGAAAATGGGCTTCCATTCTCATGATACCTGAACACCAGCCACCTTGGCTGATGGATGCTGCTTAGATAGAGAGTTTTAAGATCTGGATTCATAACTTGGGGGTCCAAGACACTTCTTGGCACTCCAAACTCCATCAATAAAGGTGTGTTACAGGCTCATTGTGGAGGTGCTGCAGCAGCATACCTGTCTGAAAAACAGGGTTTGGCCTGTTGGAGCTTGTAGGTTTTGTGTATTCAAGTTAAGTAATAGGTGACAGGAAGCCTGGATCCAGGTATGAGCAGTGAATCAATCACCACTGGGTTGCTCTGGGGTTGAACCAGCACCCCTTAGGATGACTGTCCTCCCGTATCACGCCTGGTGTTTCGAAATAATCTCTGATTGTTCTGATGAGCTGAACCCCAGAGGTTTAGCTGGCTTTGGGCTCCACCCCATCAGTGGTGACCTTGCTCCAGGGCTGGGGAGAGCAGCAATTCCCAATGTGACTGCTGAAGGCAGGATGTCTCCCTGGGTCTTTACTCACATGCTCTTCCCCAGGGGGTTGGGGATCATCTGCCTGAAAGAGAACTTGCAGAGGGTCTCCCCAAAACTGACACCCAACCATCCTCACTTGTCCTCTGGGCACTCAGCATGTCATCTGGGAACACTGATAATGGAATCACGGGATGGTTTGGTCAGAAGGGACCTGGAAGATCATCTCATTGCTACCACCTACCATGGGCAGGGACACCTTCCACTCTCCCAGGTTGCTCCAAGCCCCGTCCAGCCTGGCCTTGGACACCTCCAGGGGCAGCCACAGCTTCTCTGGGCAACCTGTGCCAGGGCCTCGCCACCCTCGCAGGGAAGAAATTCTTCCTAACATCTAATCTAAACCTACTCTCTTTCAGTGTGAAGCCGTTCCCCGCTTCTCCTGTTGCTCCAGTCTCTCTTTTTCTTTCCTGTAGGCTCCCTTCAGGTCCTGGAAGGCCCCAATTAGGTCATCCCAAAGCCTTTTCTTCTCCAGGCTGAGCAATCCCAATTCTCTCTCTTTCCTCATAGCAGAGCTGCTCCATCCCTCTGATGATCTTGGTGGCCTCCTCTGGACTCGCTCCATAGTGGTGAACTCACCAACTAAGCAGATCCTCCTGGAATCCCTGGGGTTGTGTGGCTCCCCCCCTTGCTTCCCACCTGTGTTTTTAGAGGTAGTGTGTCAGTTCCTCCTCTGGGGATTTCAGACACTTCAGTCACAACCTCAGGGCCGACAGTACTAATTTGTGTTGGTAAATGATACCGTGGGATATGTCGGAGAGGGTTCTGCAGCCAGGAAATCTGTTCCTGGCCCCAGTGTGATTGCAACCAGCTCGGAGTCCTGCTTGCTCCCGGTCAGGCATCTCTTACTCCATCCCCAGAAAAACTCTGCTACACCCAGTGCAGACCCAGCCCTGGACCAGAAACAGAGGAGAAACAGGGCTGGAGGAAGAAGGGAAAGAAGTGACCCACAGAGGCAGGGAATTAGGTGAAGGAAAAGCCAGGAAGGAACTCAGGTCTGGCTGCTGGTGGCAAGGGTGACCCGAGACACTCAGCCAAACCAGGAGCAAAAGGGACAGATCTCCCAATCCCGATGCTGTTAAAACTTTCTGGAAGGCTGGAACCTTCAAATGAGTAAATCCCACTGAGTAAGAGGAGAAATATGAAGAACAGGATTTGCTTTTTTGTGTGTGTGTGGTTTTTTTTTTTTAAAAAAAAGGCATTTTAGTGGTTTATAAAGATTCCAGCAGCGCTCTGGGAAAGCGTAGCCTCCCGTTCCAGGCACCGTGTTCAGCACAGGAATATCCTGGCTCTCGACCTGCAGGTCTCGAGGTACCATAAATTTTTCTGGTGATAGTGTGTGGCAGGCCAGCATGCAAAACTTTTCCTGCTGCTTTACAGTTTGAATCATGTTTTTATCATGGCAGCAGATAATCATCTCACTCGTGTTCCAGAAGCGAAACTCTTGTGGATGTGTTTGAGAAGCCTGAAAATAAATATATTCACATGTGTTTGCCAGTGTTGCTGAACACATGGTGTGTCTCAGAGCCTCTGGATTTCACTCTCTTGCAAACTGGCCACTCTTGAAAGCTCAGAAGTACAACTTTAGTCCCGTGCTGCAGTTTCATACCCCTTCCACAGCAGACACTAATGCCATCCCCTAAATGATGAATTAGAGATGAACAGAGATGAGTTAGGAATGAATAATAAATTGGAAAGCATGGATAATCCTCAAGATTTTCTCTTGAGGAGACTTTAAACCTGTTTGGCTACAGGAAAGTAGATGTTTTTAATCCCAGTTGCCGTGTAGAATTTGTATCCTCGTTCCGGTGGCAGGGTGGGAATGCTGGGTGGGATCTTTGGGTGACTGGGTGGCAGCAGCTTGTCTTCAGATACTGAGACTGGGATGAGAGAGGTTCAATTATTTTCTAATCTTATCTGGGAGTGTGCTTGACAACCCTTTCCATGAAGAATTTTCCTTTATATCCAATCTAAACCTCCCCTGGTGCAACTTAAGGCCGTTTCCTTCTGTCCTGCCTCTTGTTCCCTGGGAGCAGAGCCTGACCCCCACCTGGCTCCAACCTTCTGTCAGGGAGCTGTATTCAGCCAACTCATTTATCATCTTTCTATACCAGTCTTGGCCTTCAGTGGTTGTGTGGGAGTTATTTTTTGACTCCAGCAGGTACCTGGAGGTGAAATCTGTGGCCCAGCCATTTGTGTTGCAGCAGTGCCTGAACTGGGGCTGTGCTTCAGCTCTGGCTGTGCAGGTCTGGCCTCCCAGAATCCAACATCCAAATGAATAAAACCAGGAGTAATAAAATAGAAAAAAGGCTAGCTGAGAGAGAAAAGCAGCTTTGGAAGGGCTGAGGTGAATCTCTGCTCTCCTGAGAGGTAAATACAAGTCACAGTCATCTTTTCTCATCTCTCTCATCCCCTCCTCAGCTGAGCCTTCAGAAAGGATGACAAACCTGGTGGCTGTTTGAGTATTTTCCACCTCGGGTCCATCAGCTTTTAGGGTGGTTTGGAGGGTCCCCAAATACCTCCATCCCTCTTGGTGGCTGTTGTGAGGGTCCCTGCTGGAGTTCATGTCCCTCAGCCAGGGCTGCAAGGGAGCTCTTGGCAATACAGGTGCAAAACCAGTGCTGCAGGTGCGTGTTCACAAGGGTGACACATCTCCTGATCCACCCAGGAGAGGCTGTGGAGGCACCCAAGTATCTGATACTGCTTCCCATGTCCAGGTTTTATCCATGGCATAATGCAGGATTTACTCTTCACATTTCTTAAAATGTTCTAGAGGAAGTTCCATGCCTGTGCAGAGGTATTTGCCTTTTTTTCCAGGATATTCTGTGGGGGTTGTTCGAGTTTATGTAACTTCCCATATGTTGCCCTCTTCTTGTAGAAACTTGAAGATAAATTGTGAAATGCAGGCAGCTGCTTTAAAAGGATACATCCTCAGCTGGAGCTCGGCCTGTTTGTGGCCAGAAAAGGGGAACCTGGGAGCCCTCTGTCCCTGTTTCCTCTCTGGCACAGCTGAGTGAGCAGCGTGGGATGGAGCATCTGATGCTGCCCCATTGCCCAGCACGGGGATGCTGCTGCAGGAGGAGGCCCTGGTGAGCTGGCAGCAGGCTCCAGAGCAGGCACATGCTGTGAGGGTGGTGGTTTCTCCATGGAGAGGCTGCAGCCCCGGCATCATTCCCTGCAAGCTCTTTTCTCCTTTCCAAGGCTGCTGCATTCCCTGCAGTGCCCCTCTGCCCAGCAGAGAGGGTGGTTTAAGTGGCACTTTAAGTCAGTGTTTATTGAACCACTTTGCTGGACCAGGTCTTGCCTGGTGCTGCTTGGTCTTCATTCCCATCTATATCGTAGAATCATGGAATCATTTGGGTTGGAAAAGTCCTCTAAGACCATCCAGTCCAACCATTCCCCCAGCACTGCCCAGGCCACCACTGACCCATGTCCCCAAGTGCCACATCCACACGGCTTTTAAATCCCTCCAGGGATGGGGACTCCAACACTGCCCTGGGCAGCCTGTTCTAATGCCTGAGCACACTTTCAACAAAGAAATTTTCCCAAATATCCCACTCTAAACCTCCCCTGGCACAACTTGAGGCCGTTCCCTCTCCTCCTGTCCCTGTTCCCTGGGAGCAGAGCCCGACCCCCCCCAGCTGCCCCCTCCTGTCAGGGAGTTGTGCAGAGCCACAAGGTCCCCCCTGAGCCTCCTTTGCTCCAGGCTGAGCCCCTTTCCCAGCTCCCTCAGCCACTCCTGGTGCTCTAGACCCTTCCCCAGCTCCACTGCCCATATCAGGGTCTGAGGGTGCTCAGTGTCTTGCAGATCCACATTTGTTGGCTCCTGTGGGACACAAGCCCAGCAGCTGGTAGGAGATTCATGGCTCTTGTTCACTGCAAGCTTGAACAAAGCCCTTCACCCATCACCCAGGTCAGTTCTGCTTATCATTTTTGAGAATGGTTCAGTCCCGTGTTCAGAAAGAATTGGAAGCAGGGTAGTGGCAGAGCTTGGAGCCTGCCTCAATCTGGGGTGTTCTGGTTTGGCCAAATTTAGAAATAGTCACCCTAAGACATGGGGAATTACACAGTGTGTAATTAGGGTCTCCAAAACCATCCCTTTCCATTCCCTTTCCAACCCCCCTGGAGCAAAGCCAGGAAGCCCAGCCACTGAACAAACCCCTCTTTGGAACTTCAAGGAATTTGTCCTCTGACAGTTGCGCTCGCTTGACTGGTGGACAGAGAACCAGGAAGTCTGTGCACAAGTGGATGGGAGAGGTGGAAAGTCCTGAAGGGAAAAAGTGCTTCGGGGATGAACCACACAGGTCTGATGATAACTGGCTGGAAACTTCAGCCAGGGCTCCTGGACAGGCAGACAGCCTCAGCAATGCCGGGAAAACTGAGCTCCTCCACATCCAAACCCAGGAATTGACCTATTCAGTGGGGTTTTTTTGAAGTTACAGCAAGATCATGAGTGTCTTTAGGAAGCCAGGAATTTTGCAGTTGCTCAATACTCGCTCAGCTGCTTCGGCATGGGTTATTTGGAATGGTTTTAGTTTTGTAGAATGGATTCAGAGTTACCAACGTGGGATCTTTGGAGATGAGTGTGTTTAGCTGCTGTGGAAAGAGGTCCTGGCAAGGTGAGGCCTGGCTTGGTGAGTCTGGCTTCACTGGAGGTGACATGACAGCAGCCTCTGGGCAGCACAGCAGACTAGAACACCAGTCTTGTAGTTTAATCTGTTTAAACTGTCTCTGCTGCACAAAACAAGTTCCTGCCTTTTGCTGCCCAGAATGCCAGAGTTTCACAGAATCACTGAGTCATGGGGTGGTTTGGGTTGGAAGGGACCCTAAAGACCATCTGGTTCCAACCCCTGCCACGGGCAGGGATGCCTTCCACTATCCCAGGTTGCTCCAAGCCCCATCCAACCTGGACTTGGACACTTCCAGGGATGGGGCAGCCACAGCTTCTCTTGTGTTTGGAGGGTGCAAATCTCACCTGCTACAATTTGGCTTCATTTGGGAGAGAATCTTTAAAACTGTTTTGAAGCCTTTAAGGATTCCTCTTCCTAGGGAACTCATGGTGCTGTGTATGCGCAGGGGGATTTCATTTTGGGCTGTTCAGTGCCCCACACGCCAAGAAAAGTGGCACGGATTTAAGGGAATTTAAGTTCCTGAAGCCCTGAAATTCCACTCAGCTGTGCCAGAGAAAGTATTGCTGCCCAGCTGAGATCACTGCTTTATATTTGATATTGAATTCCCCCTCCCCTGCTGCTTCATTAAGGCAGTGGAGTTACAGAAATGTCAGTAATTAGCTATTGAAGGACACGGGTGGTAGCACATAGGTGCATGGCTGTTATTCCAGGGTTTTCAATCCAGCATGGAAAGGTCATCTCTGCCACGCTCATCATGGCTGTGACTGGTCCCATCCTACATCCAACACTTTCTGTGCCACTTCAGCTGTTTCCAGCCCCCTGGATGGTCATGGCAGTGCATTCCATGTCCCCCCTTCAAAATGGGACTTCAGGCAGGCTCCCAGCCCCTGCCATCAGATCCCAAGCCTGGGATAGGAACAGGATTGCCACTTCCACATTTTCTTTTCCATTTTGCCTGTTACAGGAATTGTTGCCAATCTCTTCAAGTATCCCTTGAGCTTTGTCTTCACTGGCAGGACTGGGCTGTTGGCATGGAGCATTTCCAGGAGGATTGCTTTGCTGTGGAGGTGACAAATGGCAGCTCAGCTGCTTTGGGATGCTGTGACCACTTCACAAGGGAGCACGTAGAATGCAGAGCTCAAGCATTCCCTGTCCTTATTGAAGTCCTTATTTAAGGTCCTGCAGGCTTTCTTCTGGGGAGATTCAGAGTTCAGCCACTGGGTTAATGAATTTTGGTGGGGTTTTTGGAGAACCAGTCCTGTGTCAAGCCTTGGGAGGCTGCGTGGCCTCTGACCGGTGCTGTGGCACAAACCTACCTTTGGCCTTGAGCTACCAAGTTCCATCTGTGGGCCAGCTCTCAGGTAACGGTGGCTTTTGCCAAAGACAGGATGGTATTTTGTGTCCTTCCTGTAGGAAGCTCTTGCAGTGACCCTCTTGTGGCTCTTCAGCCAGTTCTGAAGCATCTCTGGCTACCCCAATTTGCCTGTGGTCACTTGATGTGCGGTTAGAAATGACCCTGTCAAAGTGTGGTGTTGGATGATACGTTAGAATCAATTGTTCTCATTGCTTATGGTTTAATTCATATATTTTTGGAAGCTGGGCCCTCATTCTGACTTTGAAACAGTCAGAACATTGAATAAAACACTCCACAGCTTTCAAAACATTTGAACTGTGTTCTCCCTTCAGACATTGTCAGTCATTTCCATCCTAGATCTGACCCCAAATAGCTGCTCTGAGCTGTGCCCAGGTTGCAGAGGTCCTTGGATCTACCTCCTGAGGCCTGAGGAACACTGGGAATGATGGTTTGGGGGAGAGGAACTGAAAATGAATGTGGTGGTTAAATCTGTTCTTGCTAATAAGAGCCACTTGAATTTATTTTTGGGTGCAATTTTGGTCCATCCTATTCTGGAGCTAAATTCATGATTTGCTTTTTGGATTGTCTCCTCCTTCCCTCTTGGCCTCCAGCTGCCAAACCCTCCCTTCTCCCCCCATGCCCTGGCACATGGCATTGCAGCATCCCGAGCTCCAGCACTGCAGATGTGCCAGATGGAGACGCTGAGCTCGTGCAGGCCTCAATTTTGGAAGCAACAAAAAAATGATGACTTGAGCAAAACCTTCTTGTTTGTACTGAATTTTGTCAGAGCCCAGCAATGTTGAACAGGCACCTTGGAAGCTTCATGCCAGAGAGCTCCCAAGTGTTGCTGCTGTTCATGGAATAGTTTGGGTTGGAAGGACCTTAAGGACCATCTATTCCCAGGAGGGACACCTTCCACTAGACCAGGTTGGTCCAAGCCCCATCCAACCTGGCCTTAAAGCCACAAACAACCTCTGCTTTTAAAAACCTGTCCCCTAAAATGGTGTTCATAGACAAAATCACACTTACAGCAAACACTTGCCCACTTAATCCTTCCACTTGAGATTTTTCTTTCCTCTGGGCAGGGTTGTTTCTCAGCAGCTTTGAGTGCAAGGATGCCTATTTGTCAAGTCTTTGCTGGCTGCAGAGTTGAAACTCTTCAATACTCCTGTCTTCTGCGAGCTCTCTTCCATGAAACTTTCCTTCACTTGCCGCCCTCCTCCCATTTATCCAAGCCTGCCTTGCTCACGGATTTGGTGCCTGGTGAGGGACTGGGGTTATTCCCATTGTGTCACACCAGGCTGCCTGCTGTCCCCAGAGAAAAGGGGAGAGATGGGAAGTAAAAGGAGGAGTTGATGCTTCCATGCTTGTTGAGAAATGCTGGCTTTTGAAGTGCCCTAAGCCTGAAGTCTCTTGCTTGGAGAACAGGTCTGACGTGCCTAATGATGCTGACCACTTCCCACTCCAGTTGCCTGGTCCAAAAGGGATTTACTCGCTCAGAAATGGGGCTCGTTCAGCTTGCTTTAGGTAATGGGCAGCTGAGGAAGCAACACTTTAATTTTTTCCTAGAATAAAATGTCCTGCAGGGGCTTCATGTTTAATAATAATCTGTAAAATCTTGTGATCTTTGATTTCAAGGCACATGCTGTGAGCTGAACTCAGTGGTTTAGTCACAGAATCACAGAATGGTTTGGGTTGGAAGGGACCTTTAAAGACCATCTCATTCCAACCCCTGCCATAGGCAGGGACACCTTCCACTATCCCAGGTTGCTCCAAGCCCCATCCAACCTGGCCTTGGACACTTCAGGGATGGGACAGCCTGGACAACCTGTGCCAGTGTCTCACCACCCTCACAGGGAATAATTTCTCCCTAATATCCAATCCAAACCTCCTCTCTTTCAGTCCTGTCCTACAACCTCCCTTTCACCTTGGTGTCAGCTGTGCCTTTTCCACCATTAATACCTGCACTTAATATTCCCACTTCTTGCTTAATAATTGGGGGGGTCAAGCCCTCTCTTGCCAAAATTGGGTGTTCTCTGGGGCCCTGGCACAGCAGCATTGGCTCCTCTGTTAGTCCCTGGCTGAGCAGGGAACGCCGCTGCCCCGGAGCCGAAAGGAAAAGAAGGTGTGAAGAGCTGACGAGTTGTTTCATGGCAGGGGTGAGCTGATGTAAGATGGAGGCGGTGTTGTTTTGGAGAGTTTATTTTTCTGTTCCCTCCTTTCTGCACGTGTTGGACCACGTCTGGTGGTGAGTAAGGCGGCTCAGCTTGCTTACCTTGGCGTGAACGCCGCGCTCTGGCGCAGCACCTTGTCCTGGCTGGTGTTTTGGCAGGCTGGCAAATGAGCTGTCCCACTGTGGCTGACACAGAGCCTGGCACAGGTGGCTCTGGAATTGCCTGGGGTGGGAGGTGAGGAAAAGGGAGCTCTCACCTGGTGGCAGTGGCCTGTGTGATCATCCACCACAGAATTCCCAGCTCCACTCGGTGCCCTGCGTGCCTGACTCCTGCCTCTGGTTAGGCTGAAATGAAAATGTGGGAACCAGATGTGACCCGCCAATACTATCTTGTTTAACACCCTATCTCCAGATGTTTCCAGTTTGTAGTGCTAATTTCCCCTTGCAGTTATCCAAGAGCTAAATCCAAGATACTTGCTGCCTTTAGGAAGAGGGTCCAACTGACCTTAGTTTTATCTCTTCCTTTGCTTGATCCCACATCTCTTGCATCCAGGTTGGACAAGCCTGTCCATCTCCAAACTGCCACTTCCATCTCAAAATCATCTTGAAGTGAAGTTTTTACTTCATTATCTGCATAAGAGGATTGAAAAGCAAGAAGAATCGGATTTTTGCCCAGGAAATTTTGTGCTTTGCAAGGGCATTTCACCACATCCTTTTTTGAAGGCTGTAAGAACAGCTTTCTCCAAGGGATGCTCTTCCCTTGGGACTGCTCATGCTTTTCTTAAATTTCACCAGCACGTGACCACGGGGCATGGAAGGACTCGCAGGAATGTTCCTAACTCCCTTTGAAAGGCAAGCTGTTATTTCAGCCTCTTGCAGAATCACTCTGACAGGAGACACTGCAATCAGGCTCCAGAGGTAATTGCATTTGTAATGTGAAAGACAGAACAGGGTCTACAATTCTCATCCTTGACTGGCTCTGCGGGGACTCAAGGTAGTCCGAAAAAAAACCCCCAAACCAACAGACCCAACCATTGCTTCTGAAATTTGTGATTGGTCTGGGCAAAACATTAGGAAACAACATACTCAAGGGGACAGGATGATCTCATACATCTGACTTTAAAGCAACACACTCCCATGGAAACTTGTTTCCGTGCCTATTCCAGAGCACTGGCTGCTGCCTGGATCTCCCCTGCCCTCCCTGGCCCAGCTCAGCTTAGTCAGCAAGTTCCAGTTCAACTTCTGCCTTTTATTTTGTGCTTGTACCTGAGTTAGCTCCATTCCTCAGTAACCAGCTCTTTGTCAGAGGAAAGGTTTCCAGGATGCTGCCAGCAGCTCATTGTCCGTTTCCTGAGAAGAACTGCTTGCTTTTAAGTAGTTTGCCTGAAATCTTGACTATTCCAGTGCAGCTGAGGCTTCCTGTGTTGGTTGACTTTCTTGGGATGAAGTTCCAGCCACCCACATGTGCTGTTTGCAGTTAGTTCTGAGTCTGGAGAACAAATCTCTGCTGTAGGGTTTTGCCATCACCGTGTTGTTGTTCCTCTGACGTTGCAATGTATGACCATCCTCGGTGTGGCAACTGTGATTTACAAGCAGCAGCTCCCCACTGTTTATTGCTGTTGGATTTTGAGGGGTGTGGAGACAGGAGCTGGGCTGGAGTGAGCCACAGGGGCTGGATGTAGCAGTGTTGAAGGAAGTCACATCTGGAGCCCGCTGGCTTGAGCGAGGGATGTTTCTGCCGTGGCACATCCTCCCTGGTCCTTCCTCAAGTGCAGATCAGACCTTTATGATATTCACAGCACTTGAGTGCGAAGACAGTGGAAGGATCTTGGCATCCCAGGTGGAGATGAGCTTGTTTGCATCCAAGTTACTCAAGGGTTTCCTCTAATAAAGCCGTGGCGTTCCCCGTTTGGCTGGCTCGAACGCCCGGCTGTCATCAGAGGTGTGGTGTCGACTTTCCCATTAGAACGTTGCTCATTCGATCCCATTTTTTGAAAAATAATAGAACAGATTATCTTTTCTGGGCCTGACTCTTGCTGGTTTTTTGGGAGCAGGTGCCAGCAGCTGGTGTGGCCATGAATGAAGTGATACAGGAGAAGCTTGTCCAGAGCTGACCATAGCTTCCTATCCACCTCTGAAGGATTTACCCTTCTTGAAAGGTTTCCATTTTCATTAAATCCACCCTGTAGCAATGAAACCTGAAAAAACCAGGAACTCCCACCTCCAGCAGACTGACTGGTGTTGGTGTTGTTTGGGTTTTTAACTGGGGAGAATGAGTCAGCCTGTCCTCAGAAAGCACCAGGACTATTGGCACCACTTGACCACCAGTTTCCTGTTGCTCCCTTTTGCTTCTCTCTTTTTCCTTTTGTTGAAGCTTTTAGGGCTTGGGTACACGTTTGTGAGAGTGTCTGGATGTTTCCCACTACTGGGACTCTACTGTGTGTGTCTTCTCTGCTTATTTTTTTCGAAAGGAAGACCAGAGATCAAGTCCTTGGCTGAACCTCAACTTCTAGAATCATAACTCTAACTGCTCACCTTAGGGAGCTGTCAGCTCCACAAATAAATCTTTAAAAATCAGCATTTTCACTGTAAAAATTCACGCAACTTGATTGCAAAGTCGCTTCAAGCAGAACGGAATAAAACATATTAACTGTTTTGGGGTAAAGCTTTAAAGGTAGGTTAGGTAACAGAGGACTGACGACTGCAAAGTTACGGCAAACTCATTCCAAACTTTTGTGTTTGGTTTCTGGGATATGGCCTTGGTGTCTCAAACCATGCTTTGCATGCTGGGCACTCACATTTTTTTGTTGTTCATCCCTTTTTCTTAAAGAAAGGAACACGGGGATGTGCAGGAATGCCAGAGCAGAGCATGTGTGCCCGGGTGCTGGAGGCATATCTTTGTCTTGTGAGCATTTGGGAATATCTGCATGGAAACCGGTGCTTTTGGGGATGGGAACCATCCCAACTGAAGCCGGAGCAGATGGGACACGCAGCCTGAACCAGCCCGTCTCGTTTATGCTTTATTAATTAGACATGTTATCAGAGTCATCTGTGTTTTCTTTCCTTTTCTCCTTTCCAAACCAGTTTTGCTGCTTCGCTGCCCGCAGAGGCTCTGATGAGGAGCTCAGTTTGAATCCCTGAGACTTGCATGGCAGCACTTGTTCATTGTGGTCTGTGTGAGCACCATAAAAACTTCAGGGAGAGAACTCAGAGGAGCTTTGTGAGCTCTGGGGATCAGAATTTTGGGAGTTGCTGGTGCTGTCCTGGTAGCACATCCTCCTCCTATGTACTGTCAGTGTTTGTAAGAACTTCCACCATGTGTTAATCACAGAACGGTTTGAGTTGGAAGGGACCTTAAAGACCAACTTGTTCCAAGCCCTGCCATGGGCAGGGACACCTTCCACTATCCCAGGTTGCCCCAAGGCCCGTCCAGCCTGGCTTTGGACACTTTCAGGGATGGGGCAGCCACAGCTTTCTTGGCAAACTGTGCTGCTACTTTCTGTAGGATGCTTAAAAACTGGCATGGATCAAAAAGGTGACTGGATAAACTCGTGGAAAGAAAATGTAAAGATCCCTGGGTAGAAACAGTCCATGCTGAAGACTGGGAAGTGTTCTGGGGAGAAAACGGTACATGCTGGTGGGGAACTCACCTTGCTTCACAGCCTTGCTGCTGATTACTGTTGGAGGTATTGAATTAAACAGATCTCAGGTGGGGTCTGTCATGCCCATTGGGACAGTCTCAAGCTGTCCCTGTGCACACTCAGCTTCAAGATTTTACTGAAAGAGAGAAAAGCTTTTTCAAGTGCTGGAGTGGGAGCTGGGAAGTAGGGATTTTCTCAGATTTCCCTTTGAACCTTTATCTCCCAGCAGGTTAATATCTGAATCCTCAGTGTCAGTGCTCTTCATCTGTATGTGAGGGTGAAGTGGGTCGTAAAACCCTTTCAGTGAACCCCTTATAGTCTCAAGCTGCTCCAGTGGAGGTTCAGGTTGGTCATTAAGAGGCAATTCTTCATAGAAAAGGTGATAAAATGCTGGACTGGGCTGCCCAGGGAAGTGGTGGAATCCCTGTCCCTGGAGGTGTTGAAGGAACAACTGGACATGGCACTCAGTGCTCTGGTCTGGTTGACAGGGTGGTGATGGGTCACAGGTTGGACTCAATGATCTTGGAGGTCCTTTAGAACCTGGGTGATTCTGTGTGTGCCTATCTCTGGTGCTGGAGATGGTGAAACAGGAGTTGGACTCGATGATCCCTGAGTGGGTCCCTTTGAGCTCAGGATATTTTGTGATTCTCTGAAACACCATAAAGCCAACCTGAGTTTTGGCCTTTCCAACACCTGGGTCTGTTTTATAGCCACCATTTGGCGAGGTGAAGGGAAAATCTATGTCTGATGCCCTTCCAGGGAAAATTCCCCACTCACTGAAGAAGCAGCAGGATCATCCCTGCGAACACAGCAGGGAAATGACTTTTAGTGATGGGCTGGCTTGGATACTGCCCAGATCCCTTCCCTTACAGCAGGACAAGATGATGACCGTGTCCAAGCTCTTCCCTGGCACACACACTCAGCGTATGTTATCCTTGAAGTCCTTTTCCCAGGCATGGCATGCCTTTGTGCAGGCACAGTGTCTACCCTGCTAATAGGATGCTGGTGTCTTCTATCAGCGAGTTAATTGGGTCCCTCGGTGCTGGGATATTTCCTGCTGCTGCATCCTCTTCCCGGAGCTACGCCTCCACCTCGGGAACTTCCCTGCTGAT
Organism: Corvus kubaryi; assembly: GCF_017639235.1. NCBI lineage: Eukaryota > Metazoa > Chordata > Aves > Passeriformes > Corvidae > Corvus > Corvus kubaryi. The sequence continues at coordinate 29,466,775 of NW_024582073.1, forward strand.
GAAGATGTGATGCTGAGCTCTCTGCCGTGCCCGGAGCCAGCGGAGGTTAAATCCCAGATAAAGCTATGGGATTGCTCGCAGCCTGGGGGGGGGGGGGGGGGGACGCACACGCTGAGAGGTTGCTGGAGGCATTTTAACTGCATTTTGTTTATCGAGCTGGCTGTAAACACAGCAGGAGGTTGCTGCTTCTCCAGAGCCCGGGAGCCAAAGGTGTATCGATCCCAGGGAGCTGTGGGACACAGGTAGACGCTGGGTTGTTTCCAGCTGAGGATGAAATTTCTCTGCATCCCGCGCTTCCTCCTCTACTGTAATGATTTTATAACACAACTTTGTCAGCTGATTTCTCCCCAAAGCAAGAAGCCCTGTTGCTAGGAGTGGGGTGGGGGGGGGAAAAAAAACCTCAGGAATACTCATCTTCAGCAGTCCAACACTGCCGATAACATTGAGTCACTGCTGAAAGCCTCAAAGCAAAACAGATGTTCGGTTTCTAGTGACTAAGTAAGTATTAAAGGTACCAGATGAGCAAAGTTTTAACTGAGGTATTTAATTTGTGGTTGGCAGCTGAGACAAAGCATGAGCAAACAAGGTGCAATGCAGAAATGGTCTCTCTCCTGGCTTACACATGCCGGTGTGTTTTCATAAAACCTTTTTTGTTCCATTTTTTCCCATTTTTTAAATATGTCTTTCCGGCTTGACTCATTCTCTCTGTAGTTGTAACCTTTAGTTCTGGGTGGGAAGGCAATTATTTTGTGAGACATGAGACCAGTGGCAGGGTGAGTGGGCTCTTGTTGCTGCGTCTGTCATCTTGCTGTTTGACAAGTCACTTCTCCAGGAGTGGTTTGTGTCTCTGAAGTTGGGGATAATTACACGTGTTCTCAAAAATAAGGAAACTGGACTTAATGGTGCCTGTGCTCAGCCTGACTTTTGAATTCATGAATGAGTAGAAAACTTGGAATGTGACTGTCACACAGCAGTTAGCCTTCAAGCAAGAGACAATTTTTGATGACTGTATTCTTGAAAAAAGAGGGTGAGAACTGTGATCCCAGGATTCTGGGCTCCTTGGGCAGCCAACACTGGGAGCTCCTTGAGCTGCTGCTGGTGTAGGTGTTGGGTTCCCATTGCTTTGTTCTCTGGTGAGAAATCTGCAGCATTGTCTGGCTGTGTGGAACAGAGGTGCTGAATCCCTCAAACCTGAGCAGGTGATAACATAACAGGGAAGGAATTGTGTCCTGGTCCCTCTTCTCAGCATCGTGTGCAGTGGGAGTGCTTGTGGATTCCTCAGGTCCAATGAATACCTAACGTAAAACACATGAAAATCCTGGTAAAGAGGACCCTGATCAGAACTTCCCTCCTTGGTAAGTCCATAAATCAGCTCACTCTGTACTTTCTGGAGGAGTGACTCGCATTTTGGCTGCTCAGCACCACAGGAAGGACAGAATAGACTTTGGGTTGCTTTCCCTGGCGTGTGGGAGGTGGATTTGTATTGCTAAGCCCAAGTGGGAGCTGAAGCCAAGGCTCCATCCTGCCAGTCCTGCAGAATTTAGGGGGGTTTTGGCAAGTTCTAGGTGGTTTCTATTAAGAAAAAGGCTTTTTGGATCTCTTCTGAGGGTGCCTCCCTTTGGAGGCTTTCTCAGGAGCCCATGTGCTGAGCACTTAATCTTCCACCCCACTTAAGGGAAGAGGGGCAGACACCAAACCCTGTTGGCACCTTATTTCACTTAATTCTCACATTTAATTGTTCTTCCTTCGGCTTTTAAGAGAGTCTCTGCCAAAATCAAGAAGCTAAAAATTAAAGTAATTATTGTGGTGATGGAAGCAATCAAAGAGGCCACCAGGCTTCTGGTCTGAGTGCTGTGGAGGAAGGAGCAGTCTGGGATTGAGCTCCTCTCCTGGGACACGCTGGGCTCCAAGAGTTAATTTTGTTCCCGACTTCTCTGTCCATGAGTAATCCATTTGTGCTGGGAGGAAATGGCAAGTTCTTGCAGTGAGGACAGGCTTCACTGCTGGAGAAAATGATGCCTATTTATCATATGATGCTCTCTGTGCCTTTTTTTATTTGTCCTTCATCTGAACTAAGCTCTTTGGTGATAAGCTTCCCTGACAGCAGATTTTGTAGTGGCCTACAAGTGTTTTTCTTTCCTGTGTTTGCTATTTCCCTGCAATTCCTCACACAGCCCCAGGCACCAGTTTGTGCTGGGGTCACCCACCTGGAAAGGAGCTGGACAGGAAAGGACCTGAGGGTCCTGCTGGACACCAAGTTCACCCTGAGGCAGCAATGTGCCCAGAAAGGACAGTGGTGGCCTGGGCTGTGTGAGACAAAACACTTCCAGCAGGTCCAGGGAGGGGATCCTGCCTCCCCAGGACAGGAGGGACATGGACAGACTGGGGAGAGCCCAGTGAGGGGACTGGAGCATCTCTGCTCTGAGGAAAGGCTGGGAGAGCTGGGACTGCTCAGCCTGGAGAAGAGAAGGCTCCAGGGGCCTCATCCCTGTCCATCGACACCTGCAGGGAGGGTGCAGAGAGGATGGAGCCAGGCTCTAGCCAGTGGTGCCCAGGGACAGGACAAGGGGCCATGGGCACACACTGACCACAACAGGGTTCTTCTGAACATCAGGGAACACGTTTTGGCTGTGGGGGTGACCAGGCCCTGGCACAGGTTGCCCAGGGATGTTGTGGAGTCTCCATCTTTGGGGATATTGAGCTTTTATCAGGATACAATCATGGGCAGCTGGCTCTGTGTGACCCTGCTGAGCAGGGAGTTGGACCAGATGATCTCCAGAGGTCCTTTCAAACCTCCACCACTGTTCTGAGACAGGGAGATCAAGGTCCTCAGGAGATGCAGGGCTGGGCTGAGCCCTCTGCAGGGGTGTGACTTATGCACAAATGCAGCTACATTTGGCATCGAACAGCACTGTGTGATCACATCTCCTCTGCTGGAAGAATGTAAAATGGCTTAATAATTCTTCTCCTGCTGTTTTGGATTAATTTCTATCTTTATGCTGTGTGTTTTCTTTGCTTGCTTCCTCCTTTCACCTTCCCAGCTGTCTCCTCAGAGCAAACTTCCGTGACTCTTATTGTTCTGCTTGTTTTCATTCGCCTTCTTGGGTAAATGTATTTTTTTTTCAAGTGTGATTTCCTAAAGCTCTGCAAAACGTTCTTTCCCTGCTGCATTTTGAAGTATTAGTTGCAAAAGAAAGGGTAAGGAGCCTTAATTCAGGTGCACGTCTTCCTTTATCTGCTTTTCTTTTAAAAAGTGACTAAAGCCACTGATAAATAATGCTAATTTCTGCTGCCATCTGTGAATGCAGGACCAAGCTGTTTCAGAGCAGCATTTTTAGTGCTTTATCTGTTCGGGGGGGGAAGGAAAAAGGCTCTTTGCTTTAGCAGCAATAACCTATCTCCCACAAGTTGTAGTCTGTGCTCCCATCTACCACTAAAACCCAAAGCAAACAAAGATTTGTGCAGAGACAGGAAACCTTTTGGGTGTAATTGCCAGGAGGTCTTTGCTTTCACGATTTTTGGGTTCACCCAGAAAGGCAGCCGAGCAGGGCTGCGGTTCACTGGGGTGGATTTATTATGAGCTCTCACTGGGCTTTAATTGGACATTTTTGGCAGCTCTGGGAGTTTCAAACGCCCTCTGCAAGAGTCTCCTGGCCACGCTGAGTGAAAATGGCCCATGGAGGGAGGGAGGGAGGGAAGGGGCTGGTGCGTGGAGGCACAGCTGAGCTACGCCCTGATGACAGCCCTGCCTCCAGGCTCCTTTATTTTGGCTTCAAGCCTTAGTTTACATAATCCTGCCCTGATCCCTCATCTTCTGCACAGATCAGCCTTAGAAGACCCTCCAGTCTGACCAGATCAAACTGGGAAGCAGGTCTCTCTTGTCATCTGAGCCAGGAAGTGCTGGTGTTGGTGGAGTCAGGTGGCTTTGGCTGTATGAAAGACCTCACCAGTGCCAGGACTTGATTTTGGGGCTCCTTTGGAGGCTGAAAAAAAAACCAACCCAAACCTTGAACATGGTCTGGAGAGCTATGGAAAAGGTCTGGCTCCTGGAGCCTGTGTATTGAATAGGTGCAGCCCTAAATGGGGAGGTCTGACCTGCAGAGTCCTCGTGGCTTTTTCTCTTGGTTGTGTGAATTTCCCAAACCAGAACTGGGCTGTGATTTAGGACCAGTTTCCCAAACCAGAATTGAACTGTGATTTAGTATCAGTTTCCCAAACCAGAACTGGACTGTGATTTAGGATTGGTTTCCCAAACCAGAATTGGGCTGTGATTTAGCATCAGGTCTTTAGGGAAGCTTTGTCACGGTGATGTGTAATAGCATAATAAAACCCTAACTGCTTCACTTTAATGTGTCAAATGACTCATTTACAGTGTCATCTGGGAGAGATGAGGCTCTATGAGATAAGTAAGACTTGCATGGGGAGGGAATATTGAGTAATGGACCCACAGCTATAATTGGAGGAGGAATAGATCTTCCATTTCAGATCTGAGGAAGTGGTTTATCTGCCCAGTCTGTAAGTGAATGATTCTTCTCTCAATTTCCTCCGCATATTCCCCACTTCCTCTGTGTAATATTCCTGTTATTTATAACTGCTGCGTTGAATCCTAGAGGTAGATGCTGCCTGCATTTCTATATTATGTAGAAGTTGAGGTCCAACAGGTTGATGTGTAGTCCTAACCTTCTGGGAGCAAAGAATTGATATGGAAGCAGGGAAAACATTTATGTCCCTATAACTAACCCCTTTTTCCCTATATTCTGAATATAGAGCAGCCCTGTCCATCTCCTCCCATCCCACAGGAAGCCAGGGAAGTGGCAGACAGACATACAAAGGATTATTATATTTGATCAGGCTGGGAAATAGGCTGGAGATAAAGCCCTTGGTGTTTACTGGACCATTAAACATTTATTATCATCTCTCCAGTGTGCTGGTGGGGCTGTAAATAACAGCTGTGACCAAAGAGTGGGGTCAGCAGTTGCCTTTTGCACCAATGTTTGTAAATGGAGAAGCAGGTCCTGTGATTTTTTAAGAGCTTGGTTGGAGGGAGCATCTGCCCAGATGCCGTGGAGAGAAAATGGGCAGATGAGCTGGCAGGCCAGAGCTCCTCTTTATCACAAGGAAACGCTGAAATCTTAGGAAGTGGGAGAATTTGAACAACAGTGAAAAAAAGATTAGGGCCAGAGTTAGGAGTTCATTTATCCCTGCCCTTCCTAACAAAAATACATAATGCCCTCAGATCAGAACAGCTTTTGGATCTGGATTTAATTAGGTGGAAGGAGGGTTCGGGCCTCTCTCCCCCCAGCTCAGCCACGCTCCAAGAGGCATTTCCATCATCAGACTTTTATTTCCCTTTCTCCACCTTCCCAAGCTTTTGCAGGGAGAGGAGAAGCGTTGCCGCAGGGCTGGAACTCAGCTCATGGGGTCTGAGCTGCAGCACCTGGTCAGATGATGGGGCTTTTGAAAGGGGGAATATGAAGGGATTACTCTATTGCTGGGAGGCTGCAGCCTGGTGATTCCTACCGCAGGCAATCCCTCTGAAGTCAATGAGATTGGAAAGCGTGTAAATCAGTATGGAATTCAGAGTTTTCATGGAAAAGTGGGGGGGGATATTTGTTTTACTTGCCTATAAATTACTTCTAATAAGGCTCCATAGACACGACTGATCCTTCTCATCACACTGTTGCTCCTTCGAGTCCCAGAGTCGCTCTCGCTGTCCTCCCATTTTTAAATAATTTTGCAAAAAAAGCCTCCTGCGTGGGAATGCTCTGTGGTTGTGAAGCGCTGCTGGGAATGACTCAGGCGGGAGCGAGTCCGCGTGCGCTTGGGACCTGCAGTGTGAAGGGAGAAAGGAGACAGGCTTGTTTTCACACTCTCTCATTTTGTGTCTCTGTTCCACCATTCGGATGTCGTCAGGCTGAGGGATAATTAGAGGGAGCCTGTTTTGCTGCCGAGCCGGATTGGGGATCCACATTGCCATGGGCAGGCTGGGTTATTTGTTGGGGAATGCAAAGCGGTGGAGTGGGTGTCCAGGGAGCACTGCTGCACCATGAGGGAGAAGATGCTCTGCTGCTCCTTCCCTCTGCCTGCAGAATGTATCTCCTCCTATGAAACACAGAATGGTTTGGGTTGGAAGGACCTTCAAGACCGTTTAGTTCCAAGACAGGTGGCAGGGACACCTTCCACTAGATCAGGTTGCTCCAATCCCCATCCAACCTGGCCTTGGACACATCCAGGGATGTTGGATGTGGGGATGTTGGTTTTTACAGTGGTGCTCTCTAACCTGGAAGTCTCCATCACTTACACCCAGATGTTTAAGAGGTTCCTGGGAGCTGCTCTTGGACCTCTCAGGCCCTGGTTCTGCTGCTGCCTTTGCTGTGGGTGGATGGTTTGGGAGCTCACTCTGTGTGAGGCTTTAATGCCCTAATAAAGCAGTAGAACAAAGAGCATCAGCTTTTCTTTTGCTCCATTGAGAAGGACATTTAATTTTGCCAGATGTTCCCATGGCTCAGGTGGTTTCGGCTGTTTTAGACTCACCTTACCTTAGAAAAATGCACATTGCTTGTTTGTGCTTTGTGCAGCACGTGGAAGATGTGGCCAATTTGAGTTGGAAATGAGATCTAAAACTGGAGGAGTCCTACAGAAAGTAACTGAGGAGCCAAATATATACAGCTGAATAACTGAGGAGAGAACCAGGTCCCGTGAAGCTGGTTGCCAAGGGAATAATTCACTTGTCTCTGCCCCAGCCTGATGGAATATTGTTTTCCTCTCCTCCTTGCCAACATACCCACAGCTCCAGAGGAGTCACTCTCACTCCTGTAGATGCTTTAACTGATCCATTCCTAATTCCACCTTGGGGCTGTTTTCATGAGCAGAGGAGCCTTTGAAGGCACCTTCCAGGCCTCCAGAAGGGTTTGTGCTGTCCAGAGATTTGTCCTCTTTTCCCACTGGTGCTGGCTGACCTGATGAGTACGCAGCTCATGCCCACAAACTTTCACTTTCCTCTCCAAAAAAAAGGGTGTTTTTAAGGCAGCAGTCTAGATTTGGATGTAAAATCTTGCTTAAAAGGAGATCTTTCCAGCTTCAGGCCAAGTGATGTATGATCCTTGTTGTCCTGTCTGGGGAACAGAACAATTTAGGATTAATTTTTTAATTATTTATTTAATTATTTGATTTATTTATTATTTAATTATTTTAAATTATCTTAATTTTTTAAATTAATTATCCTTTAGCTCCTGGTGTATTAACAGGGTATGCAAACTTGGGTTATTCCGCGAAACTTGAGCTGTGGTCTTCAGTCTTCCTCTTAACCATCTCCATGTCTTCTGCAGGCTGGTGTTTCTCCATGTGAGCTTGGAATACTTGGATAAACTTATTCTACATGGGGACTCCGTAAGTGGCTGGGACAGTCTCAGTTTAGTTGGACAATCCCAGTCATCCACAACAAAACCCAAGCAGAAAAAGGCTGTTTGTTTAATGTGGCTGATCCGTGTGAAAGGACTCACTCATCTTGGCACAAGCCACTCACTGCGTGTTCCTCTCTTCCAGGGTGCATCGAGAATAATCATCAGCCTTAACAAGGATTGATTGTGTGCTCCTCATCCTCCTGTTTTGGTATTATTCGGAAGAAGCTTTGGCCATCACGTTGGGGAGGCGAAGAGGTGAATGAACGTCCCTTTCAAGGTACAGCAGAGGCATGGATGGGGTGTTTGGGGTGTGGAGGTGGTGCTGGTGTAGCCTTCGGAGGTTCCAGGGTGTACAGCTTCCTCATGGATTCGCATCCCTCGATCCTACACGGAGAAACCTGCGCTCTCTCATTCCTTTGTTCAATCCTAATGAACGCGGTCTTCTCACACTGGGGGGGTGTTGGCTTTGTATTGGTGCAAATTTGGATAAATCCAGTGTTTTCTCTTCATTTACTTGAAAGAAGCTTTCATTTTTGAAACTTCTTGTGTTGTGAGGTGTATAGAGTTTGGACATCAATTTTTGTGCTCTTTTGGAGAGGGCTTTTCTTCAGTTTCTTTCTCTTGTCTACACAAACCAGTCTTAGACTAAAATGTACTGAATTTGTATTAGACTGAAATATATGCTTACCTTGGTGCAGGTGGGCACAGAATTCTTGCATGAGTGATTTACTGAGGAGGGAGAAAGAAAAAGCCCAGAGTCTTTTTGAGGAAAGGAAGGCCATGGAGTAAGAAGGAGCATTACTCAGGACATTGGTGAATTAAAACTCAACATCCATCGGGGAGTTTGTGGGAATTTTTTCTGGTCGAAGTTCTTCCCGTGGTCTGACCTGTGGAAAAGAGTGAGGAATGCTTTTAAAAATTAAAAATAAAAACCCTACTGTAAGATTTCTTGTGGGGTGTTTCAAAGGATTCGTTCCAACCCAGGTGGATTCAGTGCTGGGATGGTGCTGCTGGAGTAGCAAAGGGAGATGTGCGTGTGGAACCTGGGGATTTGTATAAACAAGGTCTTTTCCTAAAGCATTTCTTGTTGCTGTGGCTTTCACAGGTTCACCCTGTCTGGAGAAGTAGTTTGTATTTGTGGTTTGATATTTCCTTAAAGCTTCCACACAGCGTCCTGCCGACACTGCCTGCTTCACAAACATGGCCAATTTATGGTTTCATATAAAAATTCTTTGAACTCATTGCAAATCTGATTTGATACCTTGGTGCCAAACTGAAGCCAGCACTTTTAGGGTTGACTAAATCCTTCCCTTGGAATCTGTGTGATATTTAGCAGTGAGTTTCAGATCTGTTTGTGTGTGTTCCTCTCTGTGCTTCACTGAATTTTATGTTGTGTTTTGCTTCGTGCATTTTTAAGCCTTTTGTTTTTTGCTCACGTTTTGATTTGGGGAAAACTCCTATTGAGGTCAACAGCTGAATGAATTCCAGTAATTAGGGTTGTCCTGTGCAGGACCAGGAGTTGGATGGGGATGATCCTTGTGGGTCCCTTCCAGATCAGGATAGCCTCTGATTTTAATTTACTGAGAAGGGCCAACTGTCTTAGGAGAAAGACTTTCTCTTTGGTGCCTTCTTTTCCATATCTGATCCCATTAAGAAGTAAGTTCAATGAGACTGAAGTGTCAGAAAAAATTCATGTATGATGCTCAGTGTAAACGTTAATAGCCTAAACTCCATTTGTTTTTCAGTTTTTGCTGGTATAAGAAAAGGATTTTTTAGAGAAGAAGGAGCTTGGATGTGCCTTTCAGGGCTTCTGAGCTGTTTGAGGTTAGAATTCAGTGGCCAGCTGGAATCCTGAAGCTGCTGGGATTGGCAGGATGTGTGTGGAGCCACATGAAGAGGAGTGGCTGTGGGCTGATCACCATGGCCGGTGCTGTGACTGGCCAGGTGAAATGGTCCCCACAAAATTGCTTGTGTGTGAGTGGTTTGTCTTGCATGACGAAGCCCCATGTGGATGTGACTCTGGTGGCTGAAGTGAAATAGTCCCTCAGCACCTTCCTTTTGCAGCAAAATCAGATTAAAATTTGGATTAAAACAGCAGCTTCTTCAGCAGAGCCCTTTGGGAATAAGACAGCAAGGTCCACACTGAGGTCATGGGGCTTGTTCAGCTGCCTCAGACAGTGTGGGATTCTAGGTAAGATCTGGAGTGTCAGAGGTGTCCATTGTACCAGGAACCTCTTGACTCCTGTAGGCTACTGGAAAGACATTTTGGGCTGGGTGTTTTTTCTCTGTCTAAAACAGGGGTTATGAAATAGCTGATGGGAGCTGGAAGGGCTTGTGCACCCTTTTCTGCTTGTGTTTCATTATCTGTCACTTCCTGATTTGTGTCACAGGGCCAGAGCATTCAGATTCAGATTATGTGGGGGAAAAGTGATGCATGAAGCCCATACAAATCTGCCCACTCAGATGTATCACTAGATTTCTGGGCTTTGTTTGCATGGGTCACATTCACTTGTCACAAGTTACTGTCCTCTTTTTGTCAGCCATTTCTGCAATGTCACACATTTATTCCAGCTCAGACGTAGTAGTAGTAGTGCTGGCAGACCAGGGAGCCTCTGTTTGCAGAGCACAGGTGACAATGCTTCAGAATTTAGCTCTGAAATGTTGATTATATCCCAAAAGGTTTTGCTTGTGCAACTGAAAACCTTGGGATCACAGACATCGTAGTGCTCCCAGGTCTGGTGGCACCTCTGAGTAGAGGTCACAGTGGTCTCATATCAAAATTGACTTAAAATGCATTACTGGAGGAGGGGAAGGAGGGTGGGAGGTGGGAACAGACCCACTACCAAACACCTGCCATCTGTCTCAGAGGGTATTGAGTGGGAATTGTAGAATACTTGGGTTGGAAGGGACCTTTAAAGGTCATCTCATTCCAGCCCCCCTGCCACGAGCAGGGACATAGAATCATAGAATATTTGGGTTGGAAGGGACCTTCAAGACCATTTCATTCCAACTCCCCTGCCATGCACAGGGACACCTTCCACCATCCCAGGCTGCTCCAAGCCCCATCCAGCCTGGCCTTGGACACTTCCAGGGATCCAAGGGCAGTCACAGCTTGTCTGGGCAGCCTGTGCCAGGGCCTCACCACTCTCATAGTCAAGAAATTCCTTCTAAAACCTGGGTTCACACAGTTTTTTCCACCATAACTGTTTTTATGATCCCAGCAGGTTTACGGGAAGGGTAGGGGGGAAGCATCCCCGACGCCGTGCAAAACTTGGAATAACAATATAGGAATGTGGGCAGGATCATCTTCCTCAGGTCCTTCGACCACCAGCCCTTCCTTAGGCTCACAGAAATAGTTTTGCTTAGGAAAATCAAGGGCCTTGTTCAAAAATGCTGGAATTTCTTTGGAAATTCAGCTTTCAAAATCCACAGAGAAGCCACCTCTGCTCCCACAGCGGTTCGGAAGCTGGGTTTTTTGGGATTGCTGCCAACAAACATTTCTTGGAAACCCTTCCGTGTGCAGTGCGAACAGCAGGACAGGAGGTCTGGATGTGAGCTCTGGATGGTAAAACCAGGGAGGTTTTGGCAGGGCTGTGTTTGGATGCCTCGTTCTTGGCCTTTCTCCTTGGGGTGTACAGGCAAACCCCTGCCTGGACTGGCTCGGAAACTTCCAGCTGACTTTCTAGCAAAGCTGAATTTTCCACTGACTAGGAAAGTTTTTCAGATTGAAACAGCTCTCTAATTTTTTGGATGGATTTCTCCAACCCGTTGACTACACCCAGTCTGTATTTTTGAATGAAACTAGTGCTGAACCTTCCCTGCAGGGGCAAGAATTCTCATAGAATCATGGAATGGCTTGGGTTGGAAGGAACCTTAGAGACCATCTACTTCCAACACAGGGACATCCTCTACTAGACCAGGTTTCTCCAAGCCCCATCCAGCCTGGGGATTCCCTGAAACCATTCCCTGATTCTATGATTCTTTGAAAATGGACGAAGCTGTAGCCTGAAGTATCAATTACTCCTTGACCCAGGTCAGACTTTCCCCTTTTTTTTCCTGTACAGGTTCCCCATTGCTTTCTCTGAATCCCTTCTTTCTGGTTTTTTTTGGGAAACTATAAAATTTAGGCAGAGAAGGAAGGAAAGTCTCTTTCTTACTGCAAGGGCCAGGTCAGCATCTTTTTTTAAAATCCCTGTGAGAGCAATTTGTCAGAAAACCTTGTGGGAAGCAAGGAGCTTGAGCCTAGTGGAGCCAAGCTGAGCTTGAACACTCCCTTGATTTGAGCTCATATCACCAGCAGGAACAGAAATCTTTTTATCGGTAACTATACAGGATAAGAAGGAGAATTTCCCAAAGGATGGGCTTCTTCCCTAAGTTTCATTCTCTGAGGAGGCCCTGAGAAAAGCAGATCCACTGGGAAGTTGGTAGCTCCAGACAAGTAGATGCATGCACTGGTGTGCATTCTTACCTGTAGGTACACAGAGAGCTTTCCCAAATTGCCCAGAACCTGAGAAAATGGAGATAAAATCAAAAAGGCAATTGCAGTTAATTATGCTTTGAAGGCAGCTGGAGATTGGTTGGAATCCTGTGGGATTTCTGAGGCCTCCCAGTGCAATTTCAGGTGGAGTGTGGGCAGGAAGGTTTGGTTGCTGTGGTTGGAGATGTCTGGAGGTGTGACTGTCACCTCTGGCTGTTGGGCTGTGCATGGCACAGATGTCACCACCAAGACACAGTTATTGTCTCACGGCAAATTCTTCATAGAAGTTTTGAGTGTCAATTAAAAAACAAAACAAAACAAAAAAAAAAAAAACCCAAACCCAAAAAAAAATACTTCTGTACATGGCTGAACTTCATTGGTTTTTTTCCACCCACATGCTTTCCCTTTTCTTCCCATCCTCACCAAACCCTGGCCTGCATTTTGTGTCTTGGGCGATGGGAAGAAGCCACATTCCAAGAAATCTTGGATATCTCTTTGGTTTATGAAGGAATTGGGATGTGACCAAAGAAATGCCAGAGGTTGGATGTTCAAGGGGTTGCAGGTGAGCTGGTGTGGAGTAACAGGCGTAGAAATTCATGACGACAGTTAAATGTCTTATTTTCTGTGATGTGAGCTTGGGAAATTAAAGGAAGAGCCTAACCTTTGACTCCAGAAGAACCAAAGTCTTGAGGTATTCAGCAGTGGGAGTGACAAAATACACAAAGCTTTGTGGGACAGTATTTCTTGCTGTGCCCTTCTGTTCCTGTGGGAATTTAGGTCAAAAAATGCTCTGCTAACTTCATAATTTTGCCTGACCCAAACTTTGGGTCTTCAAACACGTTGTAACCACATCCCATCAAACTCATTATTACCTGAAATTGCACTGCACATTTTTTGATAGGTCCATGTGAGTGTTTTGTTGAGGCCTAGACTTCAGCAGTAGTAGAAACACGTGATGTTTTTAAAAAGATAATGCAGACTTGGTTTTATTCTCTTAAGATGGCAAATCTTTCTTCAGAGAATCATGAATTAAACAAGACAGTGCCTCACAGCAGGTATTAAGGAAAAAATAATAATTTTTAAAAAGCCTTTGGAATGGTCTTTCCCTCTGGCATCTTCACTCAGGTTCTGCAATCAGTAATTCAAAGGAGGTTTTGTGGGAAGGGGAGGCGAGATGCAGGAGTTGATACGACTTCCCTAGGGGTGAGAACTCCAAGAGCTGGGACCTGAGCATAAATCTCTCTAATTCCAGCTCAGCCCTTCACTGTGAGATCATTACTTTGTGTGATTAATCTGTGCAATGCCTGCAAAGCCTCTAAAGCCATAATGCTACACATGCATTGAGGAATCCTGCTGCCAACTGGAGTATCTGGGAGTCTCTTGCCATTCCTGACACCTTTTTGCTACGACTTTTAATACAGTGAAGCATTCCCTGGCCTAGGTTGGTCTTACTCTGATGTAATCATCAGTGCTAATGTAGTCTTCTTTAGGGAATACTATTTTCAATAGGGACAAAGAGTTCTCCGTGCAAAAATCAGCTGAAATGCTGATATTTGATAAGTACAGGTACAACTGCAGCCATGACAGTTGTCAGTTTTCTTACAATGATGAGTAACGTATTGTGTTCTTAAAACTCACTTCCTAAAGACAGGAGAGCAGTAACAGGACAGTCTGCATTTATCAGCCCCTCCATCCCAAATAACCTTCAGAACCTCTGAGCAATTCCAGCCATGTTTGAGAATCTTCCAAATCTTCAAATCTTGCAAATTCTGTGAAAACTGAGTAGCAGTGGGGAGGTTGAGTGGAGAGACCATGAGACTTCCCAAAGTTGATGCAAATTTCTGCAGTGTAAATTTACTTCTTAGGTAATCCATGTTTGATTTTTAGGATGATGCCAACTCCTCAGCTGAGGTCATGGTATTACCAAAGCCTCGAGTGTGATGCTGGGCAGTCACTTCGCCCTTCCGCTGCCTTAACCCTGATTTAATGTAGGATGACTTCATCCTCCTTCTCTCAGAGGCACGTGCTGCCTCTTTCACAGGCATTAGCAGATTTACCAGCAGCACCTCACACGCCTCAAACTCTTTGTGAATCCCGTTGGTGCCCAGAGCCCCGGGAACATCTGATGCATCACGTTGCAAACTGTGAAATTGAAGATTCAGCCCCACTTTGATGCTCTGGCTCTGTGAGCAGCAGAACTAATGTGGCTCAGCATACTAATGAGGGAGGTATTTATTGTTTGGGGCCTGGATGGTGTTGAGCTTCACCCTTGAAAAATTCCCGGGAGGCTGCACTTCCTCTTGCCTTGTGGGGTCCTCAGCAAACAAACAACCGGCATCACAGCGGAGGAGGAAAAATTCCAACTTTAAAGGAAACAGCCCCAAAATGAAATGCTCTAGATAACTTACAAAAGATCTTAAGTAAGGGAGGATTGAAGTGGAAATCGTTGCTTTTCATGGAGAGAAAGTGAGGATGAAACTGAGGCAAGGCCTAAGCCAACAGGTCACCACAAGGATAAAATTAAGATGCCAACAGCTTTTTGGCATTGCTGGGGACATCAAAAATGTTGTTTTCATTTTGGAGAAGCCCTTCTCCAGCATTGTCTGTTTGGGTCACTGAAATCTGTTCATTTTAACTGGAAAGTACCAAAATGAGTGAAGGTGTCGCTTTTAACCTTGTCTGGCCTTGGTAGAAAAGCACTTAGAGCTAAAAGCTGGTGTTGGTGGGACCTGGAAATACTGACTGGAGAAGGCTTCATTGAGATAAAACCTCTCTATAAAGACAGGACTTCAAAATTCCATGGGTTTGTCAGGTGCCACATCCTTTGGGATTTCCTGGAAGAGAGGAATCCTTAACACTCCTCACATTTGTCATCTGGGCACTTTAAATTCTCTAGAAAGGTGTGGGGGATTACTTGGAAGAATTTTGCTTGCAAGGATGGCTTCCACCAGGAGGGGAGAATGCCATGGACTGAGGACCTGTGTGAAGAGAGTGTGGTGGTTTCTGGGAGTTTGAGGGATTTCCTGGGAGGCTGGTCAGGTTGGAGATCCAAACCTCTGAATTATGTGTAATGTAATAGCTGAATGAGCAAAAAATCACAGAATCATTTGGGTTGGAAAAGATCTCCAAGATCATTGAGTCCAACTTGTGACCAATCTCCACCTTGTCACCCATACGGGAGCACTGAGTGCCACATCCAGTCATTCCTTGGGCACCTCCAGGGATGGGGGGTCCACCACCTCTCTGGGCAGCCCCCTACAATGCTTACAACCTTTTCCATGGAGAAATTCCTTAAAATGAGATGATCTCCCAAATATCTGTGCTCTTGACTCAGCTGGAGGGCCTCCAAAAACGAAGCTGATTTTGGTTTAAGTTCCCTTAGCAATGAAACATGCATCAAAAATCCCAAACACACAAATTCTACTCAATTTGCTTGTCTTCTCTGCATCCAGCTTTTATATCCCTGGGATGATCTTGACTTATTTCTACCAAGAAAATTAAATTCCTGCTGAACCACATGTCCAGAACTCAGAACAGCACCTTGACACGGTGTTGCTTGGGGAACCCAAAGAGTTTTAGGAGCCTGATAGGAAATTCCAGCAAACCAGGACTGTTGTCAACCAATTTCCAACTCGAAATCCTCCAGGAGCACAATGCACTACAATTATAGCAGCTTTCCCAGGCCAGGAAACAAGCGTTGCCACTGCTGTATTCCTGTGTGTGATATTTCTGACACACAATGTTATCTTGGGGATTGTTACGTCGGCTTTTATGTGGTGCTGGGAGGGTGGGGCGGAGGTTAATTGGTCATGTTAATGGTTTTCGTGTTCCTAATTTAGGCTCTGAGTGCTGTCCTTGGGTACGGAGGGAGTTACGAGAATTATTCATTCTATTGTGGTGCTGTCACATCTGTGGTGTGGGGAGATGGCTCCAGCTACAGCCCAGATCACTGAAAAAGCTCATTCAGTCAAATTTTTGGGTTTTCTCCTGCTTACAATGTGTTGGAAAGTCATGAGACTCGTAACGGATGGACTTGCTCTGAAACCAGACCTGTCTGTACAGATTTACATCCAGCTGGACTTCAGCTGAAGGACAGGAGCTACTCACCGTGTATTTGTTCAAACTCATCTCTGGCAAAATGTCTTTAATTCACCCCAAATGCATCTTTTTGGACATGTATTCTGGAAACACAGTGGAAACTAGTGCAGAGTTCATGGCTTTGTGGTTATAGGGCTTTTTTCCTTCATAGAATTACAGAATTATATAATTGTTTGGGTTGGAAAATACCTTTAAGATCATTGAATCCAACCCTTAACCCAGCACTGCCAAGGTTACCACTAAACCATGTCCCCAAATGCCACATCCACTTGGCTTTTAAATCCCTCCAAGAGTGATGAATCCACCACTGCCCTGGGTAGCCTGTGCCAGAGCTGGACAACTCCTTCCATGGAGGAATTTTCCCTCATATCCGATCTAAACCTCCCATGGTGCAACTTGAGGTCATTTCTTCTTGTCCTCAAAATACAAAAAAACCCCAGAAATTAAAACCCCAAACCACTGCAACACCCAAACCCTCAACTTGTTTTGTTTATTGACCATTCCTAAAATACTTCTGCTCACCAAAGCTATGGAAATAGGCACCTCATGCATTGGTTGAGAGGTACAGCTCAATGAAAAATGAAAAAATACTTTGGCTTTTTTTTTTTTATTCTTCAGTGTCTGGTGAGAGCAGAAGAATCAGCGAGGAAGTTAAAACTCTGGGGACCTCGGCTTCCTAATGGCTCAAAATGCATCTTTTTGCATGAATTTAAAGTTAAAAGGTGTTTCAGGCCAGGTTGGACAGGGCTTGGAGCAGCCTGGGATAGTGGGAGGTGTCCCTGCCCACGGCAGAGGGCGGAACTGGATGAGCTTTAAGGTCCCTTCCCACCCAAACCATTCTGTGATTTAAAAAAGATTTTAAATGCCTGTCCCTTTTTCTAGAATCTGAAATGTCACGGCCACCATGGGGTGGTTACAGAAGAAACACTCACAACCATTCTACCAGGATTCAAACTTCCTTTTCATGTATGATGTGCTCCTCTCACACATAAAAACCTTATTTGCTAAAGACCATTTGCTTTTCTCCAGCCAGACCGATGAGGCTGCGCTCAGGAAGCACCAGAGGGCTGGCTTCATTTTATAAGAATCAAAAAAAACACTTCTGAGAGAGCTCTTCGTGTCGTACTTCTTCTATTCAGAACTCCAAGTCTTTCACAAAAACTGAGCAGAATCCCATGGGGCCGCAGCCATCCCAGGGTGGTGGATTGAATGACTTAAGTATCTTTTTCTGGTCTGATTTGTGACTGTAGCTTTAATTTATTGCCTCCTCTGTAAACCACAGATATGTTTGTTATTTGCAATTACATGGTTTAAAAAAAAAAAAAAGAGCTTTATTTGGATTTTTAAGTCATTCTTGTTCTTTGCAGTGGCATTTGTTGCAGTGAAATCCTTTTATGAGGCTTGTGGGGAGAGTTGGGTTGAAATAGCTTCTCAAAGGGACACATGACGGGCAGTGGCTCAAGGAAGGGATAGACTGGATATTAGGAAAATTCCTTCATGGAAAGGGTGGTCCAGCCCTGGGGATTTAAAAGCTGTGTGGATGTGGCACTGCTGGGGGAACAGTGGGCTCAGTGATCTCAGAGGGCTTTTCCAACCTTAATGGTTCTCTGATTCTAAGGATAAAAATGAAACTTTTATCTCTTCATGGAGCCTGAGTAGTGCAGCGTTCACCCAAGTCAGTTTTGTACATTGAATATTTGGAATATTCTTTTTTTACTGTAGAAACCCCACCACCTGAAATTTAAACACCTACAGGAGCTGAGCTTCAGTTTCTCTTTCAAAAAATTGTCCCCATGTTGGACACCTCATGGTCTGATGTTTATGGTCACCATATTCACATACCTTGAGTCAGCAACCTCCTCCTTGTCACTTAACACAACTTTAAAAGGTTTATACTGAAATTTCCCTCATGTGTAATAGTTTCTATGTTTTGCTTAACTGAATCTGATAATTTTGCATTTTTAGAGCAGAGAGAAACTTGTGGTCCAGATCCAGGGATTAGTGATAAAATATTTTGGAAAAAAATCTCTTTTCATGTTGGTTTCGAATCCATCAAGCCCTTAAAAAAGCAGAAGGAGAGGTTGCCCAGTGAAGCTGTGGCTGCCCCATCCCTGGAAGTGTCCAAGGCCAGGCTGGATGGGGCTTGGAGCAACCTATGATGGTGGAAGGTGTCCCTGCCCATGGCAGGGGGGTGGGACTGAATGAGCTTTAAGGTCCTTCCCACCCAAAACATTCTGGGATTCTCATAGGATTCTGTTCCAAAGGACGCAGTTACCAACCACGCTGTCCATCAGTGCTGATTTTGGGAGGTTCTGCTGTCTGGATTGCAGTCTATTGTGAAGAAGCATCTCATCCACGATGTGGTAGAGTTGTAGGCTCAGTGCATGGAGCAACCAGACGTGAAAAAATTAAATTGCTCATAAATATTTTACTATATTAAAAAAAAAAAAAATGTTACCCAGTAATTGCTTTCCTATCGTTACCTTCTGCCTGCATGAAAATAACATATGCCAGCATGAACCCCAGTGGCAGTGGGGAAGGATTGAGTGGGAGAAAATGAGGTTATCTCTTGATCAGTATTTTATCAGCTCAATAACAATATTTTGATTAGGAAAAATACTGCACTGTCCCTCAAAGAGACACAGGCTTCTTGTGATTTCTGTGTCACCAGAGTTGTTTGAGGAGGGTTGAATCCCACACGT
Source organism: Corvus kubaryi (assembly GCF_017639235.1). Taxonomy (NCBI): domain Eukaryota; kingdom Metazoa; phylum Chordata; class Aves; order Passeriformes; family Corvidae; genus Corvus; species Corvus kubaryi. The sequence continues at coordinate 29,485,455 of NW_024582073.1, forward strand.
CTTAAAAACACCAAGCCACTAAGACCAAAGGATCATCTTTTAACAACTCTGTCATCTGCTTTAAATCCTTTTCATTTCTCCAGCCTGAGTGCCTGGAAGGAAGCTGGAGCTCTTCCCTGAGTGGTATTGCTGCCTCTGGCTTGCTCTGGACACCTTTCATGTGGGAGAGGAGAACTTGTGAGCAGGGGTAAATCAAAGGGCCTTGGGTTAAGGGATCATCAACACCCGAGGTCAGAGTGGTCTCGGGGCTGCAGCCACAGCTGCTCCTGTTTCCATTTGTCCTGGGCATGGACATGAGGTGGCTCCAGTTGCAGAATCACAGAATGGCTTGGATGGGAATGGACCTTAAAGACCATCCAGTTCCAAACTCTACCAAACACCTTCCACTATCCCAGGCTGTTCCAAGCCCCATCCAACCTTTCCTTGAACATTCCAGGGATGGAGCAGCCACAGCTTCTCTGGGCAACCTGTGCCAGGGCCTCCCCACCCTCACAGGGTTTCTTCCCAATATCCCATCTAACCCTGCCCTCTGGCATGGTAAAGCCATTCCCCCTTGTCTTGTCCCTCCATCCCTTTTCCCAAGTCCCTCTCCAGCTCTCCTGCAGCCCCTTCAGGGGCTGGAAGGGGTTTAAAGTCTTTCTGGAGCCTTCTCCAGGTGAGCACCCCCAGGTCTCCCAGCCTGGCTCCAGAGCAGAGGGGCTCCAGCCCTTGGAGCATCTCCATGGCCTCCTCTGGACCTGCTTAACAGATCTATGTCTGTCTTCTGCTGGGGAGCCCAGAAAATGCCATTGATTCAATGCCTTGGCACAACCCTGCAATTCTTGGCATTGGGATCTGGCTGGAATTACTGAGCTCAGGCCAGGCTCCCTCCCTCACACTGCTGGGAAATGAGGAATAACCCGACTCATCCCAGGAGCTGTGCAGGTGCAAAAGCTGGTCGGCGAGAGCTGCAGGGTGCAGGTCCTTTCTATGTCCCTGCCCTTCCCTGAGCACACTCTCCATGCTCCCTGCCTGCTGCAGATTGCTCCCTTCTGGCGTTGAGAGCCTCTCTCTCCATCTCTCCATCCCCTGGCTCAGGAGGCAGCGGTACCTGATGGATACAGCACGGCGGATCATGGCACCGTGCCACCAGCCTCGCCGGTGACCTCAGCAAAATCCCTCTCCCTGCTCCCTGCTTAAAATCGAGGATGAAAGGCAGTATCTCATAAAAAGGAAGGTCCGAAGGTGATGCTTGCACGTAGCTCTCTTTGTTGTAGGTGTCTGTACTCCCGGCGTCCTTCTCATCCTCAGAAATCTAAAGGCTTTTGTGGCGGCGTTCAGCAAAGGACTGCAGTGCACGGGTCTTGTGGCAGTGTGCAGTTAATCACCAGGCTACGTCCAAAGAAAAAGAGAAACCCTTTGCTCATAAAAAGGGCAGAAAAGGGATCAAGTTTTGCATAAATCAAGAGATCTTTGCAGCAGCACGGTGCCATTGCTGGGAAAATTCATGGGGACCTCAAAGATAAGGGGAACAGGAGTGCTGAGCAGCACAGGGCTGTATTTTAAAAACCCCACAGCTCGCCTCTTTTTTTGGATGTTAGAGAAAATTGTGTGGGCAGAAGTAGTGGTAGAGTCTCTGCACTTGTATCAGGGAAGCTGCTGATGGGTTTCACCAAATATTTTCATGGTGAATTGAGATTGTGGAGGAGATAAATGATAGAGCTCTCCAAAACGCCTGGAGGTTCCTTGTGAGGGGTGGCAAACTGGATTTCTGGGCTTTGAGGGCGCAGCCATGGGGGAGTTATCAGGAAGACAAAGAGATAAATCCAGGATTACTGCCAGGATGTTTGCTGATAGTGAACAGACCTGCGAGATGTGCAACAGCCGCTGGAAAAACCGTGAGTGCCAATGCTGGATACGGTGCAAATATCCACGAATTGGTTAAAAAAAACCCCAAACCCTCAGTGCTTAAAACGAGTTCTGCAGGGAGAAGAGGTGGAGATGCCAAAACTGGGAGGAGCTTTGATAGCCAGTGTTGAAAAGCCGTTTCCTGAGTGGGAGGCTGGAAGGATGGATCCTGTAGGTTGGAGTAACACGGGAACGCTGCCTTTCCTATTGCTCCCCGCATTCCCTTTTTTTCTGGGCCATATTTATTATTTCACATGGGTTATAACTTCCTCGTCGGCGCATGGGGGTGTGGGAGGGGGAAGGAAATGACACTTGCTTTCTTTGCAGGACTTTGGGAAGAGCTGCAGAGTAAGGTTGGCTCTAAGAGCTCGGTAGAAATGCCGCGCTTCCGAGCGAATTCCTGCAGGTACGTCGGGTGAAGTAACCTGAAACCTGGCATTTGGGGTGCGGCAGAGGAAGATTGCAACCTGTCCAGTTTTGCTTTGTAACGTAACACACCGTGGAAAAGGGCCTGACTGGGGTTTTTTTTAACACTTTTTTTGTCTTTTTTGCTTGTAGTGGCTCCATGGTTTTGGGGCGCTCCCCAGCCAAAGGTGGTTGGGCTTTGTTTGCCTCCAGAGCCCTGTTTCCCTTCACACAGTCACAATCAGGCAGGAAATGGGTTTCTTGTCCAGCCAGCCTGGTTTTCTCGACAGCAAAAGCTCCCTGGGTCCTGCTGGGAAGCTCTCCAGCTCTGCTCACCCCCACGCTTCTCCGTGCAATTCCTCCACAGCAGCATCCAGCCCAAGCTCGGCCTCACCTGGCTCTGCACAATCCTCCTTGTAGTTTTTCTACCTTTTACCTCAAAAAAAACCACTCGAGCAGCTTTGCCTGTTCCTTTTTATGTCATTGTACAAAATGTGGCTGTCACACCCACCAGCTTCCTTTTAGGTTTTACCCAGTTCTGGGCTCCGGGTGCCTTGAATAAAGGGATTTATGCCTGGACATGGCAGCGGCAGGCTTTTCTCCTGGCATGACCAGACTCTCAATGTGACATTCAGAGCTGTAAAACACTCCCTGACAATAGCTGGTGTTGTTCAAAGAGCAGCATAAATAATCAACGGGGCTTTTTTTCTCTTGGGTTTTTTTGGGTTGGGTTTTTTTTTTTTTTTTTTTTGTGAGAAGAATAACATCTCTCCAGGCTGGCTGGGGAGGCGAAGGGCAGGCACTGTTGGAATGTGGAGGGGAAACTCAGGAAGGGGTGACATGGAAAACAGGGACTTGAGGTTGTTTTCCAGAAGGTTTTAAACATCATGGCACTGGGCTGTCTCTCAAACAAGGTGTTGGGGCCTCTGTTCTTTTTTACACACGTTTTTATGCAGAATAAAGTAATTCCATTATCCAGGTTTCTGTGTGTTTGCAGGGACCTTCTGGCTCTGCACAAGTCCCTGACAGGAGGGGGCAGCCAGGTGGGGGTTGGGCTCTGCTCGCAGGGAACAGGGACAGGAGGAGAGGGAACGGCCTCAAGCTGGGCCAGGGGAGGTTTAGGTTGGATGTTTCTTCATGGAAAGGGCTGTCCAGCCCTGGCAGAGCTGCCCAGGGCAGTGTTGGAGTCCCCATCCCTGGAGGGGTTTAAAAGCCGTGTGGATGTGGCACTTGGGGATGTGGGTCAGTGGTGGCCTTGGCAGTGCTGGGGAAATGGTTGGACTGGATCATCTTAGAGGGCTTTTCCAACCTTTTTGATTCTGATTGTGCCCAGGGCTTTATCCATCTTGAAAACCTCCAGGGACGGAGATTGCCCAACCTCTGGGCACCCAGCTTGACTGACCTCGTGGTGGAAAAGCTTCTCCCTGCACCCTGAACCTCTCGATTCATCTTCTGCCCATCACCTCCTGTCCTCCCACCCTGTAAGAGCTGGGCTCGCCCTTCTCCCTGATGTCCTTGGAGATGCTGGAAAGCTGCTAAGTCCCCTTCCTCACATGGTGCTGGTAGCTGAGTGTGCCCAGAGAGAAAAAGGGACAAATATCTGTGTATTTGTGCATCTACCACATACCTCAAATTAAAATTAGAGATGGAAACTTGTTGAAGAAGTTACCAAAAAGATGCATTAGCAATTCAGTGATGTTTCTTCCTGGTTCACTAGCCCACGTGCGTGGTAACTTGCCTCTTCTGAAACTTTCATAGAAAAATATGTATTTTTAAATTTTGCTTCAGTTTTTACATTCTTATCTGTCAGTACCAATAGGTGATGTGATCCCACCATTATTTTGTCAATTAGGCATCTTTTTGGTGCTGTGTCCTGAATATAGGACAGAGCAACTGCTGATTTAATCCTCTTCAATACGATTTTTATCTCCTTTCTTATAATTCTTTTTTAAAAAATCAAGAATTTCACCACTAAACCAGCTTCTTTTTTTGTTTATTTCTCCAATACTGTGAAAATAAAGCACTGAAATAAATCTGTTTTGTACAATGAACATGCAGAGGGAAAGGCTTTTGTTCACCCTTTAGACAGAACCTGATCCCAACCTCATCTATTAAAATTTTATATTGGTAAAAAAACTTTCTTAAATATGCTTATTTTCTTTTAAAAATGTTTTAAAAAATGATCTTAAACTGAGGGGGGAAAAAACCAAACCTATGCAGTAGTTGTGGCCATGCCCAGAGTCTGCCCAGCACGTGCCGTGGGTATGAATGAGCGCCGGCAGTTTTGTCTCGGGGCTGGATTAGGCACAGTTGCTACTGGAAACTGCACAGCCCAGCTCAGGGAGGCTGTTCCTCTCCAAAACAGAGTCCCTGCCCGTGGCAGGGGCTTGGAACTGGAGGATCTGTAAGGTCCCTTCTGACCCAAACCGTTCCGTGGTGCTGTGAAAGCACTGCCGAGGCTGGGGAGCTCACTGGGGTGGTGAGGACGTGCCCCATGCAGCATCACTAAATGCCACTTACTGGGGTTTGACCTCCCACAGCATCCAGGGGAGGCTTTTCCTTCTGGGATTTGCTTTGAGCTGCAGCGTTCTTACCTTCGTTTCTTTAAAAAAAGTCTCTTTTCAGGATTCAAACCCCCCAAAGTCTGGGTTTTTGCACCGTTTGGGTTTCAGCCCCGCTGCTTGCACGGGCAGTTGTCAGTCCTGGAGCAGCAACGGTGGCTTGGTTTTGAGATGTAAAACAAAAGCTTTTGTGCACCATGGTTGGTGTGTGCTGCTTTCTGCTGTCAGGAGGGAAGCTCCTGCGAGCTCCTGGCCTTCCTGCGAGTCCATTGAGCTGGCCCCTGTCAGTCAGCAGTGCTTTCAGAACAAAGCCGTGGGATAAAGCTCCAAAATGTGTCTGTGTCAGCTCGGGAGTGGTGCCTGCGCTGCTGGGTTTGGGGGGTGTGAAGAGCTGCCCACGTGCAGTCACTTTTGCACAGTCATTCATGCCTGTCAGAGGGGTTGGACTCAATAATCCTTGTGGGTCCCTTCCAGCTCAGGACATTCTGTGGTTCTGCTCTGAGATCTCTGATCTGTAGCAGGGCTCAGGGTCATTCCCTTATCCATAGCTCCTGGATCCCGTTCATTCCTTCTAGACTCAGTCTAATAAAGCCAGCTTTAAACTGCAGCCTTGCTCTGTGGAGATGGGACAGGGTGGTGTATCATCCCCTCCAGAATGACTGGGAGCTCCATGTAAGGTCTCTGCACAGGGGATGTGGCATTTCAGTACCTAAAGGGCCTTAAAAAAAGAGGGCGAGTGACTTTTTATACAGGCAGATAAAGATAGGACAAGGGGGGGGTGGTTTTAAAATAAAAGATGAGAGATTCCTATTAGATTTTAGATGGAAATTCTCTACTATGAGGCCCTGGAACAGGCTGCCCAGAGAAGCTGTGGTTGCCCCATCCCTGGAAGTGCCCAAGGCCAGGTTGGACAGGGCTTGGAGCATCCTGGGATAGTGGAAGGTGTCCCCACCCATGGCAGGGGATTGGAATGAGATGATCTTTCAGGTCCCTTCCATCCCAAACCATTCCATGATTCTGTAACACCTTTTGCTGCAGGGAGATCTCCCCTCCCTGTGCTGACCTGCCCTTTGCAGGCTGAGATAAACACAGTCAGATTTTATTTCACCCTGGCAGCATATTTTAAAATCAGGCTGACAGAGCAGTGGACCTGAGAACAGAAAAGGTGTCGAGGCAGTGGTGATTATTGGGAGTGTTAGAGCAGCATGGGGAATGCAAGGATGCAGAAATAGTACGAATCCTACTGGGTTGGGTTGTTTAGATCACAAAAACTACTTGCTTTTAGGGTTTTTTTCAGATATTTGCTCATATTTTTTGTCCTTGAGTGCTGTGCTTGAGTGAAACCCCCCCCTCCCCCCCACCCTTGCCTTGGGAGGTGCTGATGCTGTCAGTAGCTCTCAAGGCAGCTTTGCCACCAGGACCAGCCTGTCCTCCTCTCTGTTGCCAGAGAAATCCTCAGCCCTTGCAGAGCACTGACCTCCAGTTTATACTTCTGTACCTGGAATTCTCCCTAGAGCTGTGTTGTGCAACAGGGAGCGTGATTCCACATGTGTTTTATGTAAGCCGGGGAGGATTTCGGGTGTTGTGTTGGAGAATCAAAGCCCTATTTGGGGGAACCTGCAGTCTGACTATCCAGTTGGACAAGCTCAACTTTCCCTGCAATTTAAATAGACTCTGCCAGAATGTTAATTGTGCCAGGCTCCAGAGCTACCTTTTAACTCCTTAGGAGCGTGCGGGGTTTCCAAGCCACCCTCACTCTCCTGTTTCAATGGAGAACAACAGCTTTGGATGTCTGTGTCCTTCACCCACTCATTCCCCTGGAAAGCTTTTATGGCTGCAGTGTGTCCTTTGGAATAATCCAGGACATTTGAGCTCAAGAGGGTCCTTTCCTCCCACACCTGCTTGTGTGGAAGTGGGGATCTCCCTCAGAGCAGTTTTTACCTTTATTCATCCCAGAAATTCCTCCTCTTTGAGGCCAACTATTTGATACCTGTAACATCTTGGCACTTCAGTTCTGTTCACTTGTTCTCAGTTTATGGCACTTTCTTAACTAAGTTCAACCAGAATAAACAGCATCCAGAGAGAGAAATTCCAGTTTATTGTGAATATCAGCAACACTGGAGAAACAGCTGTTCAGTTAGGGGCAAACTCACTCAAAAATCATTATCTTGTTTATTAGAAGGCAAAAAAGAGCTTCAGGTGTCAGAGATAGAGATGGGATCATGCCCAGTTTGGTTTGTTGTGGTATTGTGGGAACACAAGTGCGCTTAGTCCCAGCTGGAGCTGTGGCAAAACCTGTCCCCTGGAAATGCTGGAAGCTTTGCTGTTGATTTACATGGATGCAACCCTTCCTGCTCACAGATTATTATTATTTTCACCATCTGTGAAAGTTTCTGCAGCAAAACCTTCCTTCGAATAGAGAAGGTTTAGGATAGTAAGGAAAACAGGCATAAATTAGGGCAAAACCATTTGGGTTTGTTCTTGCTGCAGGGCGATAGTGGGGGAAAAAAAAGAAAATTAACCTCCTTTTTCCCAGGATACTGCCTTACCTGGAGCGTGTACCTTCCCTAAGTGGTGGCAGATGGATTTCTTTGTTTTTCTTCAGGCTTGTGAAGCATCCAGGATTTTTGGAGGAGCAGCTGTGTACCCCAAGAGTTAGATCGAGGTGTCTCCTTGTAGCCTGGCATATTCCAGCTGCTGCTCCTGGTAAGGTGGACCTGTCACGTGCAGGATCTTCTGATGCCATCGTGGACTCTGTGGCAGCTGGGATGGTCTTTAAGGTCCCTTCCAACCCAAACCACTCTGTGATCCTGTGTTGTTGGGGGTCTGAGTTCTTGGCACCTTCAGTGTTAATTATTTTTTTTAAAGTTTAGGTAATTAATCATCTCAAACAAGTCCTGGTAGCTAAGGTAGGACAGGATGTCCATGTGGGAAGTCACTCCTGGTTGGAGACTTGGCTTTCGCTTGAGGGAAGGACCTGAGCAAACTTGAACCGAAAATGTGTGGGTTTAAATTTTAGAAAAAACCCAAACACAACTTTTTAAAGCAGCATTTTGTGTTTTAAACAAAGAATACAGAGCTATGGGAGACCTTCCAGAGAAGCAAAAAAATTATTTTATTCTTGGAGTAGGGTCTTTACTGGAGAAACAAAACTGAAACCCCCAAAGGGAACCGAGACCTGTGGCCACCTGAATCCTGCAGGAGATCACCGGGATGGATTAAAGGGAAGCTCCACAGCTGCACACAACACCTGCCACCACAGCTCAGTCAGAGCTTTCCTAGCCATGAGGAAGTCTCATCCATGACTTTTAGCTCCACTTTCCATCTCCAGTGTGCCCAAAGGTTACAGAATTCCCATGGTAGGACTCCCCGTGCAGAATTGGAAGGATCCTGCTGCCAGTGTGATGAGTCCTGCAGGTTTAGTGCTGCTGTCCGCTGTATCCCTCCAAAAGAAACATCAAAACTTCTGGCAGGAAAAAAATCACATCCTGGATCTTTTGCTGGTTTTGGGAATTTGGGTGGAATAGACCAGGAGGTGGCTGCTCCAGGGCTGCACCTCCATACAGTTGCCCTGTAGCCCCTTTGTGTTGTAACAACACCCTTAACACTTCCAGACCTAATGCACATGAGGGTTTGTGCCACAATTCTCTTGATCCTTATGTCTTCTGAGTCCCCATGGATTTCAGTGCTGTTTGGGGGGGCAGGGGGATTGTCACAACTCTGAATTTCATCCAGCCTAAAAGCTGCAGCAGAGCCAACATTATTGTTTGGTGCAAAGTGCTGAGCAACCCACAACAGAGAACAGCCTGGTCCTGTGGCGTGTCCATCCGTTCCCTCTTTGGAGTTACCACAGGGACTTTGTTGTGTGTGGAGGAGTTGTGTCCCGGTTTAGGTTGGATATTAGGGAAAATACCTTCACAGAAAAGATTGTCCAGCCCTGGCACAGCCCTAGAGTCACCATCCCTGGATGGATTTAAAAGCCATGTGGATGTGGCACTTGGGGACATGGGTCAGTGGTAGCCTTGGCAGTGCTGGGGGAGTGGTTGAACTTGATGTTCTTAGAGGACTTTTCCAACCTAAATGATTCCACGATTCTATAAAATTGAATTTATTCACAAACTTTACTTTGACAGTGACTTTAGAGCCTGATGGTCAAGCCAGGAGGTGAAGCTCTTTTATGAGCACACTGAAGTGGGGTGGTGACAGTGGCAGAAATAAAACCCATTTTCCTTTGGTCTCTGCTGCTCTGGCTTAATTTTTTTTTGCCCATGTTTAGCTTTGTTAAAAGCCTTACTCTGCTCTGTCGTGATCTGCTGAGGGTTTGAGGTTCAGCTAGGGCAGGATGGGGTTGAGGTGGGACAGGGATGTGTAGGTGCAACAGGATGTCCTGACCAGCACTGATAACAGATCTGGAGATGCAGACGCCTCGCCCTCAGAAAGGGGCCACCAAAAAGGGTTCTAAGGAATCCAAGTGTCAGTGACAGGCAGAAAGGAGCTGTTGCTTTTTGAGCTTCATGACCTGCTGTAGCTCTGATCTCGCATCCCAGAGGAGAGAGGCACAATGTCCTGGCTACAACAATGATATAAATACAACATTGTATTTATATCCACAGCTCAGAAATCCATCCGTGAGAGGAATGAAGAATATCCTGTTGCTGTCCAATGCTATAACTTGCTGGAGCTTGATCCTTGGGTTGCTTCCTGAATGGTCACTCCATGTCCCTGTCCCTATCCCCGTCCCAACTCCTGCATGCACAGAAATCCCAGCCAAAACCACCACCTGACTCCTGCATCGTGTAGATCTGCTTTTAAACCAGATCCTGCTTGCCTTCAAGTGGATAAATCTCTGCCTGGGGCTTGGCAGGCTGTGGGCTGGGATCTGGTGGAATGATGGGCAGGAAAACCCAAGTGAAACCTCTCCCATCAGGAACAAGGATGTTTCCATGGCAGAGCAGGGAGTGACAGTACAGGTGGGGTATGGGACACAGCCCATGTGTCCCTTGGTCAGACGTGGAAATTCTTGAATTTGACATTTGGCAAGCAAAATGCATGATGGGAAATGGGATTTATTTCCCAGAACTTTTAGGGAAGCACAAATCATAGAATCCTGGAATTATTTGGATTTGGAAGGACCTTGAAGACCATCTCATTCCAACCCCCTGCCATGGACAGGGACACCTTCCACTAGCCCAGGTTGCTCCAAACCCTATCCAGCCTGTCCTTGGACACTTCCAGGGATGGGACAGCAACAGCTTCTCTGGGCACCCTGTTCCACGGTATTCATTCTCTCCCAAAATGTCCAGGATACAGCCCAGCCTCTTGCAAACTCTCGGTGTGTGTCCCACCTGCTCTGTTCACAGAGTGGGTCGGATTAAGACGCCTTCCCAAAAACAAAACCAGCCCTGAGCCAGCAGCAGAAGTTGTCTGTGAAGCATTTTGTGAGGTTCTGCCCCAATTCTGCCCCGAGGCCACTCATGTCCCCGGTGCACTGCTCAAAACCTCGTGTCCATTCCCCCTTCCCAGCTGCTCCCAGCAAACCCAGGCTGTGCAGAGGATGACTGGTCGTGTGAGTGGGTTTTTCCCCCCCTTCATAAGTTTGTTTATTCATTAAGGAAGTCAAAAGAGGAAGAGGAATAGAAAGGTTGCAAATGTTTTGCTTAGAAATGAGACCTCAGTGACTGGGCTGCACATTGCCCCGTGTAGGGCACGTTGGGCAGCTCCAGTGTCCTCAGTGGGAACTCAGGAAGACCAAGGTGCCCTCCCAAGGTGTGCTCAGGTAGGGTCACAGCTTGTTTGTGTATCTGCTTACATCCATATGGCCCAGAGTTCCTATGGAGCCAGGCTGGGAGAGCTGGGGTTGTTCAGCCTGGAGAAGAGAAGGCTCCAGGGAGACCTTTCAGCACCTTCCAGTGCCTGGAGAGGCTCCAGGAGAGCTGGAGAAGGACTTTGGACAAAGGGCTGGCGTGACAGGACAAGGGGGAATGATCTTTACACTGACAGAGAGTAGGTTTAGACTGGATATTGGGAAGAAGTACTTTACTCTGAGGGTGGGGAGGCCCTGGCACAGGTTGCCCAGAGAAGCTGTGGCTGCCCCTGGATCCCTGGAAGTGTCCAAGGCCAGGTTGGACGGGACTTGGAGCAACCTGGGCTAGTGGAAGCTGTCCCTGCCCATGGCAGGGTTGGAACTGGATGGGCTTTAAGGTCTTTTCCAACCCAGAGTATTCCATGATTCTATATGCCACTGTTTGACTGTCAAATCTTCACTAATGAAAGCCTCTCATGTACAGTTGTGCATCCACTGGCTTCCCAGAACGTGGCCCTTAAAGCCAGTGGCCATCTCTGCATCCTGGGAATTCTTTTATTCCCAACTCTATCACTTCAATTTGTAAAGGATGCCTCTTTTCAAACAGCTTTGCCCTGTCTCTTTGCACATTCCAATCTAAGAAACAGCAAGGACTAAGTTTTACAGGCACCAGGAGGTCATGGGGTGCTCCTGCTCCAGGGTCAGGCATCAGCCCTGCATCCCATCCAAGGGAGCAGACCTGGACTGTAGCTCGGAAAATGCCAGGGAATGGTTTCTCAGTGCACACAGAGAGGGCGAGGAAAGGAAAGCAGAGAGATTTGCCAAGGGAAATGGTCCTGTTACGCACAGAGTGTTTTCTTTGGGTGTTTGTTTCCCACCCCTCGCCCGGGATGCGGAGCTCGGGTTGGGAGACTGAACCCGACGGGTTTATCTCAGGGTGTGGCATTGCTGCAGGCTCTTATCAGGTGTGTCCTGGGGAGCAAAACCATTTGAACAAAAGCCTTTCACCTCCATTTGTGCACAGTTCCTGCACTTGGCCAGGGGTTGGTGTCTGCACCGGGGTGGGATTGGTCCACGATTAATTTGTCTGCAAGAAAACTGATGGGTTTTTTTGGTCTTTAATGCATTAATTTTGGGGATGGAAATTCTAGGGTGGATTGGTACAGATGAACGAGGTTAGAAACACCAGTGAGGCTGTATGGAAGCACCAGCACCAAAATTAATTAGATTACAATGATAGGATATTAGAATTATAGAATCATTTAGGTTGGAAAAGACTTGTAAGATCAGCTCTGGAAGGAGTTGCCATGGTTTAGAAGCGTAGGAAAGCTTTTCCTCCTGAAAACTGCCAGCTTGTTCAGCTGTCAGGAGAGAGCCGGATGCTTTCCTTGCTCTCAGCTGCTCCTTTAGCTCTGACAGGCTGTTTGCTGGGATGAAAGGAGAGACATCAACAGGCAAAACTGCGAGAGCTGCTGGCGTTTGTTGCTGTCACACCTGCGTGGTGGCACTGCCAGCACGGCAAACAGGCAGGTAGAGTAAATAACGCTGAATTTTTTTTTTTTTTTTAGTTCTTTTCTACAAAAAAGGAGATAACGACTGGATGCTGTCCCATTTTCAGCCTAGGAATTGTTTGCCAGACTTGAATTACAGGAATTGCTGTAGTGAGGCAGAGCAGCTCCATTAACTGGGAGCTGGCAGGGGCTGGGGGAGGCTTCACACGCCGAGGCCCCGTGTTGTGCTCCCGTCAGGAACGATTAAAGGAGCTGTTTGTGATGGAAACAAAACCAAACTGGGCTGATGCTTTAAGGGGAAATAAAACAGGGAAGAATAACTTTATTGAGCTTGTTTATTAAATCTTGCTGTGCTCCCTTCTGAGCAGCAGAAACTGTTGGAGCTGCTGGTGCAGCCAGCTCGTGTTTTGTCTTTCCCTTTTTTGAACTGATTTGGTGTGGAGAGGCTTTGGACAAAACCTTTTCATATCCCTTTGGCTTAGCTGCAATCCTAAACTGATCTGCTGGTGACAGACTTAAACTAATTATCACCAAAGAGTGCAGAGAAGAGGTTTTAAAGCTGTTGTTTTGGTAAGATGATGGGTGTTCAGAGAGGCTTGGGAATTATTGGGTGTTAAGATGCTGATGTTGGCCCGTGCCAGTGTCCATATTCCATCACAGGGAGGGAGAGATGAGTTTGCTTTCACTGCTAAACTACTTAGAGAAGGTTCTGCTTAAAGATGGGGGAAAGCCACCACCCAGGCAAGGGGAGCAGCAGAAGAGCAGAAGGAAGCTGGCTGCAGATTTTTTCCCTTTGTGTTTCAGTAATCCTTTGGCTCTGCAGCTGGAGCAGCTCAATTCTGCTCCCTGCTCTTGCTGGAGCATCCCCCAGTTCCCATGTGCCCCTGCCCTTTTAGTGTTTCATCCTTTTGCCTTTATTAAAAACCATCCAGTTTCACCCCTTGCCACAGGCAGCGACACCTTTCACTATCCCAGGTTGCTCCAAGCCCCATCTAGCCTGGCCTTGGACACTTCCAGGGATCCAGGGGCAGCCACAGCTTCTCTGGGCAACTTGTTCCAGGTTGCCCCTGGGCTGGTTTGGTGTTTCACACCCTTATTCTCTGAGCATTGATGATTTTTTTGGTGCTATACTGTGTTTGCCCTCACCTGTGGCGCAGTGAGTGTTACCAGATGGTTTACTCAAAGTTGATTTTTTTTAACACTTCTAGTAGTAGTAGTTTAGTGCTTGCTGCTCTCCTGCTGTATGTTTTTTAGCCAGGCAAAGTGCCAGCACGTCTGTTGGAGGAAAACCTCCTGGCTGGATCCTGGAGAATAAACCGAGCTCGAATTCCCTCTGAAGGAAGGGAGCTCAAGTCCCCCAGGGAGGATTTTTCATCATAACGGTCCCATTTGGTAAATTAGTGACCAGTTTTGGAAGGAAAACCGGATGACTTTGGGAGCATCCCCTGGTAGCCATAAGGAGGAGGGAGACGTGGTGCAACACCAGCCCCTGGAGCTGGAGCTGAGCGTCACCAGCAGCAGCACAGCTGTTCTCTGCACAGGGACACCGACCACAGCCCTGCAGGTGTTGGGGGCTCAGGCTGCAGGATACCTGCGGGATAGCTGAAAAAAAATCCATGTTTTGGTAAAAGCCCCTGAAGGTCTTAATAAAAATCCCTTGATAGTTACCTACTCCAGGTAGACCTACCTGTGCATGGTGATTTACTGATTTAACTGAGTCTCTGCTGTGATTCTTGGGGTGTCTTGTGCAGGGCCAGGAGTTGGACTTTGATGATCCATGTGAGTCCCCTCCAGCTTTGGGTGTTCTACGATTCCAAAAGGAGAAGTTGTCACTTTGCAGTTTATTTGTTCCTCCCTTATCCTTGTTCATTCAGTTGGAAAGATTTAGGGTTGTTTTTTCCTTTTAGGGCAGGGATCATCAGGATACTCTGTGATACCTCCCTGATCCCAGCAACCCTTCCTATCTCTGTTGCAATTCAGGTGGGATTGGAAGGGGCACAGTGCAGTGGTTTTTGTGAGGATGACTTGTTTCTTCACGTCAGTTTGATAAAGCAAAGTGCAGGGGATTTGAGTCTTCTGCTCTTTCTTTGGTTTTCACACGCTTCAGGGGGTTGTTTTTCTAGCAGCCTATCTCTGCAGCCACCTATAACTTGGTGTGTTTCATGCATCAGGGGGAGCTTAGGATGTGATATTTAGGAAGCAGAGAACAGAAACCAGCATTCCAGAGGAAGCAGATCACACCAGCTCTCCTCACCCCTTCTCCTCAGTATTTAGGCTTGTTTTGGGTCACTGTGGAGCCATGACTGGCCCAGTGGGGTCCTGGAGGAGCTCCAGCCTTTTCAGAGGCAGGAGCTCCCTCACAGCGCTGTCCCAGAGGACTGTGGCAGATTGCAAACACTCTCAGCACAATCATACCATCCCAATTAGCATAATGATGCTGCCTAATTTATGCACAAATTGCCCTAATTTATGTGTGTCGATACATGTGATTAAAGCAAGCACAGGTGGAACAGGGTTTGGTCTCACCCAGCCAATGAAGCACAAAACTGCATCCACCCCAAAATGTGTGAAAGGTCCAAAATTCCTTCTTCCTCTTACTAAAATGTGGAGGTTTGTGTAGTTTTGCTCTGGCAGCGTGAATGCAGTGCTGGGCAGGGCTAAACTCGTGGCAGGAGGTAAGAGAATAAAGGATTCCTGGGCTGAGATTTGCATGGATTATTAAATGCAGCTTTAATTTGCCGTGATACACTTGGGTTTCAGGTGGATTAACAGGCAGTGGGATTTGGGGCTGTCTAGCCAACTAATACCTGCCTTCCTTTTATTTTAATTATTTTAACAAGGGATGGAGGACTCCTTGAACTGTGGGCCACCTTTGCCAACCCCTGATCTTGAGCATTTTTGTGTGTAACATTTTAGACCATTAATATTCTTGATTAACAAAACTGCTGTTGTCATCTGAATTCCCAGAGCACTTTCTCAGTAGGGTTCTTCCGAAAAAACCCTCTCAGACTGTAACCTTGTATTCCTCATTTTAATAAAAGAAATAGATAAAATTGTTCCAAATCACGAACTGGTTTGGGACAGAAAGGACTTTAAAGGTCATCTCGTTCCAACTTAATCTGACATGGTCTCCATCACATTACTCCCGTCCTAAATCCAAGACGCTGTACTAGCTACTGGGAAGAAAATCAACTCTATCCCAAAAATCCACTCTAACTCAAAACCAGGACAACCTGGTCACAGCACCAAGCCTGTCTGAGTTTGAGAAGTGTTTGGACAATGTTCTCAGGCACAGGGTGGGATTCTTGGGGGGTTCTGCACAGGGCTAAGAGTTGGACTCGATGATCCTGCTGGGTCCTTTCCAGCTCAGGGTATTCCATGATTTTCACTGCCCTGGCAGACACTTGATGCTGAGTCCAATGGTCTCCTTCATAACTGAATCTCTTTCTGAAGCAACTTTGTGTAACAGCATTGCCAGAAATACCCGGATCAGGTCAGTGTTGGGTTTCCCAATGCTGCCGGGCTTGGAAAACTGAATTTTGGTGGTAGAGAATGGAAGTTCCTTCCTATATCCCATGTGTTTTCCTTACTGTTGGTGTGCTGTAACATCGTGTGCATTCCCCAAGTTAAATTGCTTTCATCCAAAAATACACAACTAAGATATACAAATAATAATTATGAATTCTTATGGTATTCCCGGGGTCAGTGGGTTGCAGGGATGGCTTTCCACACCCAGCTGACTGCACTGGATCCTCCGGAAATAGCGTTTTGGGAGGCTTATCTGGCAAGAAGATTACACTGCTGGCACATCGGGGCACAGTGGGGTCGGGACAAGGCAGAGGAGTGGAAAGAATTGTGTGGGGCCAGGGCTGCAGGAGCCAAATGTGGGGCACGCTGCCTCCTCTCAGCTCCGTGCCACATTTGCTCCTTGGCAGTTGCGCTTCCTGTCCATGCAGAAGCTGATTTCTGAGGCCCGTGAGTAATTTCTAAGAACAGATGTGGATGTAAGACACTCCTGTGAGTGTGTACAACAGGACACGTTTCGACTCTGACATACTCGAGTGCCCGCCTGCGCCGCGCTCCGTTCCTGTCACAGGGAACGAGGGCTGTGAGTCACTGCAACTCACGCATCCCCAATTTCCCTCTTCTCCTGCCACTGATCCATTTTTACAGCCACCTGAAGGCACAGCTGGCTCTACACCCCATTCACACACGTGCCATTGACATTGATAAGCTCTCTTGTGTTCATTCTGCCTTTGCATTTGCTGGTTTTTGTTATCTCCCAGTGTACACCGTGCTTTCAGGAGATGTTGTCCTTGTCTTGCAAGGAGCTGTGAGCGTGCACTGCATGAGTCTCGCTCCGAGCCTTGGAAAAACTCGGCTTCATTGCTGATTCCCTTTGAACTCTGGGATGGTGGGAGTAGCAGCAGGGGAGCTGGAGAAGCGGAGGCTTTGGGAAGACCTTCCAGTGCCTAGAGAGGCTAAAACAGAGCTGAAGAGGGACTTTGAACAAGTGCATGGAGTGATGGGACGAGGGGGAATGACCTTAGGCTGTAGGACAGTAGATTTAGATGGGATATTAGGAAGAAATTCTTGGCTGTGAGGGTGGTGAGGCCCTGGCACGGGTTACCCAGAGAGACTGTGGACTTCCCATCCTTGGAAGTGTCAGGCTGGACGGGGCTTGGAGCAACCTGGTCTGGTGGAAGATGTCCCTGCCCATGGCAGTGACGCTGGACTTGATCATCTCCAGAGATCCCTTCCAACCCAAACCATTCCATGATTCTGTGATTCTCTTGCACTTAGCACCATCCGAGGCTGTGTTTGGAATCTGTCAGCCTTGTGAATGAAGGAATAAATTGACCATGAAAATATTGACTGCACATTTGCTTATGCCAACCTCCTAACTCGGTCCCATAAAATTTACTGCTGTTTAAATGCACAGTGCTAACCAAAGGATGGAAGGGCTTCAGCCCTGCTGCACGGGGAGGAGAGGACAGGCTGAAGGCTGGACTGAATTCCTGCAGCCCTCAGACCCCTCTGCCCCAGGACAGCAGTGTTCCTGGGAGGTGTTGGGAAACGCTGGATCATAAGGAAGAAAATGCAAGTGGTATGGGGGGAACACCAGCAAGTCTGGCACATCTGGGGTCACTCATTTAGAGCCAGAGAGACAAGGGAAAGCAGATGCCTCAGCTGTTCTCCAGTTCCCTTAAAAAAGAAATATCAGGAAAACAACCCAGCTCTCCTCCTCTCTGGCAGATCCAATGTCTTTTAATCTGCTCTGTCTCACAGCTTCTCTTACAATGGAAGTTGCTGGTGGTCTGCTTGGGTTAAGCAGCAATTCTGGCAGCCTTCTGAGCAGACGTGATCTCCAGGTCTCGTTGCTTTGAAGCTCCTGGTTCTATCACACTCGACTAAATCAGACTTTGTCTACTCTGTGGAGGTAGAAAATCAGCCCTATGCGCCCATCTGATTGCAGTGCTGAGACTTGTCTAATTGAACAAGTGCTCGAGTCAACACTTGAGCAGGATGAAAAACAATGAGGAGATCACCCAGGGATTATGTCTGAGCTCCACAGCTCCTGGCACCGACACAGCAGATGGCTGGGTCGCATCCTGCCCAAGGCTGGGCAGGAAAGATGTCGATAGGAAAATAAATATTAATTTGGTTCAAATGTATTCAACTCGAAATCCAGAAGTGCCTCAGGTCTCTAACTCTGTACTTCATAGCAGCAGCCCAGAAGATGGGGTTAGTTGGGGGTTGGCTCCACAGACTCCTGCAAGGAGCCCCACTGCTGCCTCAAAGCTGCTGTGGGTAAAAAATATTTTGGGAAGGGGAGCTGCGATGCAGGGAGTGGAGACAACTTGGCTGGGCATGTAAAACTGGGGAGCAACCAGGAACAGTCTGGACATGGCGAGTGAACCGGGAGCCCTGCTGGGGTGGCTGTGCTGATAGAGCCAGGAATCCAAACCCGAGAGCTGCTGGGGAGGGAGGTGGTTTGGGCAAAAGTGTGAGAACATCATGAACATCCCTGCAGGTCTCCAGCCTGTTCCTTATAGGATCACACTTGATCCTACAGCCAAAGTCTGTATCCAGAGAGGTTTGGGCTTGGGAAGGCGCTGGTGGCTGTGCCATGGGTACGTGTCCACCAGAAATCCTGATGACCCCCATGTGGATTTCTGTCCCCTTCCCTTGGAGTGGAAGTAAAAGAACACGCACAGAACTGCTTTTCCCAATGCCCAAACTTCTGTCTGGGGAAATACACCCTCAGAGGAGCCCAAAGTGATTGTGGTGCCCTCACTACAATAGAAATTACCTATTTCCTCTACCTCTGGACCTTCCTAAACTTTATTTACTTTTACCCAAACAGCAGGGCATGTATCAGGCCAAGCTGGGAATGTCAGTCTCCTCATCCATACCTGCTGCTGCCCTGTAATTCCCTCCTGCCACCTTTTCCCAAAAGCACTTTTAACCCTGGAGACTCCCACAATTTTGCTTTCTGTATTTAAAAGTTATTTTCATTTTTTCGAGTGCATCTGTAGCTTGAGCAATAATGAAAAACTGCATTTTGCTTTTTCATCTGGCAAAATGAAGTGGAATTGCCTTGCTGGCAGAGGTAAAAATGCTGTTTCCGTGAGATGTTTCTGGATTCTAACTCTTTGGTTTTAAAAGCTTTTTTTGTTTGTTTGTTTCCAGGGGGCAGCACTGGCAGAACCTTTATGGGCTCCTAATGACGTGCAAGTGGACGATTGACTGATGATAATTAAGGTAGGAAGAGGTGCTGTTAATTTTGGCATCTTCTCATTCGTCCTGTCCTTGAAATAAAATGGTGCTGGCTGGTGGCCCGACGGTCATCCCTCTATTTTGGGGTTCAGTACACAACTGTGGCACTATGGCCAAGCAGTAACTTGTGCTAAAGTGTCCCTTTAAACACAGAGGGAAGGGAAATCTTATTTAAGAACTACCTGGGAACGTAACTAAGTGGAAAAAATCTGACTTCCTCCCCCAAAGGATAATAAGGTCTCTGTTGGTGCAGAGTTGGAAGGGACATGACTCCTATTTGAGAGCACTCAGCACAGGGATTTTTTTGTTCTGCTGAAACCCAGTGGTTGGGTTGGAATTCAGGTTCTAACTTGCCATCTCAAAAAAAAAAAAAAAAAAGAAAGAAACTCAAACTAAAAATATATTTTATTCGTTTATTTTCATCATCTTGAGCTTCTGTGGAAAGCTGGTCTATCTCCAAATGTGGCAAGAGACTGCTTAGTTCTTGATTGATGAAACAGAGGAAAATCCCTGATTTCAAAGCAGTAAACTATTGTACAAACTTGGAGAAGAACATACAAATGTGAGCAGAGTTAAATGGGTTTATAAGTAGTTTTTATGCTGCTTTAATATCTGAATTCTTGCCTTGCTGGGTCATTTCTGCCATGGCTGTTGTGCTCAGAGGCATCCTCAGGAGGGTGAGATGGTCACTGCTGGTCTCTGCCTCCTCTTCCAGTAGCAAAGAGGGTCTTCACCCCTTTAGGAGTCACCACAGAGACTCCCAAATCTCCTGTAACAGAGGCTTTGCCTTCTCTCACAGTTGGGGTTTTCACTTCTGATTAATGGGTGCAGCTAATGGCTGGTTGGTTTTCGGTGTCGGCAGAGAGCTGTTGGAAGGAGAGGGGGAAAATCAAGCTGCAACAAGAGCAAATTCTTTGAACGCAGGTTTACCGTTCTCCGGCGTATTTGTACTTTTTGTTTGGCTTGCGATAAGGTGCGCTGCTGTGGAATTTGCTTGGAGCGGGGATTTGCATGAATTATTGTTCCTTGCAACGTGCACATCTGTGCAAGCCCTCTCCCCGTGCTCCGCGGTACCCGAGCACCCCTTTGGAGAAGGATTTGTGTGCCGGGGTGCAGCAGTTAGCAAAAGCCGAGTGCTTGGGGGAAGGAGGGCTGCAGTGATAAAAACAAAGCTGCTGAAAGAAGGGGAAAACTCCTTCAGGGCTGTGCAGCAGCGTCAGGATTTGTGTGTTTATGCTGTGCGCCGGCTTCTCATCCCAGCGTGGTTTTGCAAAAGCAACATCCTCCTGTTAGGAAAAACTCGGGGAGGTTGTGCTTGGCCTCTCGCAGAGCTCCCTTTTATATTTAGGAAGTGTAATGCCACCAGTCACAGCTGCTGCTTGATACAGCGTGGCCCAAAATTATGTACAGGATGGGAGTAAACAGTCATTGGGGATGGTCTCTTGATTCTGCACTTGGAGCTTTTCATTGGAAGGGTTTCCCCCTTCTCCTAGAGAGATCTTTCTGTAAATCCCTAATTAAGCAAATGTGCTGCAGTGACATCAGTCTGTCTCCAAAAAGAGCTGGTGTTTTGGAGAAACCTTCAAGCTGCAGACTCAAATTATCCAATATTTGAAATTGTGGTGTCTCATAGGAATAGGAAGAGCGAGGAAAGAATTACTTGAGTTTTGGGTGACTTCAGGTTTCATGTACAAAATCAAGGTTTGTATTTCATTCTAAATTCTACATTGATGCTAAATCCAGTGTCCTCACTAAACCTGATGGCATTAAAAAATTTGCTTGTAATTCTCTTATTTCCTTTTCATAGAGAGTAGGAAAGGTTAAGGCAAACGTGTTGGGATGTTCATCTAAAATACTTTGTGTAATGGATTTATTTTCTGAAAAATTGGCTTTGAAGGGGAAAACTGGGAGAATTCCTTCCCCCTAGAGCATCAGGGCAGGT
The DNA here is from genome assembly GCF_017639235.1 of Corvus kubaryi. Taxonomy (NCBI): domain Eukaryota; kingdom Metazoa; phylum Chordata; class Aves; order Passeriformes; family Corvidae; genus Corvus; species Corvus kubaryi. The sequence continues at coordinate 29,506,344 of NW_024582073.1, forward strand.
GTGGGTGGTGCGACAGGTGGAGCATCAGTGGTCCCATCCTTTGTGAGGTCCTGGGTTGGGAAGAGCACCGGTGTGTGTTGAAAGCAGTCAGTGCAAGGTGCTAAATGCAATGGGGACGTGGCATTGTGTGGAGCTGTATTTGAGCCTGCAAAGCACTGCCAGAGCTGCTTGAAAGGGCAGAAACCATCCGGGTGTGGAGGGGACAGTCCCACTGACACCACTGTGGTGCCCAGTGCTGTGTTTTGGAGAGGGGGAGCGCTAAAACCACAGCTCTTGTTTCAACAAAGCCCATCCAAAGCCATCCACAACCTCTGCAGCATCCATATCCTCCTCCCTCTGTGCTGCCAGCACCTTTGGGAGGTGGGAGCCACCCTGACGTGCCCTGTGGATTTGCAGAAGAGCTCGACACGTGTGGTTTCCTCCACCGGTTCCAGCAGCGCCCGTCATCAAGCTGTTGTTTTCGGTGCTACCCACAATAACTGAAATGTCTTTCCTGCGAGATAAGTCAGTAATTGTGGTTGGCTCCTTCCTCTGGTGTTTGTTCTTGCAGGAACTTGAAGCTTCGTTTATCACGAGGGTGCTGCTGCTGCTCTCCTCCGGGGGTACCCTCAAGCCTCTCCTTCAAGGATTGCTCCTCAAAAAAGTGCCACAGCTTCATCTTCTCCCCAGGCACATGCAATTGTGACCAGGTTTCATGAGATGAGATAGGAGGTGGTGGGTCAGGACTCATCCCAGCTCTGCACTGCTTTATCCTGGTGGATTTTGCTTTGGTTGGCCAAGGCCTAAAGTGGTTTTTCCCCCACTTGGATTTGCAGTTTCGGTCAAAGGCACCACCCTGTGCAGTGCTTCTGAACTCTTTAAAGATTGCTCTGACATTTTGGGACTTGCTGATGTGCTGGCTGATCCTTGGAGTACATTTTGGAAACACAGTTTGCCCAGAGACCAGAAATCACAAGTGAGGGGTGCTCCTAAATCCCATCCACACTTCTCCCCACCTCTTTCCTGTGAAGCTTCAAACTTCTACATGAAATTTGATATCACAATTGAGGTGAGCTGACCTGGCCTGCTGCATCCTAAAAAATACCCTGGGATTTGTAGGGACTGCTGCACAGAGTGCAAACCATCATTCCCAGCACACACCTCCAGCACTGGGCTGTTGGAGCTGAGCATGGAATGGGGACAGGAAAGAGAAAACTCCTTGCAGAAACCACACCAGGTAGCGTGTCAGGACCTGCAGCCCCTACCTGGAGCTGCTGGGTATAAATAAACACATCCACCCTCTGTCTTACTTCTGACAACTGCCTCCCTGAGGAGTAGTTTATTTTTTTTTTTTCCCAGCAGCTTGTTCTGCAAGCAGGTTTCCTCTTGCAGGTGATTAGGAAAACCTCATTTTTATGTTAATTAGGCATAACTATCAGTGCACAGACATCAACTGCTCTCACATCCTTCTGAGACATGCGATTTTTATTGAAATTCAGTCCTGAAAAACCGATACCAGCAACTGATGTACCTGTTGCCTGAGCAGATGGGAAACTGCACCAGAAGGGTGGGTGCCTCAAAAATATGTTGCCAGGGTGTAGCAACCACAGGTTCAGCCTTCAGGAGGGTTGCAGCTGCAGTCAGTTTAGGTTTTTAGTGGTGTTTGCTTGCTAAGTTTGAGGGTTTCCTCAACAACTTGTCTCCACTGAGATCAAGCTGTGCTAATTTAGTTAATTGCAGCTGAGCACAGCTACTGCTGACACGGGTGGGCCTGCACCTATAGGAACAATTCTTTTCCATGTTCATGTCTCCAAACACATCCCTGCTGTGATTATCTTTGGTCCTATGAGAGGGTTGAGTTGATCCACATCTTCAGTAGAACAGATCCTTCATTTTGAGCAGATTGGCTGCCCCATTCCTGGAAGTGCTCAAGGTTGGATGGGGTTTGAAGCAACCTGGTTGAGTGGAAAGTGTCCCTGCCCATGGCAGCAGTGTGGAACTAAATTGTCTTTAAGATCCCTTCTATCAGAAAAGGAAAGGGAATTCAATCAGGTGTGCTTGGGGTCTGTTGGTAAAACACAAGTGCAGCTGCTTTGGTGACATTTTTTTCACAGTACCAAGCCTAGAGAACACTGGAGGTGGAGGGGCCAGAGGAGAACATCTGGTCCCAGCTGATACAAACCAAAATCCATGAAATTCTGGACTTGCACCCAGCAGTGGTACAATTGGAATTGCACTGTCTTGCCCCAAGACCATGTGCTATAAACCACGTGCAGGTTTCAGGAACACGTTTGCCCAGCCAGACACAGGTCAGCAACGGGATTAGCCAGGTCAGTGGTTGCTAACACCATTAACTTCTCCTATCTCCTTTTCCAGAACTCAGTTCTCGTGATGTTATTTAAGGATTTTGTAATCCTAATCCTTGAGGTTCCTTGCTGAAAGCTAAAACAAATACATCCATCTTATCAGGTCTTTCCAAGAGCAAAGCATGGAAATCCCCTGTCAGGCTGGCACGGTCACCGGTGTTTTCCTCTCTCTCCACCAGCGACTTTTCCTTTAATATTGCTGTACAAATCTTCCCTGGATTATGCAACGATTAAGAAGAAAATTACACAGGAATCTGGCAAGGGTCACACGGACCCCTCGCAGCTCCAGCTGATGGGTGGATGGATTTGTGATGCATTAAACACACGGACAATCTACTTGTGGTGCAGAACCACCAGTGCTTGGTCAGGGATCTGTTCCCTTTTCACACAGAGTCATCCTGAGGGCAAGCAGATATTTGGGTTGGGGATTTTTGTATGTGGATGTACACAGGGATGTAAGGCAGGCTGGAAAATGGAATTATTCTGTGTATTTCCAAGGGCTGTGATCCTTTACCTGTGGTGGTGTAAGGTGGGTGCAATTTTATGGGAAGTGATACCTGGCAGCAGGTAAACGGCTGCAGGTGGGGAGAAGCCAGACAAGCTTTTGATGCGTATATCCTCCAGTTCTGACACAAAATGTGAATTTGTCTTACAAACTCCACCGGTTGCTCTGAGCTTCATCGAAATATAACAACACTTGGGGTGAGAGAGGGCACAGTTGGCACCTGTGGAGCCAAGGGATGAACTCGCTGGGGAAGGAGGTAAATTATTGCTTGGGGAACATGGAAGGGTGATCTGGGGACCAAGGAGGAGGACAGCTTTAGAGAGAAACTAGATTTTGGTTGACCATTGCTGAGGGAATTTAATTCCCAAACTTGAATTTACTGCATTTTAGAGATACCCATCAGTATGCAAGACATTTTCCCTTTCTCTCCTGTCCTCTCTTAGCCAGGTGCTTCTGCCCAGCGTATAAGTTGCAGTGCAGGAAGTGGGGGGTGTACCAGGTGAAATGTGGAATATTTAGGGAAAGAAATACTGTGATCCATAGTTTTGCTGCTGCAGAGAGCATTTGTGGGATGGGAGCTGTGTCTGAGCTGCTTGGCTGGGTTCTGCTTCCATTTGATGTGGTTCGTGTGCCTTGGTGAGCAATTCTCTCTTGGGAGAGCTGGAGGGAGAGGAGAAGCTCTTTAAAGTGAAACACTTCAAATACAGATGGAGTTTATACTACAATAAAGCTGTGTTTTACCTCTTCAAGGTTCTTTTTCCCCTGTGGAAGGTGCCCAGCTTGGCTGCACCTCACTCAGCAGATGTTCTTGGCAACTTCAGGTCTTACCTTGGGCTGAGCTTTGAGGAAGCACAAGGTCAACCTGCTGTCGTTCTGGAGGAAGTTTGTAGGTTCAAAATCCAACTAGACCTGTTCCTTAATTTAAAAAAAAAAAAAAAGCAAGCAAACAAAAAATGTTAGTATGGACCTCCTCCAGTCTTGTGCAAGGGGGTAGGGAAGTCATAGAATCATAGAATCACAGAACCATAAAATGCTTTGGGTTGAAAGAGACCTTAAAGACCATCTAATCCAACACCTCCTGCCATGGGCAGGGACACCTTCCACTAGACCAGCTTGCTAAATCAACAAGATCATGTGAACAAGACGATGATTTTGCAAAAAAACTTTGCATTTGAGACAAGCTAGTTTTGAGGAAGAAACGTTGCTGTTTCTTCCCCAAAATGAGTGGATGTTATGGCATCCAAACTGACACCTGAGCTTCTGAGGCACAGGTGGGACTGAGCAGGATGGTCTCTGCAGCTGCATCCCGTTTGGGTTTAGTTATATAAGGTTCCTCCTTGCAGAGAAAACCAGTGAGGAGGTGAGAGCTCTGTAAGAGGGGGAAAATGGTTCAAGGGACTAAGCAGTAGAAAGGTGGTGGAGTAGCTGTGGAAGCTGGGTTGGGTTTTTCAGGAGAGAAGTTGGTCAGGATTTGTGTTGTGTTGGTGTTTTAGTCCACGCAAGAGGACTCAGATGTGAGGAAGGAAGGGATGGGAGTTCAGCAGGCACCTGCTGGGATGTTCAGTGTCTCCCTGCCTTCATCCCAAAGGTGAACTCAAAATCACAGGTAGTGACCATGAACAGTGTGAACGGTCTGGATGGAAAGAGTTAAATCTAAGCAAAAATGAAATTATTTGGAAGGGCTGGAGCTCTGCCCTTCAGTGCTTCCCCAAACTGGAATGTTCAGGGAGCCCCAGGAATGGCTGAAACACCTCGGGATCCCCATGAAGGGTGGTGTTGGCTGGATTTTTATCTTCCCAGTCTGTCTTGGAGTGAAAACACAGCAGAGAGGATGAGGTTTCACATGGGGAGAGCAGGTGTCCTCTAAAGACACCAGTCAGTGCTGAAAAACCAACCTGAAACTCCAGCTGCAGAGGGTCAGTGCCTCCAGCTGCCTCAGGCCACGCCACTGCCAGCTCAGCATGTCTCCAAATGCTGCTGGGGAAGGAAAGCAGAGCCCTGGTCCTGCAGGAGCTGGGCTACAAGAATACCTTGACATGCACATTGTGGTGCTGCTCCACCTCCTTCCAGAGCTGCCAGATGCTCAGTTGGGCTGTCCTGGAGCTCAGACACACCTTGGGCAGGATGGAGATTTGTTTCCTCAAATGACAGGTCACAGGAAATGAATTTTCTCTTCAGCTGCCACTGTGGTCAACCTGGCCTGAGTGCCATCAGCAGCATTAAAACCACCCTCAGATATTTCACCAGGGATGCTAACAGGTGTCCACAGCATGAAAACAAACTGGGAATCCCCGTATGGCACTGGTTTTGAGCCAGTTGATTGATGGAAGGTCAGCTTTGCAGGAGGATGCTTCCCAGCTACTGTTTTGCTTCACCGGTGAATCTGTTAAAAGTCCTTTTCCCAAGCAGCCAGAGGTTCCATCAAAACCTGTTTAATATCTATTTCTTTATTTTTATGTGCTTTGAACAGAGCCTGAAATGTTCCATTTGGGAAGATGGTTTAGTGAGATGTTGGCTGGCAACCCAGCTCTGCATTAACTGCTTTAAAACCATCTACTCCCCGCTTCCATTTTATTTGCCTTTAAATAAAAAAAAGATAATATCTGCTAGACACCGGTTTGTTCATCCCTCAGGCGGGTGTTCAGGAGTTTTCACTGTTTTTAAAGTGGCTGTTTCTGGGCTTTTGGAAGGGCTGTCAGCTTGCTGAAGTCCATGATGGATCTGTAAGAGGAATCTCACAGGAATCCTATCTGCTTAATTGGAAATGCTGGTTAAGGGATGGGATGCAGACGATCACCAGGATGCTCAGCCACACCTTTGGTCCACACACTGTGCCCTGGGCATCCGTACTTTGTAATCTCATGGGGGCAGCCCTGGAGTTTGAGCTTTAGCAGGGGAAGAAACTCTTCCTCAGTGCTTCATGTCTTGCTTGTAATGAAATGACTTTATTTTCTTGTGCAGCAATCGTAATTTTAATAAATTTTCCCCGTCACAAAAGGAAAGAAATGTCGTGAACTGATTTGCTGCTTCTCTTCACCGTGAGGCAGATTTTTCCTTTTCAAAGGAAAATACCTTTTAAAACATTTGCTCTGCTTTTCAGCTTGAATGATTTCATCCATACTCTGATTTTTATTAACAAAGGCTCACAGCAAGATGACTTTCAGCCCTTTCAGCTGTTGATTTATCCCAGTCTTTATTCTTGGGAGCAAAAATATGGAAAAATTCTCTGTTACACAATTTTTAACATACATTTTCAGAGTTTCATACCACAGGGTGTTGTGGGGTTTTTTTTCCCCAGTGATGCTTTAACATCTGAATTTGGTACAATTCGCTGCTTTTGAAGCATTTGGTGACTTTTGCTTTGTGCTTGATCCAGTTTTGATGTGAATTCTGTTTCGGGGGAGGAGCAACATTATTTTTTTTCTCACCAGCCTACATGGCATTTAATCCATCTGGAGCACGTGGCTGCTGTAATACAGAAACCACACTCTTTTTTTTTTTCACAAATTCTTCCCTGTGTGACTTCAGTAGTTAAAGCTGGTTCAGTCTCCTGCCCCGGGACTGCTGTGCTGGAAGCTGAAATCTGTTTGTGTTTAAAGATGCTGCTTCTATTTTGGTAGGAAAATGCATCATTGAGAAGTCTTTCTTCCCACTAGCTGCACACTCAGCCTGAAATACAATTTCCAGGGGCACATCCTAATGAAATAACCCACTGGGACACAAAAAAACCTGCTCCTGATAGTGGGACCAAGCTGGATGCTTCCCAAAGAGAATAAGTTAAAGTCTTGTGTAGCAGAGGTTGGGCACAATCGAGGTTAGTGAGTGATGAGATGGTGTTAGGAGAAAGTTGTTGGCTAAACAAAGTCTGATGTGTTACAGGATAGGAATTTTTATACTGGATGCAGTATCTCATCAGCAGAAAATAGCAGGAATATGGAAGCACTGAAGGTTTTGGGGCTGTTGGTGGATGAGAGGCTGGACATGCCCTGGCCATTCCCTGGGCTGATCCCACCACGTGGGCAGCAGGAGAAGGGGAGGATTCCGTGCCTGAAGAGGCTCCAAGAGAGCTGGAGAGGGACTTGGGACAAAGGATTGAGTGACGAGACAAGGGGGAATGGTTTCCCACTGACCAAGGGCAGGGATAGATGGGATATCGGGAAGAAATTCTCCCCTGTGAGGATGAGGAGGCCCTGCCACAGGTTGCCCAGAGAAGCTGTGGCTGCCCCTGGATCCCTGGAAGTGTCCAAGGCCAGGTTGGACAGGGCTTGGAGAAACCTGGGCTAGTGGAAGGTGTCCCTGCCCATGGCAGGGGGTGGAATGAGCTGATCTTTAATGTCCCTTCCAACCCAAGCCATTCTGTGATTCTGATTTTAGGATGATATTTTCATTCAATTTAAATAGGCTGGGATGCAATGAGGGTTATTAGTGGAGCAGTTAATTAACCCATGGGACATGTGAGGACGTGCAAGGGCTGTCTGGGCACAGCCAGTATCACTCAGAAAGCACCAAACACAGTCATTTCACCTGGAAACTTGGGATTCACAGGAGAACAGGAAGAGCAGGGTTCTCAAAGGCACATCCAGGGATGTGCTCTCGAACCAAACTTCAGAAGTTAACAACGTGGTGAAGAATGAAGGAATTTCTCCCCTAAAAATGGATGCAGTTGCGTAGAGGATGTGTGCAGGAACTGAAGAAACCCCCCTACAGTTACCTTTCCATCAGTATCACTGCCTCCCTCACACGGATCGAGATGAATCCAGTGGGAAGGACACAACACTGGAGAAAGGGTTGGGTGTCCCTTTGTGACAGCCACCATCCCCACCAGCTGATGATCCTGATGATCCTGCTCCTCTTATCTCACATCATACACCCCATCCTTACCAGTACTCCTAGAGGGATTTACAGAGCCTCTGAAGCGATTGAAGTGCTCACAAGTATTTGAATGTCCCAGTAAGTATTTATCTGCAATTAAGGTCTTGGAAAAACATTGTGAAACACGAGCCATCATGAGAGTCCTGCTTCCCTTTGTGGCAAACTGGCAAATGCTGGCTTTGATCCTCTCTTATCCCCATGGATCTGAGCCATCTTCTTTCTTCTTTGCAAGGAGGACCCACAAAAGCAGCTGGGACTGCGCACAGGGCCCCGAACAAGCGGCAGCCAGGCTCATCTCTCCAATTTTCAGGCTCACCAGCGCCTTTTGTGAGATAGTACCAGCTTTGGTACTTCAAAGAAAGGTGTCAGAAATGCAAAAATGAGCAATTAAGGATTAATCTGCTTGTGGGGATGGGTATCTGCCTCCCCCTCCTGATTGCACTGTAAATTAGTGGTTGACTTGAGCCCTGTAGTGGAGCTATTTATACCTCGAAGGTTTGAATTATAGCTGGATAGATTATATCATCCCTTTGTTTAATCCTTTTTCCTTTCTTCTGTCAGGCTTTTGACCTCAGTGATTTTCAAAGCAGTCAGATTCGCTTCCTACGGTTTTCTTGTGATGGTATTTGTATCCAGGAAAGGGGAGGAGAATTTAGATGGCTTTTTCTGTACCATTTTATTTTCTCTTGCTCGCCCTTACTCATTTCCTCATTCAGCAGCCCAGTCCTTTTTTTTTCTTTTTTAACCTTTTTAGGCGTTTTCGTTTCACAACCGTCATTGCCTTTCTAAGGCTTTTTATTTTCTAGGGCTTCAAAACAGCAGAGGTGAGGGGCAGCCTGGGTGAATATTCCACTTTATAGGCTTGAATCTTCCCAAAAAGCTTTGGAATGAAGATCTGCCACGCACCTGCCTGCTGGTCAGACCTACAGCTCTCCTTCCCCCCCCGCCACCCAAGGACTGAGTGGTGTGAGGGAGGGTGTTGTTGCTCTTGGATTTATTGGCTGTGATTTTGCAAATAAATGCTTTATAATCACTTCCTTGCTGCTCCTTGCAGCCAAGAAAGGGAGATGTGCAGCCAGGGAAGGGCAGGCTGCCTCCCTGTGCTCCAGCTTTCCCTGTGGATGTGCATTTCCTATTTCCAAGACTGCTTTATTTTAGACCTCTAATAAGTGTTAGAGGGTTTAGAATGTATATTTATTCTTACAGCTCTCTAAAAGTTGCATTTTAAACAAAAAAACCCCAAAGTTGGCCCCGGGTCAGTGGCTGCAGTGGTTCCTGGCTCTTTGCTCTGCTGCTGCAGTTTGGATTTTCCCGTACTTCCCGTCCAGGAGAAGCCATCAGAAAAATAAAGGGCACAGGAGATGTGGAAATCAACTGAATATTTTTAACTGTTAGAACATGCTGTACAAGGGTGGGAATTAAACTTTGCTGCTGGAGCAAGCAGAGAGTTCCTCTGCAGTGTGAGCTTCTCTCACATCCTCCTCCATGGGTTTTCCTACCTGGAGCAGCCCTCCCATCCAAAAAAATCCCGTTGGCCTTCAGATCCTTGTGTAGCAAGGACTTACACACAATGTTTTGAACAAGAGGGAATGAAGATATCCAGCAGAACTCCTGACAGGAGTGGAGACCTTTAAAAGTGAAGCTGAGCTGGGCTGGACACCAGCTGGTGGGAGCAGGAACATCTGTGGGATGGGAACAGCTTTTAATGGCTTGTAATTCCCCATCCCTGTACTTCCCAACCCCTGGAAGTGTTCAATGCCAAGTTGGATGGGGCTTGGAGCAACCTGGGCTGGTGGAAGGTGTCCCTGTGCCAGAGGGAGGATCTTGAAGTAGCAGGAGGCTCTTGGATCTAGTGGGTCATTATTTGCTACAGTGGCAGAATTTCCATTATGATCAAACCCAAAATCACGATTTTTTGTAATAAATTAGAATAGCTTTTACCACCAGATGTGGGTGTAAAATCCTGTGGGGAAATAGGATGGTGGTTGGAGTAGAGTTTTCCGATCTAGTGGTTTTTAGGACTTTTTCAGTGGAAAAGTCATTGCATTTTTGATGCCCTTTATCAGCATGTGCTTAACCTCCAGCCTGGTGGATATTTGGGGGTTTGTTTATCTTTTGCAGCCCTTCCAATTTTTGTGAACAAATAATATTTCTTTGGAGCAGCATTTGAGCCCTTGGTCCTTTTTTTCTCCAAGCTGCTGCCCACAATTTGACCACATCTCAGCCTTTCTCCTCCATGGTATTTCTGGGAAGCCGAAGCTGTTGCCTGGTGCAGAAAGGCCAATCGTGGGATAAACTCAGATCCTGCATCTGGAATGAAGTTGGGAATATTCATCAGGCAACACCAGTATCATAACCTTCATTTTCATACATTTGGGGAGTGTTGCAAGCAATTAAGGCTGATCAGATGGGACGGGTCCCTCTCCTCTCTCCCCTTATCCCACCCTTTCTTACTCTTTTCTTTGCCTTCATTCCCTCCTCCCTAAAAAAGGAGCAGGGGAAAGAAAAGCAAAGTAACTTGTGTGGATAGAGGGGACGTGTAATTATGAGCAGTGGGACCAATTTAAAAAGGAAGATTTCAGAGAGACTCAGACTTCCTTTGACGTGTTGAGGGGTTTTTGGTAGAGGATAAAAGGAAAATAAACTAATTTATTCCTAGATTGTAATTCCTTTTTGGTATTAATCTGTTTCATTAGTGTAGTTCATAAATGCACACAGGCAGGGGAGAGAGGGGGGCTGCAAATTGAAATGAAGACACTGTTGAAAGGAAAGTCTTGCTAGGAAAGGCTTCCTGCAGGGAGCAATCATATCCCAGGAGAAGAGCTGGAAACTCCATCGCTTTGGACTTTTGTAAGGGAGACTGGATGGAGCAATTTGGGAAATTTCTTATAGGGAGCAGTTTTTCTGCGTGGTGGGTAGGACCAGATGATCTAATCGATCCCTTCCCTGGCCAGTCCATGTGGTTTTCATTTCCTCCTGCTGAGAGGTGGGGAGGGGAGCTGAGCTGGGGAGTGTGGTGGCCTTAGGGATCACTCACTGCGTACAGGGTTGCTGTTTTCCTGGGCTGTGATTCTGCCACTCTGAAATATTTTCAATTAAATATTTTCAATTAAAATAGACTTTTTATCCCCTGCTGTGACTCTTCCTAGGCTTAGGAGGATGTAACCCTCTTTGCAGGGAGTGCTCTTCACCTTCCCTGAAGCTGCAGCTGAGGCATCTCCCAAAACATCCCAGTGTCCGTGGGGTGTCAGCTCTGGACCTTGTGAACTGAAAATTGTTTCACTGAGATTTGAACAGCTTTTTCTCTGCTTTCACCCACAAAAAATCCTGTTTGCTGTTTGCTCCACAGGACAGAACTCTGAGAATGGGGAAGAATTTGGAGCAGAATGTATCATCATGGAATCACAAAATGGTTTGGGTGGGAAGGGACCTTAAAGCTCAGCTCGTACCACCCCCTGCCATGGGCAGGGACACCTTCCACTAGCCCAGCTGGCTCCAAGCCCTGTCCAACCTGGCCTTGGACACTTCCAGGGATGGGGCAGCCACAGCTTCTCTGGGTACCCTGTAGCTGGCCATGAACTTTTTATTTCCCCTCTCTTTACCTCTTGGTCATCACGCAGGATGGTGATGAGGAAACCTTGTGAAGCAGGTTAGGATTTGACCCAGTTGTAACTTGAAATTATGTGGCTGCTGGCTGTTGGTGTGTCATGGCTGAATCATGGCTTGAAGGTCACGAGTGATTTGCCACCAACCTTGTTTATCTACCAAAGTGGGTGCTGTGCCTGTTGATGGGAAGAAAAGCAAGGATATATGACTTGATATGGATTTCCAAGGAGGAATGGAGAGATCTGAGAATCATTTCTTACCTGGGAAGGGTGGTTGTGATGGAGGAAACAGCTGTAGGACATGGGAGGAGGGAGAAGGTGAGAAAGTGGACTGTGCATAGCATTTAGGAAGGAGATGGATTGAGTTTGGTTTAGTGCTGAGTGTGAGTTCTTGGGATAGAGAGAGCTGGAGCAGAGAGGAGGAGGATTGTAGAGTACTGGATGAAGGAGCAACTTGTGTGGTGCAATTGAGCAGAGGGATGCTGAGCAAATGCAACTCCATGGTTATGTTTGTTCTGGAGACACGGGGGTGGATGTGAACACAGTCCACACGTGCGTGGTTTTGAGGCCATGGGGATTGCAGTGCCTGTCTTTATTTGCTTCTGTACTTTAGGGCTCGTATTTTCTTATTCCATGTGTGAGAATTGAACCTCAGCTCCGCTGTCCTCTCCTAAGGAAAAGCCTGTGGAGATCTGCCCTGGATCTGTGCTCAGAGCACGTTCACTCCCTTGCACAAGTGCAAGGTCAGATTTCTGAAGGATCTGGTTTTCCCTCAGAAGAAGAGATGGCTTTTCAAAGGAAAAGTCCGTTCTCCTTGACAGTGACTTTATCCCCTTGACAGCTCTTAATTCTTTCTGAATTCTCCCAGTGGTCAGGGACAGCAGAAGTTGGATGCTGCATAATCTCCGATCCCCTGCCGGTTTTGCATCCCTCCTCTCAGCAGTGATTTGTAAATATTATTTCCCCCCAGTATTTTAAAGGACATTTTCATCTCCCCTGGCAGAAGAAGGAAGATATTTCTGGCACTGCTGTTGTATCAATTTTGCTCCTTGTTTAAGATTAATATTAAAACTAATAACAACACCAAAGAAAACTCAATTTTGGTGTTTTCCTCTTAATTTACCCATTCACTTAAAGTCCTGGAACTGCAGCTTTGCTACCACTTGAGACTCAAAATGCAAATTTAACTGAAGATCACATGGAAATCAACTCATCCATCTTCTGTGTGATGAGCAAAGGTGCATAAAGGGAAAACCAAACTGGAATTTAAACCTTGGCAGAAAATAGGGAGGAACTGTGGGCTGCTGTCATGTTGATTGTTTGGGCAAGGCAGTGGGATTTTGCTGTGTTGTTTCTATTTAGCTAATTCTTAGCAGCATAATGGCAATTTTAGAAGAGTTATTTCAGTCAGCAGCGAAACTGCAACACAATAAAGATAGATTTGTTCCCCTGATAACAGTTTTGATCAAGGTTTCCTTTTATCCTGCAGTTTTTAAATAATTGGCCCGCTCGCTCTTGGCTTTTATTGTACTGGGGATATTGTAAACTCAGATTGTTTTGAAAACCTCTAATTTTAGACACATCTTGATGCTTATTGTTCCCTTCATCCCCCTTTTTTTAATACCATGGCACAACCTCTGCAGAGAGGCGGAAATCATCTGTGTCCTGAGACTTTCATGTCTAGACTGGATGAAGGGCACGAAAATGCAGCCAGAGCAATCCCCCACCAGCCTTTTTTTAAAGTCACTTCTCCTTCCCAACCCCAAACCCCGTAATTTATTCCCTTTACCGTAACACCAGGCAAAAATAAGCGGATGAACATCATAAATGCAGCTTTATTGAGTGAGTGTGAAATCAGAAGCAGCTTTCCAAACCAGTAGCTGTGTATAAAAGCCAGCGCAGGCATCAGGGACACAATTGAGTTGCTAAGGCAGAGTTTTCCAATCGTGCCCCGTAGAGCCCCACATCATCTCATTATTCCGCTCCAGCGTCAGCCAACAATGGGGGGAAGATAAAAGCCTGGCAACCCGTTTGCTTAGAGGGGTCAATTTATCCCAGCTCTTTGTAGGGCAGTGTAATTTTAGGCTTTTCCGCGGCGGATCACGCCGAAATCCTCGCTGCAGCACTTCCGTAAATAGGTCAGGAGGGGACTCGCCGTCGGGAGAGCGAGGCCGGGATCGCACCTTGCTTAGAGGGAATTATGTTTTCTCAATGAAAATAAGATGGTTTTGTCCCTATTCACCCAGTCTGTAAAGGGAAAAAATGGGTCAGTTGGACACAGCGGCGTGTTTCGGTGTGCTGCGTTTGGGATGGAAAGTTCATGGAGCCTGGAATGGACGCTTTCTGCCACAGCAGCAAGGAGGAATTTGGTTTTTTTTTCCTCAGCAGGAACATTGGAAATTATATACAACAGGTGTTTCACCTTTCTGAACATTATTCTGAAATGCTTGGTTTGTTTGGCACAGATTATAAAGCGGTCGTGGGGCTGTTTATCAGCTCCAGCACTTCTGGGTGACCTTGCATCTCGTCTTTGGAAGCAGCTTAATCCCTGTAGCATCCCAAAAAAAGGATCTCAGGGTTTTTATTGATAGCTTCTGTCAATAGAATAGTATTATTTTGCTATGCTAATCATATATAATAATATGATATTTAGCTAGCAATAAAGTAGTATTATTTTGCAATACTCTGACAAACTGCAGGTGTTAGGCATGGTCAAGGGTTTGGCCACAGTGGCAAAAGACGGGAAAAATGGGGTGAAGCGCCTTATTCCTCCTCTCCCCACTGACAAGCTATTAATTAATTGCTCAGGGAGGAAATGGGAGGACTCTGGAAGGCAATCAGGTGCCAAGGTAAGTGCAGCCTGGCCCTGCCTTTAACTGATTTTCACAAGGAGTCGTCCTTGAAAAGAGCTGGGGTGACATGGTTCAAGGTGAACAGAAGGCTTTGAACATCCATGAGCAGGTGATGCAGATCTCTGAGAGGCTTCCTCTCTCCCTCAGTAGAGGAACATGCAGCAGGCTGGGATCTGTCCTCCCAGAGCTGCTAAGAGCACTTAGGATCAGAGCGCTGCAAAGGATCCATTAAAAAAAAACCTAAAAATCCACTTCTCTCTGCCTTAACGTGGATTTTGCTCCCAAACCACATGGGAGATGGATGGATGTGTGGGGAGAGTGAGGGGTTGTATGGAAACCTTAAGTTGTTCTTCCACCCAAACCACAGATGTCCTGGTAGGCACGGGATAGCCAAATGTTGGAGATGCTTCTCATTTTGCTGGGAAAGAGGAAGGAAAAAGGCCACTTCTGTTTGTCTGTTCTGTGGGAATGCCAGGGCTTGGTTCAGCAGGGAATTGAGACCTCTGTGCTTCACTTCCCAAGAGAGCTTCTTCCATCTAGTGCAACCAAAGGACGTCCAGGGTAAGACTTGAAATCAAATTTTCCTCTCCCAGTAAAACCTGGGGTCATCTGACGATGGCCCCAGAGCAGCGACACTCAGGAGCAGCAGAAGCAGGAGCTCTCTCTTTTTATGTGGTCCCCCAGTATTTTCATCAACCTGAACACAGGTGTTCTTCTCTCTCCTCCCTCTGCTACTCAGCTGCCACTGAGGTTCCATGGCTGGAGGCTGCAGCACAGAGGAACAGCTCCTCACTTCGCTCAGCCCCTGTGTCCTCGCTGTCACCTCTCCGGTTCCTGCCCTTTCGCATCAGCCTCTCACCCAGGAGCCCCCTTTAATCCTGACACTGATTTCCTCTATAAAAAGGGTGGAAAGAGCCTGAGTGGCAGCTCCCTTGGGCTGGGAGAGGGGAGGTGGGTGCACAGTGAGACACACACAAAAACCTGATGCCGCTACTCTGTCATGCTGAAACAATATCTGGCTCCCTGATCCCAAAGTTCCTGCGCAACGAGGAAGGATGGAGATGATGGCAAAGATCTGGGACACATCGCTGTCCTTGGCTGCCCAGCTTGTCACCTGCTTCCAGGCTGGCTCCCTGGCTCATGGCAGGTGAGCAGATCCTTGTGCCACAGGTGTGGTCCTGGGAGCACTTTGCTCCAGGGCCCCACTGGGTGTGAACAAGAGGCGCCAGATTTCCCTTCTTCTGCCCCACCGAGTCCTCCTTTTACTGCAGGGCTTGTGCAATTTGATGTCCCTGAGTGCTCCTATGCTTTGTGACTCATGGTTTTTACCTGCCAGGCTGTTAAACCCCCAATTTTGGTGTTCCATGTGCCAGCTCTTGTAATATCTCAGGTCTTTTGAAATGGAAAAGAAGCAAAAGCCCCAAACAAAAATGCTGTTGGGCCGTGAGGGTCTTGTGGGACACAGGGAAAAGCCTGGGGTGGTGCTTGGTGGCAGGGACAGGTTTAGATGGATATTGGGAAGAAATTCTTCCCTGCGAGGGAGGTGAGGGGAGAGAACAAAGATGCTGAGGCATGAGATGATGCTGATGGTGGAATATGGGGTGCCCCTCCAGTGGGGGATCAGACCAGAAGCACAGATCATGGTCCCCACGGCTGTACTGACCATCTGAGATACTTTAGAGCCAGCTGTCAACACAGAAGTACTTAACTCCTGTCTTCAAGTGAGGGTGGGGATGGG
Source organism: Corvus kubaryi (assembly GCF_017639235.1). Lineage (NCBI taxonomy): Eukaryota > Metazoa > Chordata > Aves > Passeriformes > Corvidae > Corvus > Corvus kubaryi. The sequence continues at coordinate 29,522,261 of NW_024582073.1, forward strand.
TGTCAGCAGGGGCCAAAGACTGCTCCAGTAGTGAGGGCTGATGGAGAGCTGGGAGGGTGGAAAAGGGGATGATGTGGAGCTGGTGGAGCACCAAAAGCCAAAAACTGGAGGGATCCTGTCATCTCTTCCAGTGGGTGCCCTGTAAGAGCAGGAATGGAAACACATGACTGTTGGGGTCCCTCCCCTGCCGTGTAGCCCTGGGAGAGGGGCCCTGAGGGCACAGACACGGGGTTTCCCTGCCCCTGCTCAGCCTCGTTCCCATTGGTTGGTTTGTGTTCCCTGCGCGGGCAGAAGGACCCTTGGTCCCGTGACTGGAACAGTTCCTCCGCTGAGCCCCGGCCTTGCGGCTGGAGAAATAAACATCTCTGAAACATCTAGCAAGAATCTGTCTGTCCATATATATTTCCTTTCCACGGGACTCCTGGTTTGATATATGCGTGTTGCAGGATCCCCACTGCAACACATGACTGCACACACCCATGGGGTAAACCAGCACCCTTTCCCAGTTCATACTGGGATACCCAGCTCAAACCCCAGATCCCAGGTTGGGTGCTCCCCTGAAGCGGTGAAGCAGGAGGAGAAGATGCCAACTGCAGGCTGTGTTTCTGGTAGCTCCTCTCTGACTTAACAGGAAAAGACTGACCACAGAAAATGTACAATATTGTTTTTCTCTGCATTTTCCTGAAATCTGTTGAACCGCTTTGCCTGTGGAGGGAGAAGAGGAGGGGTCATGTGGGGGATGGGGAGGAAGAAATAATGGTGGCTCTGTTCAATGGAACTCCCCTAACAGACAGTTTGTGTTGTTATTTTCCCCCTCCAAACACATAGATCTGATCTGAAAATCCCGGGCTTAAAAGCACAGATGTTTAGTCTGACACACAAATGTGGCATCGTTCCAGCAAGTGAAACAGCTGGAAAGTTCCTGGTGAGTTCCGAGGAGCTAATCTGGGATGAGAGGAGTTAAAGCTGCTCAGCAACAGCTGCATCCTTCAACCAAATCTGAAACCTTCCTTCCCTTCCCTCCAGGTCCTTCCCTTTGTACTAAAGCAGCTTTCAGAGATGCTACAGCTTCTCCTGTCCCTCAGAGTGTCCTCTGGAGCAGGGGGAGAATCAGTGGTGGGGATAAAAACCAGCCTTTGGCAGTGCCACCAGGCTGGATATTGTGAGGTATTTTTGGGGGTCTTATCTCTGTGCCCAAATAGGTCAGGGGGAAGATGGTGTTGGATTAATTCAGTCTCTACCTTAATGTCACAGCCAGAGATGTGTTGGGGTGTGAGTTGGGATGAGTGGCCGTTCATTTCAAACTCATTAATTTTAATTCCAGTCCACACCAGCAAGGATTAAAAGTATCTCACTGTTGATGTTCCTTCCTGGACTCTTAATAACTATCTTAGCATCTGCCATGAATAACTGGTTCCTCCAGGTGGTTTAAGAGTATCCCACACCTGAAATGCCCTTCTGCTGCCAGGAAAGGCCACCTGGAGAGAGCAGATACTGCTCTGCTTTGCCCTGTGCTCTCTCTTTCCAGTCTTTTCCAATAGTGCAAAACCTGCTTTAGAGGCTGAGCTGTACCTGTCATCTTGACTGCTTTGGAGCTGGGAGGGGATCAGAATTCCACTCAAGAATCCTTTGTCTTCATTGTCATCCTCTGCAAAGTGGTGGTGGAGATATGAGGCTTTCCTTCAGCAAAGCAACCAGGGGGCACTTCAGAGCTAATCCCTTTCTTGTGCTCCTGATGGGATAATTCATTAATTGAGGATGAAGATGGCACCATTTTTTTCCGAAGACTCCAGGTCTGCTTTTCCTGCAGCTTCCAGAGTGGGAGGTGGGGAGCAGTCAGCATCCAAACGTGTAATTGTACAAGCATTTGTACATCAGAGCATCAGGGATGTACAGAGCATGTGAAGAGATCCCATAACATCTGGAGAACGTGGGTTTTAAAGCCAGGCAAATCACAGCCAGAACCCATGGGATGCCTGTAAAGCTGTGGGGGAGAGGAGTAGAGGAAAGTACTCCACAGAGGAGTAGAGGCTTGTTGGTTCATATTTAAGTCAAGGCACTTCTGGAAATCACGTCTAGATCTCTGAAATTCTTTGGAGATGGTTCCTTCGAGAACGGTGCCCCAACCTGAGGGTGTTATTAAGGTAGAAATAGAATCATAGACTCAGTTAGGTTGGAAAAGACCTCTCAGATCATTGAGTCCAACCATTAACCCAGCACTGCTGTGTCCAAAAATGGCCCTGTAATGAACTGACTGCTTGTAACATCCCTTTTGCTTTCTTTGTCTGTTAGATGTTGCCCCTTTTCCATCTGTAGGATTTTGGTTTTAAGCCTTGTGCACATCCCAAAATGACATCTCCTTTTCTCCCTCCTCTTTGGTACATCCCTGCATTTGGTTATGGAAGGATTGCAGGGGTTCTTCAACTGAGCACTCGTGTCCCCCCATTGCTGTACAAGGACAGGATGGCTTGGGGTGCTACATCACCATTTGAGATGAACCAATCCCATAGATAATCATCCAGGAATGTGTCTGATTTGGGACAGGGCACAACTCGGAGATGGATGTGTGCCGCTGAAGGATTGGACTGGATTTGGTTTGGACTAAGGGCAACAAGGAGGATTTGAGCCAGGATGGCCTCAGGGTGCATGGCATGGAGTCAAAAGTGATGGCACCAAGCTGAGAGGTGCAGGTGATTCACTTGAGGGACAGGATGCCATGCTGAGGGACCTTGGCAGGCTGGGGAAGAGGGGCCTCGTGATCCTCATGAGGTTAAACAAGGCCAAGTGCAAGGTCCTGTGCCTGGATGGGGGCATTCCCATGATCAGAACAGACTGAGGGGTGAGTGGATTGAGAGCAGCCCTGCCCAGAAGGATCTGGGGGTGTTGGTGGATGAAAAATGAGCCAGCTCACAGCCCAGGAAGAGAATTATACCCTGGGCTGTGTCCAAAGAAGGGTGGCCAGCAGGTCAGGTGAGGGGATTCTGTTCTCTACTCTGCTCCCAAGGTGCTCCACCTCCAGTGCTGTGTCCAGCTCTGGGATCCTCAGTACAGGAAAGACATGGAGCTGCTGGAGCGAGTCCGGAGGAGGCCATGGAGATGCTCTGAGGGCTGGAGCCCCTCTGCTCTGGAGCCAGGCTGGAAGAACTGGGGGTGTTCACCTGGAGAAGGGAAGGATCCTGGGGGAGCTCAGAGCCCCTTGCAGGGCCTAAAGGGGCTCCAGGAGAGCTGGAGAGAGACTTTGGACAAGGCCTGGAGTGACAGGACACAGGGAATGGCTTCCCACTGCCAGAGAGCAGGGTTAGATGGGATATTGGGAAGAAATTTCTCCTTGTGAGGATGGTGAGGCCCTGCCACAGGATGCCCAGAGAAGCTGTGGCTGCCCCTGGATCCCTGGAAGTGTTCAAGACCAGCCTGGAGCAATTTGGCCTAGTGGAAGGTGTCCCTGCCCATGTCAGGGAGGTGAAACTGAATGGTCTTTAAGGCCCCTCCAACCCAAACATGCCATGACTCTGTAAAAACGAGATGAGTTTGTCAGGCCGGGCTCTTGCGCCGCCAAACACCGTCCTGGTCTCGAGCAACAGACTTTGTGTTGTGTCCGTGCAGGCACAGAAAGCCCTCTCTGTTGTGTGGGAGCTCCTGTACCATTTAATGCCTGGTTTGGGGGGTCTCTTATTTAACAGCAACACTGAGGAGCCTTCTGTGTATTATGCTGCTATCCAGGGCCTGATGGAAATGGGTGTTTTTGTAGTAAAGCTGCTTTTCAAAGCCTTTTAAAAGGAACAGCAAAGACTTTCAAGGATGGGGATGTCTCGGGTGCTGGCGTCTTCATTGCTGTTGGAATGATTTAATCTGAGTGGAGGGCTCTGTCCTTCCGGATGGGACTGAAATTAATTTAATTCAGCATAATTTTGTTTGGCTTAGGTGCCTAATGCAGGGGGATTTCAGCTCTGTCGTAGCCTCTTAATGTTTATTTTCATATCACTAAAATCTAAGTGACAAATGGTGATGTTTAATGGCTGCTCAGGGAGAACTCATTTACTGGGGGAAAAAGCAAAATGGGCCATAAAAACTGAATTCCAGTGTTACCTTGACTCTGTTGTCTCTTTTACATGCATCCAGTCTCTGCTGTCATCAAGGAAACTTGAAATTCCCTCTTTGTGTTTTGTTTTGCACGTGAAATGGCCAGGATTCATCTCTTCACCGCTGCCTACGTGTGTCCAAAAATATTTGTGGTCCCAGTGCAAACACAATCTCCAAACACTTCAGAGAAGCTGCTCCTTCCGGCAGCTGCTGCCGCCGTGGTGCCCCTGAGCACAGCAGCTCTTCCAGGCTTTTGAGCAGGTTTTCAGCACAGAACTGCCTCACCAAAGGACGGGAGCATTATTTTGGGAGGCTCTGTATTTTTTGATTTGCCATGATGGGCATTTTACTGGTATGTGGCAGGAAGAAATAATTAAACTGGTAATTTGCTGGTTTTCATGTAATTGCCTCAGGAACTTGTTCTCTTTTCTAGCACTGAGCTGCAGGTGACAGGACAAGGGGGAATGGCTGCAAACTGACAAAGGGCAGGGTTGGATATTGGGAAGGAATTCTTCCCTGTGAGGGTGATGAGGCCCTGGAATGGATTTCCCAGAGAAGCTGCGGCTGCCCCTGGATCCCTGGAAGTATCCAAGGCCAGGTTGGACAGGGCTTGGAGCAATCTGGGGTAGTGGGAGGTGTCCCTGCCTATGGCAGGGCTTGGAACTGGATGGTCTTTAAGGTCCTTTCCAACCCAAACCATTCCATCATCCTGTGATTCTGTTCTTGGAGATGATGGGGTGCATCCACCTCCACTTTAGGGAGGGACCTCAGGCTTCTCCTGCAGCTCCATCTAGAGGGGGAGGATGGTGGGCTGGTCATGGAGGCTGGTGGCCTCTGTGGACCACCAAGGCTCTGCTGTCCCCTCACCCAATATCCCACCCTGCAGCACCTTGCCAGGGCTGTCAAGTCGTGCTTTTCCTGATCTTGGGGTTACTCCTGACCCCAGATCCACGTTGCTGCTGGAAACCCTTGTGTTTAGTGGGGAGGACACCACAGCCAGACTCAGTTCCTTGCCCAGACGCTGCTGGGGAGGACCATTTCTCTGCTGAACCCCAAAAGCAGGAGCAGGTGCTGCTCCCTTGGCTGAGGATGCAGAAACCACACACAGCTGCTCTGCAGTTGCTTTTGGGGTGGATTTCAGAAGAGAAATCATTTTGGTTGGGGCCAGGGCTTTTCTGGAGAGGAGGTCCCAGCTGGACCTGCCCAACATCTGCACTATGGCTGTGTGGGCCAACACCTCCATGGACCTCTGGGCTCACTCCTCCAACTTCAGCTTTCCTCCCAACCATGGGCTTTGGTTTGATGTGATACTCTTATTTTAAATGCCATCCTGGAGGGAAGAGCACAGCAGTGCTGAGTGTCAGGTTACCTTCCCTATCCGAGTCCTAATTCTCCCTTTTTTTTTTATATAGGGTTCTCTGGAATTCCCAGCTACCCGGCTGTGCCCAAAAAAAGGCTGGTTTAGACCTTAGCAACAGGGTATTTTTGTTCAGATTGTATTTGTTCTCCTGTGAGAGCCATTGTTCTGTCCCATGCCTTGGCCGCTTCGAAGGCTGGAGATAAAAGCCCAGGCTGACAATAATACAGTTGAGTTCAGCCTTTTGTTGGGGAGATGAAAATAGAGGATGAATTGTGAATAACATGGGAGGGCTAAAAGTCAGTCGTCCCAGGATGTTGGTTAATCACTTCAAAGATAAGAAGCTGCATTTTAATTATATATTTTTCAGAACTACTGAACATTAGGTTTTGTGTCCGTATCAGCAGGGGCTTGAACCCACTGTGGTGTTTAGGACTGGTTCTTACAATCTTGTGTCAGCAGGAAATATGTTTATTGCAGTGATATTGGGTTTATGGTAGGTTTATTTAGGTTTTTATTGGGTTTATAATTTGTAGTGGCTCTACTGTATTAGGTTTATAATACATTTGTAGATACATAATCACAGAATCATTGAATCACAGAATGGTTTGGGTTGGAAGGAACCTTAAAGTTCATCCAGTTCTACCCCCCTGCTGTGGGCAGGGTCACCTTCCACTGTCCCAGGCTGCTCCAAGTCCCATCCAGCCTGGCCTTGGACACTTCCAGGGATCCAGGGGCAGCCACAGCTTCTCTGGGCACCCTGTGCCAGGGCCTCACCACCCTCGCAAGGAAGAATTCCTTCCCAATATCCCATCCATCCCTGCCCTCTGGCAGTGGGAAGCCATTCCCTGCGTCCTGTCCCTCCATCCCTTGTCCCAAGTCCCTCTCCAGCTCTCCTGGAGCCCCTTTAGGCTCTGGAAGGGGCTCTGAGCTCTCCTTGGAGCCTTCTCCTCTCCAGGTGAGCACCCCCAGCTCTCCCAGCCTGGCTCCAGAGCAGAGGGGCTCCAGCCCTTGAAGCATCTCCATGGCCTCCTCTGGATTTGCTCCGGCAGCTCCACGTCCTTCTGATGTTGGGGGTCCCAGAGCTGGACACAGCACTGGAGGCAGAATCTCCTCCCTTGACCTTCTGGTCACATCCATAAATATATTTTTATATAATGTGTTTATAGCAGTAGCAATGATAGAAGGTGCCCAGCTTGGTTTGGCTCTGTGACCTGTGCCTACAGCATCGCTTTGCCTTAAATGAGGACACCCCTCTTGGGCATGGAAGATGGAAAGGAAAACAGGTGAAGAAAAGGCAGATTAGAAAAATTGGTAGAAAACAGATGGGGGAAAAAAGAAAAGAAAAAAGGAAAAGAAAAAAGAAAAGAAAAGAGAAAAGAGAAAAGAAAAAAAAAAAAAAAGAGAAGAGAAAAGAAAAGAAAAGGGTGGAAATAGAACCACTAGAGGCAAGCAGAGTGTGGTCAGTTTTCAGGAGCATGGGCTGATGAGAAGAAATATTTGGGACACTGACCTGCTGAAAATGCTGACAGTGTGAATGATAACAGGGTTCACCCCAAAGCTCCACAGGCCGTGGAAATCCTTTCCTTGCTGAGGGTGTTTTGGTGGCACTCTGGGCAATAGCTCCTTTTTGCTGAGATATTTATGTTCCCAGAGAACTTCCTGCTCACATCAGCTTCTAGCAATGCTCCTCATCCCTCCTGGCAGATTGTCCCTCCCCAGCTGCCCTCACCTGCCGTCCCTGTAATTGGCAATAATTTCCCTAAATGCTCACAAAAGCAGATGTTCTCTCTGTGGTCGCATCCAGCCGGCTTATACTGCACTGGATACACGAGCACATGGAATTAAAGGACTAATTCCTGTAAATAAGCCTATTAAAAGGTTGGAAATAATGCCTCCAACTAAACCATCAATGGCAGCTGAATCCCACTGGTTGTATTAATTTGTTATCTGCAATGTGCCAATCCCAGTCCGCCCAGGACCGGGTGCCCTCGTGCTTGGCCAGTTGCTCGTATGTGGTGGTTGGTGGGTGTCTTGTATTGTTTCCAGCTTATAAATCACATTTATAGGTAATTAACACTCCATCTAACACTTCCCCAGTATTGCTGGTGAGTGGGAGAAGAAATTGCTTCTTCGTGCAGTTGTGAGTGGGGGGGACTGTGCTTTCAAGGCTTTAGGTGATGCTGCTGGAGAAAAAAAATTATTCTCACTTATTTTCCTGCCTCAAAGCAGGAGAAAAAAAATGTGTGTCTCCAGTTCTTCTCCAAGTTCTGGATGTAAGGGACGTTTTTTACAATGAGAGTGGTAAAATCCTGGCACAGGTTGCTCGGGGAAGCTGTGGCTGCCCCATCCTGGAAGTGCTCAAGGCCAGGTTGGACAGGACCTTCAAGACCATCTTGTTCCACCCTGGGCCATGGGCAGGGACACCTTCCACTAGCCCAGGTTGCTCCAAGCCCCATCCAACCTGGCACTGGACACTTCCAGGATAGGAAGCTCTTCAAACTCTATAAAATCCATGGGCTAAGTTTTCCCTGGCCCCACACGTTCAGCACCATTTCATCCACTCGCTGGATTGGTCATCCAAGAAAATGGAAAAATCGTGGCATTTTGGTGAGCTGACTTTTTAAGGCAGCATCTCTCTGGGCTTGCAGCTCCAGAAATACCTGTCAGGCAATTTTCCTTCCACCTGGAAACATGCTCCGATGTCTTATTTGTGGATTGTGCTGAAAAACAGTTGTGTCTGGCAGCACAACTGCTCCAGTCAGACTTTTCAGCTTGAAGCCTTCAGCAGAAGACGTGCCTCACAATGCTTTTGGCACTCACAAAAGTCAGGGAGGAAAACGCTTCAAATCCAGTTCCCCTCGTTTGCAAACCTTGTTTATAAACCCTCACAGCCACTGGTAAAATCATGATTTTGGTTTCTCTGGAGAACAGAAAAACACAGTTAATGAGAGATGCAGGGGATGCATCCCTGGCCCCGCTCCGGCTGTCACCATTTGTACCTCATCCTCAACCTTTTTTTTTTTCCCCCCAGTCTAATACATGCAAATATATGTAAAGAGTAAAGACTGTTCCACCGAGTCTTGCACGTTTGTTCAAAGAGGAGGAAAACAAGTCGATTTTACAGGGAATTTTCAGGCTAAATTTTTAAGACCTGCCTATAAGAAAAGCCCCAAAAAGCAGCTGTTGGCCGCGGGTGCTGACCGAGGTGATTCTTCCTGGCGTCTGTTTTCCCTGCGCTCGCAATCGTAATGTCATTAATATGGAGCTTTTGGAGAACTGGAGTATATCCTAATTAGCAGCCTCTGATTTTTTTCCTAGTTTCATAATCAGTGATCTCGGCTACACCACAAGTGTTACTGTGGCAACAGGGCTGAACTGAGCAGCGGTGCAGAATTACCGCAGGTAAAGCGGTGATTTCACGGCTCCGCGGCACTTTCTTAGCCCGGGGGCTGCTCCGTGGGACGGGCTGGCTGCTCCCCGCACCTACAGGTGTCCCGGGTGGATTTCAGGGTAAGCACAACCACGGAGATTAAGCTGCATGACCGAACGCATGCGTTTTAATTGGGGCTGAGCCTCTGTAATGAGATTTTAAGGCTGTCATGCGAGTGATCCCCTCCGACACCTTTGTTTTGAGTAGGATGCTCCGAGCCCTCAGTGCCTGAACGCTCCCGGCTCAATCTTGGTGTGGAGCTGGGACTTCATCCCGGTCCTGCAGAAAGGGCTGAGCTCAAACACTGGGCTTTTTTTTTTTGGGGGGGGGGTTTCTTTTATTTTAAGCCTCGTTTCTTCTCCCCACGCACCGTCCTCTCTCTCTCCGAGAGGCATCTTGCTAGGTAGGGATGTTGTCATGCTGAATAATGGCCATCCTTCATCCTGACTCCTGCATCAAAAGCAACCAGTCCTTTTCATAGCTGAAATGTGAACTGTGCTCGTGTTTCCTTTGTACACGCCTGGGACTTGGGAGGGGACACCCTAGAATGGAATATTTAAGGAAATATGTTCCTGTGTGCCTTGACTTTTTTTGTTTTGATTATTAATTAAGGATTTTGAATAATGAGTTGAGCCAGCTTCTCCCGTGCCTCTCTGGTGGTTGTTCTCCACTTCCCAGTGCCGTGTTGCAGCTGCAGTGCTGATCCCATGGGGAAAGGACACCAGGAGAGTGGTCTTATACTAGCCAGGGGTTTTTACAAGCTCTGAGGGCGTTTCTTCAGCAAATCTGTGTTAATCATCCCAGAGGAGGTCTCACCTCCCTCTCCCTTTTGCAGCACAGCTTTTGATGCCTCCCATCCCTCACCTGCAGCAAAAAGCCCTCCAGTCCCAGCACCTTCCTCGTGGTGACAGCTTGGAGTTTGTCCTTCACCTTCCTCCTCCCTGCTCTCACAGCTCCCTCAAGCTTAGCTCTCTGCTCTCCTTCTCAAAACTTCCCCTTCTCTTGCTCTCACCTGTCCCACCTCGATGCTCTGTCCTTTGGGAAACCCTCTCCAGCTGGTCATTCTCCACTGCTACAAACCCAGGAAGCTTTTCATCCCCTCTGTCTCATCCATAATTTATTCCCCAAGCCATCCCAGTTTATTCTGCAGTAGCAACTGGCACATATTCCCACGATCACACATCTGTGGCGCCAGGAGAAAAGAGTGGCTGAGGGCGAATTAAACCTGTTCTAATTATGAGAGTTATTAGTAAAATTATTATTAGGAAAATAATTTGTATTTGTAGTGCTTCCCCTCCGAGGCACCTCGGGCAGTTTCCAGGCTGTGACAGGGGTGCTCTTCTGTGCAGCTCCATGGACAAGGATCCTCAAGGGCCTTGGTCTTAGATGTGCCGCAGATCTGCTCCTGGCTTCATCCAGGGATGGAGCCTCATCCCCTGGCTTTTACATCCATAATTTTATCATGAGACCATCAAGTCTGTAGGCTCTTTGTTAGTATTTGCTTGTTTTTAAACATACAGGGACAAATTTCTTTCCTAAAAGCAAGATAATACAGAAGGGTAAGGTCTGACGTGCCAGTTACAGAGGAGGAATCGTGGGGGTTGGAACTGCATGATCCTTGGGGTCCCTTCCAAACCAAACCATTCTGTGGTTCAGTGACTGGTACCCACTGTCAACATTTCTGCATCTTTGTAGGAAATTGAACTATTTCATGTCCCAAAAACACCCACATTTATTGTTTTTCTCTGGGTTTTTTTGCTGAAAATCTCATCAGTTTATTTTTCAGTTCCAGAAGTGTTTGGACAATGCTTTCAGGCACATGGTGTGATTTTTCTCAGGCACATGGTGTGATTTTTGGGGTTGTCCTGTGCAGGATCAGGAGTTGGACTTGGTGATCCTTGTGTATCCCTTCCAACAGCCTGCACAGTGTAGGGATCTCCTACTCAGTGCTGGGTGCTTTCTTATTCCACTATGAGCTTCAATCCCAGCAGCTTTGCTTTTTGAAAAGTTTGCGGGACAGTCAGTTACAGAATCACAGTGATAGACTTTGGAAGGAACCTCTGGAAGTTACCTGATCCAACCTCCCACACCAGCAGAGCTGCCAGATCTGGTTGCACAGGACAGTGTCCAGACAAATCTTGAATCTTTCAAAGGAAGGACACTCCACATCCCTGGACAACCTGTGCCAGCACTTGGTCACCTCCACAGCCAAAACGTGTTCCCTGATGTTCAGAAGAACCCTGCTGTGGTCAGTGTGTGCCCATGGCCCCTTGTCCTGTCCCTGGGCACCACTGGCTAGAGCCTGGCTCCATCCTCTCTGCACCCTCCCTGCAGGTGTCGATGGACAGGGATGAGGCCCCTGGAGCCTTCTCTTCTCCAGGCTGAGCAGTCCCAGCTCTCCCAGCCTTTCCTCAGAGCAGAGATGCTCCAGTCCCCTCACTGGGCTCTCCCCAGTCTGTCCATGTCCCTCCTGTCCTGGGGAGGCAGAACTGGACCCGCTGCTCCAGGTGTGGCCTCAGCAGTGCTGAGCAGAGGGGCAGGATCCCCTCCCTGGACCTGCTTGGGGAACCTCCTTCCATGTTCTGGCTGGTGAACACCTGATCCTCTCCATCCCCCCACGATGGCTTTGCACATGTGGCTGCTGCTGCCAGGGGGGCTTTGAGAGAGGATCACCGTGGGGTGGGATAACATCTCACTAAAGTTCATATCCACGGGAAAGGCTCATCCTGGTTTAGACCAGCAGTTTTTATCATCATCCTAACAGTGACAGATATTTCTGGGTGACCAGAAATCCAGGTGGTTCCCTCCTTGCACGTACTGTGCTCTTGGTAAGATGAGTGTGTGCTCACCTGTTGGACTGAAGGATGTGAAAATGCTCCAAGGGCTGGAGCCCCTCTGCTCTGGAGCCAGGCTGGGAGAGCTGGGAGTGTTCCCTGGAGAAGAGAAGGATCCAGGGAGGCCTTCAAGCACCTTCCAGTGCCTAAAGGGGCTCCAGGAGAGCTGGAGAGGGACTTGGGACAAGGGCCTGGAGTGATGAGACAGGGTGAAATGGCTTCACACTGCCAGAAGGCAGAATTAGGTGAAGAAATTCATTAGTGTGAGGTTGTTAAAGCCTTGGCACAGGGTGCCCAGAGAAACTGTGGCTGCCCCTGGATCCCTGGAAGTGTCCAAGGCCAGGCTGGATGGGGCTTGGAGCAGCCTGGGATAGTGGAAGGTATCCCTGCCCATGGCAGGAGGTTGGAACTGGATGGTCTTTAAGGTGCCTTCCAAACTATGCCATGAGCAAATCCTGATGTGCAGGAAAGCAGTGATTTGTGGAAGGTTGAGTGGGTGGAGAAAGCCACGCTCCAGGCCCTTCCCACAGGCTCATCCTCTTCCTCCTGCCCTGTTCCGTTCAGGGGCTGTCGCTCGTGTGGAAGCCGCCTGTTTATTTAAAAGAAGAAAAAAAGGAAAAAGAAGAAAACTAAATGGATTTTCAGAAAGGGTGAATGGCTGCTGTGATTCATCTTTTCTGGTGAAGAGTGGAAAAGCAGAGGGTGGGGGAATAATGTTCAGTGACACACCAAAGGCCTTGCTTCAGCTTCGGAGACACATGTGAGGAATTAGTCACTGCGCTTTAGTGCAACAAAACCCTTTTTCCTCCCTAAATTCAATTCTTCTCTCCCTGTGATGGCCAACTCGCCGCAGCCCTCGGCTGTTCCATGTGTGTTTTTACATCCTTTGCATCTCATCCAACACGAGAGGTTTGGGGTTATGATGAAGTCGCCCTGCTGTCGGACAAACTACTCTGCCGTGGATCGCAGCTCCAGTGAGAGGCTGGAAATCCACAAACAGGATTTTAAAGGAGCAGGGAGGGGGAGAGGGAACGACAGGTTTGTTTTCCAGGGTGGCTGAGCCATGGTGATGGCTTGCTGCCACCAAAAAGAATAAAAAAATGACCTTTTTCCCCTTTCTTTATGCTCATACTTGTTCTCGCCCTACTGTGAGCTGCTTCAAAGAGCCAACCTTGCTCCCAGTTCTGCACCCTTTCCCCCTGCCAACAAATAAAAAGGAAAACTGAATATTATTTTTCACTGCAGTTGGAGCCAGCATGAGGCAGTCAGGCAGTCTCAGTTGAGCCACTGCCTTTCAGCATCCTCCTGATGACAGCAGAGATTGCTGGGGTCCCGGGAAAGCTGGTTAGAATTCAGGTTGTGTCTCTGCACTGCACACAGAAAAAGATTGCCTCATTTTCCAGGAATTAGGAATATGTCAGAGGTGGGGGTAAATCCTGCCTTTGATTGTGGACGGCTGTATCCGGGTTGGATCTGGGCAGTTTCTGCAGCTATAAACACTAATTCTTTGCATTCTGGAAGCACGGCGGGGTGATCCTGCAGCCTGACCCCCGCTGTAGCACCAGCGCACGCATTTTGAAGCCACTTATTACTTTATAAAGAGATTATTTCCTTTATTTTTTGCCCCCTCCGGCATCAATCATCTTGACAAGATCTGCTTCTTTTAAAACATACATCCTGCAGCTTAAAATCCAGCCTTTCCTATAAGGAAGATCCCGAGCAGTTTATGGAAGAGTGCAGTGCACATGCACTATCTATATATATACACACATATATATATATACATATCTATCTATATAAAAATACAGATATATATAATATTTATGGGCACATCAGTGACAATTATCAAGGTTTCCTGCCCTGATCTTTGAAAAAGAAGGTTTCAAACAAAGCCACGATGCCGAGCATCCCGACCCTCCGGAGCAGCAGTGCCGGAGCCGGCTCCTTTCTCCTGGGCAGAGCCGGCGCCCTGACGTCAGGGTGTTTTTCTGCAGAGCTCGCAGGATGTTGCAGCCGGCCAAGAGCTGTGTTTATGTTGATAACATTACAAGTATTTCCTCTCCGTTTCCGAAACCAGCAGGGAGGGAGCCGAGGGGGAAGGGAGACTCGGGTTTCTCCAGCTTTGGGGTAGGACTCCCAAGGCCTTTTATGTTAAGGAGCGGGGAACAGCGAACCACTGGCATTTATTTATGCTGCTTTTGGGAATAGGGAGCGTTTAAGAGCAGGGGCTGGGAACTGCGAGCTGGGCTGGCACAGCCCTCCCCTGGCGCAGGGCTCTTTGCCTGCTCCCTGCTCCGGATCCGGTTTTAAGGTGATAAAGCAGCTCTGGCAGCAGGTTGCCGGTCACAGGAGCAGCTCCCGGGATTTGGATTTTTGGGTAATGATGTGCACGGCAAGCTGGGATGCTCCCAGCATCCTGTTCCTTCTGACAGTCACAGCAATAAAGCCATAAAAACTCAGGTTCTGCGTGGACCGCCCGCATCCAGCTCCGTTCACGAACGCGGGGCAAGGCTCAGGGAAATCCAGCATTATCTCCCCTTGCCAAGCCTTTCCTCCTCCTGCAATCCACTCATGGATCAATGAACTGATTAAATGTAGAATCAAGGGGGGTTTAGAGCTCCCTGCCCGCTGATGTAATCCCAGGGCATCAGAGCTGCGCTGCCAGCTCAGCGAAGGAGGGACCCTCGTCGATGACTGGACTTGATGAGCTCAAGGGTCTTTTCCAACCTAAATGATTCTGTGATCATCCCACCATCCCAAAGGGGCTTCTCAGCTAGTCCAGGAATCTCCTGTAGCTTTCATCCATGTAGCAATCACTGACATGGAAATAAGCCCAAGCTCTTTTATCCTTTATGGGTTATTTCCCTATAATAGGGAGCAGAGAAAAGATTCACAGCTTTTCCTTCTTTCCTCCCACCCTCTGTGTCCTGCTTTGATATCAAGGGAAGGTGTGGTGAGGATATGGGGAGGCTCTGGCACAGCTTGCCTGGAACGGGAGCAGAAATGGGATGAGTGGGATCCCAGATAAATGGGAATCCTAAATGAATGGAATCCCAAATGAATGAGGACCCCAAGTGATTAGGGACCCTAAATTAATGGGATACTAAATGAATGGGAGTGCCAAACGAATGGGATTCCAAATGAGCAGGATCACGAGCGAACAGAACCCCAAATGAATGGGAATCCCAAATGAGCAGAATTCAAAAGGAATGGGAATCCCAAGTGAACAGGATCCCAAGTGAATGGGGATCCCAAATGAATGGGGACCCCAAATGAAAGGGAACTCAGAAACAAGTTGGGGAAACAGAAAGGAGCCACATCCACCTTCGTGAATGGTGTTTCTGTGCAAATATTCATCAAAATACAGCAAGTGGTCACTTTTTTCCTAGCAGTATTTCCCGAAGATCAAAGCCTTTCCCTTTCCCTTGCCATTGTGTCCTTGCTGTGGCAGTGATGGGCTCCCAGCGAAGGAAGTGGTTGTGATGATGAGACCTTGGTGCTTTCGTCAGCCCTTGTGAGGTTTTCAGAGCATCTTAGTGCCTTCATTTCCATTCTCTGGAGTTTCAGTGTGGGCTTAACTTCCTCCTGCTTTTGCGGGCAGGTCCCGTCAGGATGAGCACCTTATTTCTGTTGGATTCTGTAGTGGAATGCTTGGACAACCTGCCTCCTGCAGCGAGTTACAAAGATCATAGAGTTACGGAATGGTTTGGGTAGGAAGGGACCTTAAAAACCATCTAGTTCCAACCCCTGCCATGGGCAGGGACACCTTCCGCTATCCCAGGTTGCTCCAAACCCTGTCCAACCTGGCCTTGGACACTTCCAGGGATCCAGGGGCAGCCACAGCTTTTCTGGGCACCCTGTGCCAGGGCCTCCCCACCCTCACAGGGAAGAATTTATTCCTTATAAATACTGGATTTTCTCCCCAAAGCCAAACCTGTGTAGACCAGGCTCATCTCAGACTCTGGCAGGCGGCTGTGAGGTGTGTTAATCAGCAAGAGCGGAACATGTCATCAAACCATCCAACTACTGGTAGTGGGTTTTTCCCCACATCCCACCCTGGAGCGTAGCCTGGGGGAGGCATTGCAGGACCAGTGCTGCTCTCACCAGTGACAGGAGGACTCAATCAGTTCAAATTCATGCAGACAGATATTTTAACTGGTGATGAAACCCTCTGGAATGCTGACTGCTCACACCAGTGGGACCCTTGGAGAAAGCCCTGCACAGCTTGCAGCAGCAGGGCTGGCCACGGACGGAGCCTACGGAAGGCTCTTATCTCCAGAGCTTGGTTTCCTTCTGGTTCAGGGTTTGTCTGACCTTTTGGTCACTGAGTAAGGTCGATTTTTGCCAGGTTTTCTTTTGGAGGGGGAGGAAAAACATGTAAGTAGGTGGTGCTGGTGGGAGGATACTCCTGGGTGGGGTGGGAGGATCTTGTATTGCTGATACCGTTTCCAGCGCGTGGATGACTTCAGCGTTGTCCTTCTGCCCGGAGTTTGGGATGGGTCTAGATGAAGCAGATTTAAATGAATAGAAGAAGCACAAACAACACAAGATCTATTAGAGGGGGAGGGAATAAAACCCATTCTTGGCAGCACCTCAGGTTGACTTGGCAGCGAGATCTCGCAGCTCTCTCCGGGGAGATCCTGGAGATGCAACTGGACACGGGACAAAAGCCTGAAGGATGGGAGTCGTGTGGCAGCTTCCGGCCCGTGGCACGGAGCAGAGCTGTTTCTGAGCCCTCTCTGGGCTCGAAGCAGAGGAGAGGTATTTGCCCATCCTTGGGAGGCCCTGTGGCCACATGCTGGTCTGGGCTTGGCAGCTCTGGGCTCTGTCCTGGCCAGCAAGATGATATCTCACAGCTCTGGGCCTCTGGATCCGTAGGTGTTTGGGAGGAGATAATGATAGCAGGAGCTTTCTGAGGTCTCCAGAGGAAAGAAATCAGCATAAAAATCTTGTATTTAAAAGGGCTGGGGGGAAATGATTTTACTGATGTCATCGTCCTGTAATTTTGCTGGACGTTTCCTGGGAAGCACGTACAGTACTGGTGTGCAGCCTGAGCTTGCTGATCTTCTTGGATTGTTTGTGGGCGTTTGTTCTGTCCACACACACAGGGAATCCAACGGGGTTTGAGTGGAGCTGAGTGTTCTGCCCCTGCCCAGTTACATTTCAGGTGTCAGTGAGCCAGGGGGAGCTGACCTCTCCGTCATTCCTGCCTCTGATTCTGGGGAGTTTGGAATCCAGGCTCTTTGCCGTGGTCTTCACCTAAATTTCACTTGAGTTTGCTCAAAGTGCAGTCATTTGCAGACCACTATATGAAGAATTTATTAATCTCCTTTAAGACCAGATACTTGGTTTTAGTGCTCAGCTTGTTCCTCTCATGCTCTCCCACAGTTCACCCATTCCCTGCTTCTTCCATGGACACCTTTGCTGCTCCACCAGACTGGGATCTCTCCATGTGCTCTCCCATTGGGGTCATAGGAACACACCCATAAATTCTTCCCCTCCAGATGCCTGCAGGGACTCCAGCCACGCTTCCACTCCTCCCTCCCAGCTCTACAAGATGCACAGCGACGTCCCCCACCTTGGATTATTTTGGGATGATATTGCCTGAGGGTTTAAATAAGTGTTCTGTGCTTTCCTCCCCAGGTCAACATGGATTTGTGGTTCTTTCTCCTTTTGCTCGGAAGTGGCCTGATAAGTGTAGGTGCTAACAACGTTACAACAGGTAAGCTGTGCTCCTCATCTCTCCTTTATCCCATCTTTAGGATCAGAGGAGTGAGGGTGAACATGCTCAGTGTCTTATTCCTCCTGCCCTCCACGTAGCTGTAACATAAAGTATTGGAAAGAGGGTATTGGTGAGCTTCGGGTGCTCGTAAATGGGGCCCACAGGTTTTACCCCTGACTGATACTGATCCTCACGTCCAGGGGCTCTAATGTTTGTACCTCCCCATCAATAGCACCTGCTGAGGTTGTATTTTTATGACATTTGCATCACCTGCTGTGCAGGGCATTCCCTGTCCTGCGCTCGGGATTTGTTGGTTGTTTTATCCTTACAGTTGCAGTCACATGAATCTTCAGCATCTAAACCCCTCAGTGTCACAGAAAAGAATCTCACAGAGGTTCCCCTGTGCTTTTCCCTTCTCAGAGCCACCCACAACAGTGTCCACCTCCCCCAGGAGCCCCACCAAAGCTCCCACACCAGGTCCTGAGGATGGGACCACACCGAGCACGAACAGGCTCAACATGAGCACTCCAGGGACTGTTTCTACCACGGCGCCAAAGCCTCCTCCTACCACAGCTGCCAGGATCTCCCCCAGCACCACCACTGGCAGCCTCAACATCTCCTCTACCCCGGGGACAACCGTGCCTGTGCCTCCAGCCCTGTCCCTGCTCCCCAGTGTGACGCCGTCGGCTCCACGCACCACTGTCCCCAGCACGGAGGCAGAGACGACAGAGAGGAATTTCAGCATGGTGGTGACAACACAGGAGCCCTCTTCTGCTTCCCACAATGGTAGGCACCTCCCCCACCTCTTCTTCTCCAGGCCACCCTGCCTCTGGGTTTGTTTCTTTGCTCTTCTTTTGCTTTGCTGAGCAAAATGGAGCAAAAAACCACTTTGGGGCCAATTCCATGGTGATATGAAACAATAGAACTCCCTGAATGGCCCAGATCAGAAGAGATTTATCTGACCAAAGGGTTAGGCCAAGATTATCTAGTGAAAGATATCCACAGATGCACTAGAGAATCGTTGCTTCCAGCCCAAGCTATTCTCTGATTCTCTCCTTACATTATCATTTTTACCCATTACTTGGGTGATTTTAATCTTTGAAAAGTCCAGATGAGAGAGAGTTGTCTCTGATGCCATCCTGATCTCATTCCCCTCTTGGCACATCAGGAAAGTGGCCCCATGAAGTGTAGTTTGGCTGCTCAGTGCAGGTTAAGAGTGAAAAATCAGGCAAAAAGAGGCTGCGGTGACCAGAAATCTTTGCTGAGCTGTGACTCTTCAGCCATGGCTTGCTCACTGTATTGTTTGAGACCCAGTTTTGGTACTGCGTGTCTCCAAGTTGCAACAGGAAGATGGCAGTGCCTGCTAGACCTTGGGATTTAGTGGGAAAGCAGGATTGATGACTTGGTGGTGGGGTAGGAAACGCTGAAACAAGATAATGGTGGAGTTAGTGCAGGGAGGTGTCAAGTGTATATTCCTCAACCAATTTCCCAAGGGTTGTTGGGTGTCTCTGCACGTCCGTGAGATGTGTGTGCCCTCTTCCTCTGGGAATCTTTGGAAGCCACAGCCCCTGAAGCTGCAGTGAAGTTGTCTTTGCTACCAGCAGAGGAAGGGATGTGGCTGAAGGAGGTTCACAACCCAGCTTTCGTAGTGTTCTGCCACCCCTGAGCTCATCCAGCTTCCTTCCCAGCAGGAATCCTTTTTTGCAATGTGAAGGAGTCCAGCATAGCCTTAGACACAAGTTTGGGGCAAGTTTGGAATAAATGTAGCCTTCAAATGAGAGAGATGGAGGCAAAAGCCTTAAGTGCTGCTAATACCTGGATTTTGTATTATGATGTCTGCTGGGGTTGGGGAGGGACTGAATTTATTATTTTTGTGTGTCTTCTGCCTTTTTGTGACTTGGGTTACCATGACACGTTGGCCATTGCACCATCAAGGCCAGAAGTGGCTTCTCATTTGATGGCAGCCCTGAGAACAAATGACCAAACCTACTTCTTCCTTTATCTCAAGTAATTTGTCAAGGGGCAAAATCAGTGCTAGGGCTGCCCTTGCCATTGGATTTAATGGGAAATGCAGGTGCTAGTCATGGAAGAATTAAGTGGTGCTCACAAAGGGGACTGAGGCACAAGGTCACACGTTGTACAGGCAGTTCCTCCACGTCCAAACCCACCAGGATTGTCCTCAGCCCTGCACTGCAGCTCTTCACACACAGATCACGGCCACGGGGTGCCTGTGCCAGCAGCACTGCCCCAGGAGAGCCGGGCTCTGCTCTCCCTGGCACGGGTTTGTTCCGGTGTCCTCTGGATGAGACATCCAACCCAGCAGGTAGAGACTTCCCTTGGATGCTCCTCGCCCCCATCCCTGAGCCCAGCTGCTCTTAATTGAACTCTTGGCTCAGCCACTCTCTTAAAATTATGCACCAGTGTTATCTCTCGGTATTTAAGTGCTAATGAATTACACCAGTGACTTGCTGGTTATGGGTTTAAACAGTAAGTTGTGTTTATTGGTGTTAAAGCTTGGCTTCAGCTCCCTGTTCTGCTGATAAAAACTCGGGATTTGTTCCTTTTCCCTTACTCAGAAATTCATTTTAACATCCTGGCTTTATAGCTGGTGTTTTAAAGGAAAGATTTACGGGCAGATGATCAGAGTTACTAAATTTGTTCCTGTCTTGGTCTTTGATCCTTCCTGACTTATTAAAATGTCTTGTTCCTTTTGTTGCTAAGAGACTTTTGTTTTCTTTTCCTACAGGTAACTCTGACAGAAGAGGTAAGAATTTTATATTTCATTGCTCTTTACTCAGTAAAAACATTTCCAGAAGTGTTCTGCTATCAGAGAGCTCTCCTTAGGACTTCCAAATGTGCTTTTACGAGGCCTCCCAAGCTCTTCAGAAGAGCTGGTGACATGCTGATATTGATATCTTAATTTCTATTGGGCTTTTCTTTTTAGAATGAAACAATCCCATTCCAATTTGTACATGTCCTATTAGATACAAATTGTTCCTGCTCTGAGAATGTCAGCATGTCCCTAGAGCTGGATGACCAAAGTCTAAGAAGCCATTCAGGAAATTTCCTTTTGGTTTTTTTTTTCTCCTGAATGTCTTTATTGACTGTGACTTATGTGATTTGATCCAAACCCGTCCTGCAGATGATGGGAGTAATTATTATTCTCCTTCATTCTGTTGGCAAGCAGTAACACAAATCCATTTCTTGTAAGAGAACAGCACTTCAGGGACGTTTTTCCATCTCTCAGCTCTGCAAACTGGCATCTCTACCAGAATATTTGCAATTACTCATGGCTTTAGCACTCCAGGAGCGGGCAGAGCCGGGCTGGCTCCCACCTGGAGGAAGGAGCTGGGTGTTGCAGCTTTGCAAACTCTGCCTTGTGCTGCTCGCTGCGCCTGGCTCACCCGGCCCACTGATGGTGCAGGGAACAGGCAGATGCTCTGCAGCACTGACTGCCAGCGCATTTAGCAGAGGCAATGAAAGGGATGCAGGTCCGAGGGAACTCGTTTGAAATTGTGGCCAAGCCTCTGTAGAAATGCTCAGTGTAATTCCCTCAGATCTGGCCTGGCTTAGGTCTGATTTGATGCTCTCTCTGCTGTCATTCATCCCTGCTCCTGAGAGCAAGGAAACAAGAAACAGGAATACATCTGACTTCCTAAAAAGATTTATATTAATATTGCTGATATTAATAAGGGAGCTTTTGCAAGAGCATAGAGTGATGGGACAAGGGGGAATGGCTTCTAAAGTGAAAGTTTGGATTAGATACTGGGAAGAAACTCTTCCCTCTGAGGGTGGTGAGGCCCTGGCACATGATGCCCAGAGATTTGTGGCTGCCTCATCCCTGGAAGTGTCCAAACCAGGCTTGGAGCAACCTGGGATGGTGGAAGGTGTCCCTGCCCATGGCAGGGAGTGGAATGGGATGATCTTTAAGGTCCCTGCCAAGCCAAACCATTCTGTGACTGGTTTTGTGGGCAGATGTTGCCAGCTGTGGGCAGGGATGGGTTTCTCTCTTCTGCAGGGAACAGCCTATAAACCCCTACAGAGCACCTCTGCCTCCAGCTGGGACATGATCCCCAGCACCAGAGGAGGGTTTGGTGGCTCCTCAGAGGAGCCAGGACAAGATTTAACCATCCTGATGAGATTTAACCAGCCTTCCAAGCTCTGGACTCTGCCGTGGGAGCTGAAGGTTGAATCCTTGTCCCGTTTCCAAGTGAATTGCCAGCATGAAACCCTCAGGCTGAGGCTGGAGCAGGGCAGGAGCTGTGGGGGCGTTGGCACAGCTCAGCAGGGCTGGCAGGGCAGGGAGGGAGCAGCTG
Source organism: Corvus kubaryi (assembly GCF_017639235.1). Lineage (NCBI taxonomy): Eukaryota > Metazoa > Chordata > Aves > Passeriformes > Corvidae > Corvus > Corvus kubaryi. Next base: position 29,544,003 of record NW_024582073.1, read on the forward strand.
GGGACCCTCCAGCTCGTTTCCTGCCTGGGCTTTGCTGGGTGAGCCCTTAGCAGTGGGAGAGCTCCAACTCCTCATCCCACCAGATGTGTCAAAAGAACGGCTACAAGAAAACCCCCAAACCCTCCAAACTCCCTGCACCCTGCTGCCAGAGCCACTCCTGCCCCCAAATCTGCACCCTGCTGCCAGAGCCACCCCTGCCCACAAATCACACCTCTCTCACAAATCACCAGCCACCGCTGCCCTGCGGCTCCAGCCTGGCTCAGCACTGGTTAGGCTGAGCTTAACTCCAGCCAAGGCAGGCAAAAATGATCCAGCGGTGACTTAACACCACAGGTTTTGGCAAGGCAGCTCTCCTTCCTCTCCTGCAGCCAGGATGAAGGTGGTGCCTGTGGTCAGAGGTCTCCCTGAGGGGCCAGGGCTGGCTGTGGTTGGGCCAAGACCAACCTGTTCTTGCTTTTGGAAAGAGTCACGGTGGGGAATGCCAAGGCTCAGGCACCTATTGAGGTGTGCAGGAGGCAGAATTCCCAATAAATTCCTTTTGGGCTGTGGGAGATGCCAGAGCAGTAGGGCAGTAAATGGAAAGGACAAAGGCATGCAAAACCAGGATAATTTAATTTTTTTTTTATTTGCCACACCAGGTCATTGCCTTGAAGTCTTTACACAAAAATCACATGTTTTAATAGAAATAACTTTCCCAGGCCTCACACCACAGAGGGACAAACACAGAAATATAATCAGAGTGCCCCTGGGTAGCTCAGAGATGGACAAAATAAACCCCACCCAAGGAAATCTGCTGGTTGAAATTGGTGAGACACATGGAGCAGGAATCTGCAGGGAAATGGATGCACAGAAGGTGGGAAGAGGGGTCGTGGCCTGCAGCCTCTTGGGGCTGTGTAGACACGGTGTGGTGGCCCTCTCAGATGGAGGGAGCTGATGAAAAATGGAAATAACCCCAACTGGCATGGCTGGCATCCACATTTATGTGAAAAAATGCCCTTCAGGGCCATTCTCCTCCCTGGTTGGAGCTGCTTGGCTTCCAAGCCAGCTGGGTGATTTGCCAGCACCGACCACTGATTCACCGACCTCCAGCACAGGATACAAATGGCTTATTTAAAGGGAAAAAATCTGCTGTGGGTCTGGAGGATGGGAATGTTTCAGACTAATCTAAGTGGTTTTGCAAGGGAATTGTGAGGTACCTGCCCTTGAGGAGCTTCTGCAAGGGAGCCAGATTGGGCCACACTTGGTGGCCTGGCAGTGTCTGACATCTCCTGCCGTCTAAACTCTGTATTTCCAGGCAGGAAAGAGTAGGGGGTGGGACTGGATGATCTTTGGAGGTCACATCCAACCCAAATTACTCTATAATTACAGAATCACGGGATGGTTTGGGTTGAAGGGACCTTAAAGCTCATCCAGTTCCACCCCCTGCCATGGGGAGAGACACCTTCCGCTAGCCCAGGTTGCTCCAAGCCCCATCCAGCCTTGAACAGTTCCAGGGATGGGGCAGCCACAGCTCCTCTGGGCAGCCTGGTTCACACCAAATCTCACCCTGAGAGCGTTCAGATCCCAGCTGCAGCGGGAAGCTTTGCCCTCTTGTCCTGTTGGACAAGGAACTGGAAGCAAAATCGTGGTGGTGTTACAAATGTAGTGTCTGTGGGATCCTACAGAGGCCACTGTTTTCACCCATGTTAATAAAAAGTTCCTTATCACATTATACCAAACTCATGGGTCTGTTAGGAACTTCTCTGGACCCTTAAGTCTCAGGCAGAAAATTTTGTGGATCACCAGCTGACAGAGGATATTTCTACTCGTGGCTGCTGGGCCACTGTGCACACATTCAGTTGTGCAGAAGAAACCCCCCAAAACAGCCCAGTCCCAAATTTCTCCATCACCATTTTCATCTGCAAGGTCACAACTTCACAGTGAGTAGCCCTTGGAGAAGATTGAGGTGCTCTGAGTGGTGGTTTCAGGTTTTAATCTGACCTGGGAGTGTCTGAGGCACGTGGTGCTCACTCAGGTCCTTTGCTGTCTTCACTCTCAGACTGAAAAAATGCAACATCACTTAATACTATTTATTATTTATTCTGTTTTTATTGCTAATATCATCAACAGAATTGGTTTTCAAGCAGGAATTGTAGAACTCTGCCCTGTTAAATGATGGCTCTGGATGCTTTTCATGTCCCTAACCACACCTTTCTCTTCCTCTTGCAGATGAGACTCCAATTATAGCTGTGATGGTGGCCCTGTCCTCCCTCCTAGTCATAGTATTTATTATTATTGTTCTGTACATGTTGAGGTAAGAGCTGCTTTAATGCTGGATTCCCTTGTTTGACAGAAACAATTCCTGAATGAACAGGAATGAGCCTTTTGTGCTGTCTCCCAGGCTAAAGGCTGACACAGCTGGTGCTTTGAAAAGAAACCTGTAAGGACAATGAATGAAAATGATGTTTGGGGTTATCTGGTGAATGATGCTTATTCCTTTCTCTGCAAAGCTGCTCCTCATGTGGGGAATTCCTGTTCTGCCTCTCAAAATGTCACATTTTAGTGGGGTAGAATGAACTGAAGCCCTGTCAGTGTGGGGAAAAGCAGGTGAGATTTCCTTGTGAGGCTGCAGATGATGGATTGAGTAATGCAGGGAGGCTGAGCACAGCCACAAAGTGCTTTCCATGTGTTACTTCTTGATTCCCATCTTGATATCAAGCAGGATCCAACACCCAGGCTCTGCTTTGGGTACCAAACCTGGACATGGTCCCTGTGCACCTTTCCCTGTGAATGGCAGGAGCTTGTGAGGAGTGTTAGGTGATGCTGTAATTAGAGTTACAGCACAATAAAGCCTTCTTAGGTCCATTTTTTAAAATCCAAGCATCTGCCCTGCTCAAAATGAAGCATTCCCAGCTCCTGAAAGCATAAGTAAGAGGGTCTTTATTCATCTGCAGTAGACATTTTAATTTACTCACCAGTTTGATGATTAGGTAAGTCTTAAAAAAAAAAATTAAAAAAAGAGAGAACAATTTCCTTAGCAGTGGAAAACTTCCCTCTGTCTCCTGGCTTCAGGCCTGCCCTCACAGCAGTGAACCTGAGAAGAGTTTTGTCTCAGGAGTTCAGCAGCAGCAGAGTTTGAGTCCTTCCCACCTGGCTTCCAGCCCTGGAAAAAAGGGTTTCTGTTCACTGCCCAGTGATTCAGCAAAACTCTGAATTTCAGGCAAAGGGAGCATGAGCAGCTGCTCCAAGTTAAAAGCACATGGAGCGGGGTTTGCTGCAGGATGGATCAACCTGGGCTTTATGTTCTCTGCAGGATCAGCCCAGGGAGCAGGAACTCCTTGGGGTGTCCTCCAGAGCGAGCACCCTTAAGGCTTCTCCTGGCTTCCACCTCGCTCTGGGCTCCTGCAGCTGCTCCAGATGTGCTCAGTGAGAAGCTCTGCCCACAGGCAGGATTTTAGAGGTCCTGCAGCCTCCTGGACCCACCAGCTAATTCCTGAAGCCATGAGAAAGTGTGGGACACCCTGGCATCTCTCATCTGGGAGGGGACCTGGGCTTTCTGGTGGATATTTACTGACTTTTCCACTCCAATTCTCTTTGGCAGGTTCAAGAAATACAAACAGGCAGGGAGCCACTCCAACTCCTTCCGGCTGTCCAATGGCAGGACGGACGATACAGGTGAGTCCACCTGGTGCCACACAGGGTCTCTCCCACCTCGTGGTTTTGTAGGCAAATATTTTTTAATTTCTGTCTTTGTTGTTGTTGTTGTTTCCTGATCTCCTCGTTCCACGTTTTCCATGGTTTCAGCATGCTTTTATAGGATCAAGGTTTATTTCCCAGCTTTCATTCCAGTGACTAAATGTGTGCCCTCAAGTGGTTGATATTAAAATGGGTGATCACTTCCAAAATCAAACCCCTCACATTCCTCTTGAGTTTTCACAGTATTTCTTTGACTCAAATAAGAACCTTTTTTGAAAAAATGCATCTTTGGGGAGTAATTAAATATTCCTCTGCTCTTTCAGTTTAGGAAGGTTTCTGATTAAAACTCAGATCTTCACGCTAACTGTAGACACCGAACTAACATTTCCAGGAGAAAGCAGGGAATACACTTATTGTCATTGTAAAAGCATTTTTGTACCTCCTAAACATGCACAGATGCTGTTTTAAAGCCTTGTGTAATGTCTAAATTCTTCTGCCCCTGAGCTCTGAGCCAGAGCTGACACTGAAGCTCTGAAGTTGTGCATCACCATCCATATGTAGGCACCAAATTAAGATCTGAAGAGGCCTCTTAAGCTCAGTTCAGATCTTTTTCAGCACTCCTTCCACATAAACTGAACACCTTCTGGGAAGCACTAACTGAGATTCAGCACCTTTTTTATTTTATGTTGGCTGCTAAGACCTTCCCTGCCCGTCTCACATCACTGTAGACAGAGGTGTGAACTTCATAAACCCTCAGCTGTGTTGGTGTAACCCTCACACGGCCTTTCCTGGCTTTGCTGAGCAACACAAGCAGCAGCTGCCTTTGCTGTGTCCTCCTGGGAATTGTGCCACAGTGGTGGTGCCAGACTTTCCATGTGAGGGAGGGAGAAGCTGGAATTCAAAGCGAGGTGGTCTCCAGCCCAAGTATTGATGATTTGGTCCTCAGTACCCTGTCCTGCCTCTGCCAGAGTGTAGATCCCAGGGTGTTAATCATTGTAGGATTACTGATTTTTTCGGGTTGGAAAAGTCCTTTGAGATCATCCAGTCCAACCATTCCCCCAGCACTGCCCAGGCCACCACTGACCCACGTCCCCAAGTGCCACATCCACACGGCTTTTAAATCCCTCCAGGGATGGGGACTCCACCACTGCCCTGGGCAGCTGTGCCAGGGCTGGACAGCCCTTTCCATGAAGAAATTTTTCCGAATATCCAATCTGTATCTCCCCTGGCCCAGCCTGAGGCCGTTCCCTCTCCTCCTGTCCCTGTTCCCTGGCAGCAGAGCCCGACCCCACCCGGCTGCCCCCTCCTGTCAGGGACTTGTGCAGAGCCACAAGGTCCCCCCTGAGCCTCCTTTGCTCCAGGCTGAGCCCCTTTCCCAGCTCCCTCAGCAGCTCCTGGTGTTCCAGGCCCCTTCCCTGGACACGCTCCAGCCCCTCAGAGTCTTTTTGTCACAAGGTGCCCAGAAGGGGCCCCAGGACTGGAGGTGCCCCAGCACAGGGGACGGGCCCTGCCCTAGCCCTGCTGCCACCCCAGTGCTGACACAACCCAGGTGCCACTGTGCTCAGAGCAGCCTGTTCTGGTGGAAGCTGTTGGAACAGGATGATCTTTAACATCCCCTCCAACCCCAACCACTCCGCGCAAACACGAGGGCAACCCTCAAAGCGGCGGGGTCCCTGTGCCCAGCTGGGCGTGGGTGGGCAGTGCTGGGCACGGGGGACAGCTGGGGGCCCCTGTGACCCCCGGTGTCATTGCAGAGCCGCAGAGCATGCCCCTGCTCGCCCGCTCCCCCAGCACCAACCGCAAGTACCCCCCGCTGCCCGTGGACAAGCTGGAGGAGGAGATCAACCGCCGCATGGCCGACGACAACAAGCTCTTTCGGGAGGAGTTCAACGTGAGTGCCTCTGCTCCTGCCCTCAGAGCCCACGGGCTGCCCTCGGATTGGGCTTTAGGATGTGGTTCTCGGGGGTTTCTCAAAGGGCTGAGCGGTGGCAGGGCTGAGTCTGTCCCTGTGGCTGCGGTGAGGGTGGACAAGCTGCTCGCCCTCGTGCTCACTGCTGAATAAGCAAGTTTCTAGCAACAGCTCTTCAGAGTTGTATTTTCCTGGAGTCAGGAGTGATTCTGGATGTCTTGGGGTCTTCCAGAGCTTCTGTGCTTGCTGGTTGCCTCCCAAGCTGTTCCTCCCATCTCCCCAGTCCTCATGGCTTTAAATCCACAAACAGCCAAAAAAAGCTTTGACAGAGAAACAGGAATGACCCCATCTTATTTCAGTGAGCTGTTAGCCCTGAAACACAATGATGACAATGTATGGGACAAAGGTTGGCCTTCAGCTGTGAGGAATTCAGGTATTGTGCTTGTCCCACAGGCCCAGAGCATTTCTTCTGGGATGACTGCAGCCTCTTCTTGATGTTGCTGAGCTTTGCATCTGGTTGTGACAGTAAATCTGGTTTGCCTTGTCAGTACAAAAATGGATTAGAATAGAATTGAACAGGATAGATTCATTAAGGTTGGAAAAGCTCTCTAAGATTGTCAAATCCAACCATTAACCCAGCACTGCCAAGACCACCACTAAACCGATGTCCCCCAGTGCCACATCCACACCTTTTTTTTAACACTTTCAAGGATGGTGACTCCACCACTGCCCTGGGCAGCCCCTGCTGGGGCTTGACAACTCTTTCTGTGAAAAAATTTTCTTAAAAATCCAATCTAAGCCTCCCCTGGCACAGCTTGAGGCCGTTTCCTCTTGTCCTGTCCCTGTTTCCTGGGAGCAGTCTGATCTTCCCCAGCTGCTCCCTCCTGTCAGGGAGTTGTGCAGGGCCACAAGGTCCCCCCTGAGCCTCCTTTTCTCCAGGCTGAGCCCCCTCAGCTCCCTCAGCTGCTCCTCATCAGACCTGTGCTCCCAGCCCGGGTCCAAGCCATGATATGGCACCATGAGAACGATGAGAAGATTAAAAAAAGCCACTTGACTTTGTCCAGCTGCTGCACAACTTGATCCCTTTCCTGGCCGTGCTGCGATGAAACCAAATAGGTGCAATGAATGCCCAGGGAGGGGGATTTTTAGGGTTATAAATACCTGATTGCCCTTGACACTTCCTGCCATCCTGTCAGCTGGAGGAAGGGATGGTGGATACCTCCAGAACATTCTTTGCTGTTCAAAGAGGATGTGGAATAGCGGCGCTGGGGAAGCACCTCCTGTGCTCGGTTGGGAAATCCAGGGACAGTGTTCCCTGTCACCCCATCACCCCCCAACCAAAGGTCCCCTGGTGCTGCTCCTGCCATCACTGGGTGGGATGGGGCTGTGGGGGCTTAATCAGGTCACAATTAGCAGCACTGTTAATGAGGGAATCTCGGCAGGAGCCTCCGTGGACAGGAGGAATCAGGAATGAGCTCGCTGGTGCTGCCGGGTGGGTTTGAGCTGGAGGCTTTGCTGCCACCTCGTGTCCATGGATCAGGAGATTCCAGACATCTCCCTTCCAAAGGGATTGGCTCTCTCTGCTCCAGCCCAGCTATTTAAATGGTCACTTTGAGCTCGGTGAGGAGGAGGAGCTGGTGCTGGGGTGGAGGTGAGGGGACATGTACGGAGGGGGGCAGGATGCTCAGATGTGACATTTGCCAGCACATTGTTCCTGCTGTGCCATGAAAACATCATGGAAAACCCTTTTTTTCTGCCATTTCAGGCTCTCCCAGCGTGTCCCATACAGGCCACGTGTGAAGCTGCTTCCAAGGAGGAGAACAAGGAGAAGAACAGATACGTGAACATTTTGCCCTGTACGTATCGGAGCTGCTTGGATGGGGGTGGGGGCAAACACTCAGGAGCTCCTGCCAGGACTCCCCATTCCTGGTTTTGGGATGGGTAAGGGCACGGTTGAGGGCATTTCACCTCCCAGGTGGATGGCTGGGTCTGCTTTAGCTTTAGGTACCTGTGAGGAGAAGCTCCCTGGAGCCCTCAGCAGCCAGGAGGCCGTGGAGAGTGAAACAGATGGGAAATGCTGGAAGGGACAACTCTTGCCTGGTGGCATTGGGCAGTGGGCTGGCTCGGGTTATCCTCAAATGTGCACTCTGCAGAGGAAAAACTACCTTGGACAAGGTCTAGGACCTGTCTGGGTTTAAGCAAGAGGCATTTGGGGGCATCAAGGTGTTTTTGCAGCAGAGCCAGGAGCGCGGGCTCCACTCCAACACCTGGATTCTTGCTACGCCAGGGACCAGCAGAGTGGAGGGGGTTGTCTTTAATGCAGAGTTTTAATTTCCCTGCAGATGATCATTCCAGGGTTCACCTGACTCCCGTGGAAGGGGTCCCCGACTCCGACTACATCAATGCCTCCTTTATTAATGTGAGTTTTGTGATTTGAAGGGGAAATCCCCGCCAGGAGCAAAGCCGAGCAGGCTGGTTTGGAAAGGGCTGGGGAACCACTCCTGCTGGAGCTGGGGATTTCTCATCAGCAAACAGCTGATGAATCATAGACTCTTTCAGGTTGGAAAAGCCCTCTAAGACCCTCAGGTCCAACCATTCCCCCAGCACTGCCAAGGCCATCACTAAACCATGTCCCCGAGTGCCACATCCACACAAATGTAAATCCCTGAAGAGTGTGGCCAGGTGATCATCAGTGCTTCCCAGCTTTCAGGGCTGGCTGTGGGAAGGGGATGAAGACAAAATCAAGGAATCCACCTAAAATGGAAGCAGTGTTGCCCTGCTCTGTCCCTGGGAGGAGATGGGTCCTCTGTGGTTGTCACCAGGTGGCTCCAGTCAGCCGGAAGGGTCATGTGAGAGATGGAAGCACATGAAGCAGAGCAAGACCCAAAAGAGTTTTTTCCTTTCCTCCCCAGTAAATAAAATGCACAAAATCAATCCCCATGAGTTCTACAACCCATTTTCCAAGGATTAATGCTGATTTTCGCATGGTGCTCTGGATGCAGGGTCTGACCCCAGTGGAAGGGCTGTCAGGTACCACTTTGTTAGTGCCTTGTGCCAGCAAGTGGGGTCATTCCTGCATTATGTGAGCGTGGGGAGCATTCCTGTGGGAAAACAGCCCTTTGCACAAGGATTTTCAGTTATTTCAGCCCATCTTTGGTGCTGATTCTCCCCTCAGAGGCTGCAGCCCCTTCTCTGCACAGGGGAGAAGGGGCAGCAGAGCAGATGCATTTCCTGACTCTGGTGTTAGAGAAATATTCATTTGTCTTCCTTTTTCTCCTTTTCTCTCCAGGGGTACCAAGAGAAAAACAAGTTCATTGCTGCACAAGGTACATTTTTGATTATTCCCATTGCTCTGTTGGGGACAGCTGGGCTGGGTCCCTCTGCTCTGTGCCCCTCTAACCACAGCACAGCATCTTGCTGAGCTCCCCTGGTCAAAAGGAGGCTTGGCTACCCCACAAATTGTTCCCAGAATGATTTTCCTGGTCAAAGAGCAGTGCTGGATGTGTTGGTGGAGGAAGAGACATCCTAACCTGTGCAGTACCCATTGCTGGAGGGTGTTGTGACCTCTAGAAATACTACCAGGGAGCTGCTCAATTAAATTCCCCAAATCACAGAATCATGGAATGGTTTGGGCTGGAGGGGACCTCAAATCTCATCTCATTCCACCCCCTGCCATGGACAGGACCACCTCCCACTATCCCAGGTTGTTCCAAGCTCCCTTGAACACTTCCAGGGATGGGGTAGAGAGAAATGTCCCTGTGATCTTCAGAAGTCCAAACACATCCCTAAAACCAGGATTCCCACTCACGGGGTGGGGATCACGTCAGCAGCAGGATGTTACCTGCCCATGGGAGTGTGTTGTATTTCCTCTCTTGACTTGCCAGTGGATCAGGGCATCCCTGGCCACTTTCCCTGGCTCTGGCTGGAGAAGGAGGCTGGATTAGGTCCGTCAGCACTTCCAGGCTCAGGTTAAGCTTTGGCTCTGCTGTTCTTTTGGCTCACCGCGAGTCTCAGGCTTGGCAGGGGAGCGTAGGCTGAGTTAGCTCCGTGTCTGGCAGGCAGCAGGGAGCTATTCCTGTGCCACACTGAAATGGGATCCCATGGCTACAACCCAAGATCCCAGCACAGGACTTCAGCAGACTCTGGGACAGCCACAGTTTCCCTGGGTGACCTTGGGCAAGTCCATGCTCTGTCTGGTTTCCCCATCTTGGGCTAAATATGGAATTCCTGACCATGAAGCACATCCAGAAAATTCCACCTACTGTGTGATAGGGTTATCCCTCGGATCAGACATGCCCAGACACCACAGCACCTCCTATGACCTATTGGCAAAAAATGTGTTGGATCATCCATGACGTGTGACCTCACACGCTGGGGTTTGGCCCCAAATCGTGAGGGGTTGATCCCAAAGAGGACATTTTGTTTTACCTTCCCCTCAGGACCAAAGGAAGAAACAGTGAATGATTTTTGGAGGATGATTTGGGAGCAAAACACAGCGACAATTGTCATGGTGACCAACCTGAAGGAGAGGAAAGAGGTAGGTGCCCAAAGGTTTCACAGGCTGGGATTTGACCCAAATTGGGCCAAATCTGGCACATCCTGTGCCTATGGGCATGAACTGGAGCCATTCCCAGCCTTGTGAGGGTATCCAGAGCTCACCTGCACCTGTTTCCTCCCCCCACAGTGTAAATGTGCTCAGTACTGGCCGGATCAGGGCTGCTGGACATACGGGAACATCCGAGTGTCCGTGGAGGACGTGACCGTCCTGGTGGATTACACCGTGCGCAAGTTCTGCATCCAGCAGGTGCCAGGGATCACCTCTCCCATCCCTTCCTGTCCCATCCCATCCCTCCCCTCTCCACACTGGGCATCCTAAGGGGCTGGCTCAGCTCCTGCAAGGTTCTGTGAGAGCAGAGTTGGGATGAAGTGACCCCCAGCACCCATTTTTTTACCAGAGCTGTTAAGAATTTGTTCCTCCCCAGAGCCTGTTCCCAGTGGTACCAGCGTGGCTGCGCTGAGAGCAGGGAAGCTGAGGGATGCCAGGGCTGAAATCCCATCCTGCAGTGCTCCAGCACTCGCTGTTACTGGTGTTGGTTCCTGCTCTCACCCATAGACACTTAATGCCTGAAAATAATCAGATTTATCCCCTCAGCTGAGACAAAATCCAGTGCCGTACACGTTGGGTTTGATTGCTTTCCCATCTGTCACCACATTTTCTTGTCCTTTGAGGAGACTCTGGGTGTTTTAGTCACTTTGTTTGTTTTCCTGCTGCTCTCAGAGGCAGGCAGGGAAGAGCTGGTGTGTGCAAACCTGTCTGGACCCTGCTTGTGATTCTCCTGAGCCTGACCTTCACTCCAATGGCCTGGACGTGTGTGTTTTCCTCCCCTGCCTTTAATCTGAGGATGATGTGGGCAGAGGAGTGGGAAAGGATGGAGGAACAGCTTTTGTTTGAGCTTGTTGGGGACGAAATACGGCGGCTGCTGCCAGGTTGGATCCACACACAGGGACAGGCTGGCATCTCACAGCCCTTGGATGTGGGATGTGGTGCACTGAAATGTCATGTTTTTAGAGGCTGATTTGTCCCAGAGCCTGAGTCCATGCCCTTTCAGCTGTGGATGCTGCTTCTTAAGCCCTCCAGCTCCATCTCGGGTCTTCAGCTCTCTCTCTTGATTTTGGGAAAGAAGGGAAAACCTGAGTGTTTCTCATTAACCTGCGGGCACATTTCCCCTCCAGGTGGGTGATGTCACGAACAAGAAGCCTCAGCGCCTGGTGACCCAGTTCCACTTCACCAGCTGGCCCGACTTCGGGGTGCCCTTCACCCCCATCGGGATGCTGAAATTCCTGAAGAAGGTGAAGACCTGCAATCCCCAATATGCAGGAGCCATAGTGGTGCACTGCAGGTGAGTGCTGCTCACAGCTGACCTCTGCTCGTCCTGGGTCACCTGGAAAGCATCTCCTATTTAAGAGGAATTTTTTTTGTCAGTCAGGACTTTTTTATTATCTTTATTTAACTTTCCTGCGTTAAACGGGGATGTTCCTTGTGGGGACATGCAAAAAATGGCATGAATTGAAGGAAGGTCTTGGTATCAGTGATGTTAGGGTGTTACAACTCATCTTGAGGGGACATTTGGGTTGGCTGGATGCTGAGAGAGCCATGCTGAGCACTGCTGGTGTCTCTCCTCTGCCCTGGTATGAGAAGATAACATCTCTCTTTGGGAGAACACAGTACTGAGCTGACAGATGGCCTGGAGCAAGGGCCATGGAGATTGGCCTCACCTGGAGTGGTTTCAGGCACAGCAGCAACCCTGGGGGAGCCACAGGGGTTTCCACACTTCAATAAGATGAAGCCCCATGGTTAAAGGCAGAGATGGTCACATTTGCAACATCCCAAGTCCATTTTTCCTGCCTGCTTGGGAAGCAGCTGATCCAAGAGCTTTGTCTTTCCCTAAAGTCTGCTGCTCTCATACTTCTCCTTGAAGCCCATCTCATTCCCACCCCTTGCAGGGACACCTTCCACTATCTCAGGCTGCTCCAAGCTCCGTCCAGCCTGGCCTTGGACGCTTCCAGGGATCCAGGGGCGGCCACAGCTTCTCTGGGCACCCTGTGCCAGGGCCTCCCCAGCCTCACAGGGAGGAATTCCTTCCCAATCTCCCACCCACCCCCTCTCTTGCAGCGCCGGGGTGGGACGCACGGGCACTTTCATTGTCATCGATGCCATGCTGGACATGATGCACGCGGAGAGGAAGGTGGATGTTTACGGCTTCGTGAGCCGGATCCGGGCTCAGCGCTGCCAGATGGTACAGACAGATGTAAGTGTGGGGCTGCCCTGGCCCCTGGGCTTGGATTTCCTTCACCCAGTCAAAGCCTATGAGGTCGAGTGTCATCGCTTATTTTGGGTGATGCTGCATCAAGTGAGCCCTTCGCAGGGTCCTGCTCTTTTTAATCCCCTTTTTAGAATCATTAAATCATTTAGGTTGGAAAAGATCCTTAAGATCAAGTCCAACCTTTCCCCCAGCACTGCCCAGGCCACCACTGACCCATGTCCCCAAGTGCCACATCCACACGGCTTTTAAACCCCTCCAGGGATGGGGACTCCAACACTGCCCTGGGCAGCTGTGCCAGGGCTGGACAGCCCTTTCCATGAAGAAATTTATCCAATATCCCACTCTAAACCTCCCCTGGCCCAGCCTGAGGCCGTTCCCTCTCCTCCTGTCCCTGTTCCCTGGGAGCAGAGCCCGACCCCCCCCCCGGCTGCTCCCTCCTGTCAGGGAGTTGTGCAGAGCCACAAGGTCCCCCCTGAGCCTCCTTTGCTCCAGCCTTGGAGAACATTTTGTGTCACATCAGCTTTGCTTGGTGTGGCAAATAAGGTCCCAGTCCCCATTTAGTGGCAGGAATGTTGTCACTCACTTTTCTGGGGTCTCAAAGGGTGGGCAGGAGGGTGGTGGGTCTGCCCCCAGCATGTGCTCACTGGGCATGGCATGGGCACTGACAGCTCCCTGCACCCCTGGCAGATGCAGTATGTGTTCATATACCAAGCACTGCTGGAGCACTATCTCTATGGTGACACAGAGCTGGAGGTGACCTCGTTAGAGATCCACCTCCAGAAGATCTACAACAAAGTGCCAGGGACCAGCAGCAACGGGCTGGAAGAGGAGTTCAAGGTGAGCGTGGCTGTTGTCCTGGTGGATCTGCTGGGATGGTGCTGGGATCACCATGTGTTGGCCTGGCTCTGAAACTTCCCTCTGCTTTGCTCCTTGCCCCACAGAAGCTCACTTCAATCAAAATCCAGAATGACAAGATGAGAACGGGCAATTTGCCAGCCAACATGAAAAAGAACAGGGTGCTTCAGATAATTCCATGTAAGGCTTGTTTGGCTGCGTGTCCGGTGGGTGTGGGGACAGGAATCGGGCTGGAGAGATGGGACAGCAGGGACCTCGTGATGTTCAACAAGGAAAAGTGCAAAGTCCTATCCCTGGGGAGGGACCAGTTTGTGCTGGGGTCACTCACCTGGGTGGAAAAGCAGCTTGGCAGGAAAGGACCTGGGGGTCCTGACAGACTCCAGCCTGAACCTGAGCCAGAAAAGTGCCCTTGTGACAGAAAGGACAGTGGTGGCCTGGGCTGTGTGAGACAAAACACTTCCAGCAGGTCCAGGGAGGGGATCCTGCCCCTCTGCTCAGCACTGCTGAGGCCACACCTGGAGCAGCGGGTCCAGTTCTGCCTCCCCAGGACAGGAGGGACATGGACAGACTGGGGAGAGCCCAGTGAGGGGACTGGAGCATCTCTGCTCTGAGGAAAGGCTGGGAGAGCTGGGACTGCTCAGCCTGGAGAAGAGAAGGCTCCAGGGGCCTCATCCCTGTCCATCGACACCTGCAGGGAGGGTGCAGAGAGGATGGAGCCAGGCTCTAGCCAGTGGTGCCCAGGGACAGGACAAGGGGCCATGGGCATGGCCATCTCCCAAACCAGGGCATGGCAGAGGGTGGAGCTGACTGTCCTTGTCCCAGTCAGGTGCACTGTGCTCCCTTTCCCTTATCTCTGTCTCTCACTTAGGGCTTGGTGACTCCCCAGATAAAGGCCAGGCAGGTTATCCCAAATCTCAGATGATTTTGTTCTGTTCCAGATGAGTTCAACCGGGTAATCATTCCAGTGAAGAGAGGGGAAGAGAACACAGACTATGTAAACGCTTCCTTCATTGATGTGAGTCTTCTCCAATCTTCTTTCCATCTTCTCCCAATGGAATCCACCTCACACTGCTTCCTTTGGGAAGAATTTGTCCCAAAGCCTCCTTTTATGAGTTTTGTACAGCTCCCTCCATTTGACTTTGCTTTGTGTCACTGGGTGGTGATGGTTTCTTTCTCCAAGAAACCCGTGGGTATATCCATCTCCTTGTGGGAGAGGAGAGCTGGAGCCTGAGAAGATTATCCAAATCCTGGGCTCACTTGTGCCCCTCTGGGCTCTGCTGATGGCTGTGGAGAACAGATCCACATATCCATGGAAATAACACAACACGGGCCATTTGGTCAGAAAACATCCACCAGATGAGATATGGGAGCAATGCACGATCCCAAAACCCTGGAGAGAAGCCAGGTCAATCCCATTACACCTGTCTGGGTGGTGGCAGGAGGCAAGGCAGGGAGGTTAAGTGCTGTCCTCACTCTGAGGAGGACATAAGTGATTGCACATCCTTCTCTCCTGAGCAATGCTGTGGACTCGAGGGAGACATCTCGGATCAGTATTTATCTCCATGCAGTGATGCCAGTGCTGGCCAAGTGACAGACCTTGCTCTTTTCCAGCCCGGTTTCTGCTTTCATCTCCTAGTGACAGAGGGTTTTTTTTCCCCCCAGAAGGCAATCACTGGGTTTGCCCACTAAACCCAGTTTATTCCCAGTTCTAACATCCCCAGTTAATTGCTCCCTGCAATCTCCTTTGTTGGGTCCCTGCTGTGGCTGCGGGAGCAGCCGGGAGCAGCTGCCTTGTTGTGCATCCAGATCAGAAAGCGTCCATAGCACGTAAGCAATTTGGGCTGAGAATTCAATTTCCTGCCTCTGCTGAACTTTGCTTAAATGACAAACTCCAAATGACGAAGCATCTGCAGTCACAGTCTGCAGGGAGGGCACAGGGGAGCCAGCATCGGAGGGGTTTGGAAACAGAAACTCTTTGTGGCTGCGGAAGAGCCGGAGTCATCCGGCCTCACTGCTGGTTTTCATAGGTCACAGAATGGTCTGGGTTGGAAGGGACCTTAGAGATCATCTAGTTCCATTTAGTTTTGCTTGCTTCTTCCCAAAATCCCCAATAAAAATCATACCTTGAGTACTTGGAGCTAAGGCAAAGCTCTGCTCCAGCGCTCAGAGCTTGCAGTGTTGCTCAGGTGTGCTGGAAAGCCAAATGGATAAAGGCAGGCAGGTGTAGGGGATATGATCCTCCCAAAATTGAACTGAGCTTGGTAACCTCACCATGTCCAAGAGATTCCTACTGCTGCTCCACTGACCCTGTTCCCAAATTCCAGGGTTATCGCCAGAAGGACTCCTACATCGCCAGCCAAGGGCCGCTGCAGCACACGATAGAGGACTTCTGGAGGATGATCTGGGAGTGGAAATCCTGCTCCATAGTGATGCTAACAGAGCTGGAGGAGAGAGGCCAGGTAAGCTCCTGGGATCAGCTGCATTAAACACCAGGGAAATAAATAGAGTGGCAGGGGGTTCGGATGGGATGGTGTTTAAGGTCCCTTCCAACCTGAACCAGTCTGTGATTCTGGGAGTTTGTGAAGCCTGTGGGATCCCACCTGGTGTTGGGCAGCTGCCAGAAGATTCTTCTATCCAAACCCACGGGAAAAACACAGGATCCTCACCCTGTCCCTTCCTGTGATGCTTCCTCAGGAGAAGTGTGCCCAGTACTGGCCGTCCGACGGCTCCGTGTCCTACGGAGACATCACGGTGGAGCTGAAGAAAGAGGAGGAGTGTGAGAGCTACACAGTGCGGGACCTTCTGGTGACCAACACCAGGGTAAGAGTCTGGGTGCTCCTATTTCACTGCCATGAGCTCTTGCTGGTGTTGCCTCAGCTCCATCAGCTCCTCATCATCCCAAAGGGTTTGTATCCACGTATCCCTGCCTGGCACCCCTGAGAGTCCCTGTCCTGCTGCTCATTCCTCATCCATCCCCTCTATCCTGCTGCCCTCACCACCCAGCCTCCCTCCTGCTCCCCATTCCCCACTCTTCCCCTGCTCCATGCCATGGGAATGCCACCCCTCCTGCCCCACAAGCAGCTTTCCTACACGGATTGTTATCCCAAAGCCCCGAGCCGGTGGGTTCTTTGGTACAGATCTCTCACCAGCTGCCTGACCTCGAGCTCTGCCCTCCCAACAGGAAAACAAGAGCCGACAGATCCGGCAGTTTCACTTCCACGGCTGGCCAGAAGTTGGCATCCCCGGGGATGGGAAGGGGATGATCAACATCATCGCGGCGGTGCAGAAGCAGCAGCAGCAGTCTGGCAACCACCCCATCACTGTGCACTGCAGGTAAAGCCTGGCTGGAGCAGCTGGGCCACCCCTCCGAGGGGATCTGCTCCACCAGGAGCTTGGGAGATGGTCAGAATCCCAAAGGCCATCCTGGATAAACCGGGAGAGGCTGGGGCAGGACTGGCTCCTCCAGTTCTCCGGCGCTTCCCCTGTGGATTGTCCCCTGGGCAAAGCCAGCAGGGGCAGGACAGGGGTTTTCCCTCACCGCCTGGTTTCTCTTTCCCAGTGCTGGAGCAGGAAGAACAGGCACCTTCTGTGCACTGAGCACTGTCCTGGAGAGGGTGAAGGCAGAGGCGATCCTCGACGTCTTTCAGACAGTCAAGAGTTTAAGACTACAGAGGCCACACATGGTGCAGACACTGGTAGGTGTCTCCTGCCCCACCAGAACCTCAGCAAGGACAGGCTGGGGGCTCAGTGTTGAGCAAAAACCTCTTTGGTTCAAGGCTTTCTCTCTCCATGAAAGAGGGAGCAAGGGAAGATGTGGATTCATCATCCCTGGAAGTGTCCAGGGCCAGGTTGGACAGGGCTTGGAGCAACCTGCAATAGTAGAAAGTGTCCCTGCCTGTGGCAGGAGGTGGAAACAAAGTCATCCCTGAGGTTCCTTCCAACCCAAACCATTCTAGGATCCATGATTCTATGGAGGGGGGCCAGGAGGTGTCTCCCCTTCCTCTTGTAAAGGCATCTGGAAGAGGTGCTGAAGGCATCAAGTGCCTTTTGAGCACTGACAGAAGCCATAGGAGCTGCCTTGGAGACATCCTCAGGCACAGCCCACGTACTTCATGGGCTGAAACACCTGGAAAACCATCCTGGAGTGGCTGTGGAACAGGCTTGGGTACACAGGTGGGGTTGGAGCAGGCAGGGCTGGATGAGGCCTTTCAAGAGGGATTTGCAGGGATGCTCAGGGATTTAAAAGAAAAGTCTTTGGGGATCCAAACAGAACCTCAGAGAGGGAAGGGGAAAGCAGCGTTTGTTTTGCCATGGATACCCCAGCAAGGGTTTGGGGGTCACAAGGAGGTGGGACCTGCTCTGGACACCTGGCCAAGCATCAGGTGCTGTCTCAGGTGTGGATTTTCCTGGTGTAACACCGTTCTCTCCCCCAATCCCCCAGGAACAGTACGAATTCTGCTACAAGGTGGTGCAGGAATACATCGACGCCTTCTCAGACTACGCCAACTTCAAGTGAAGAAAAAGAGGAACAAAAATCCGCACCCACCCCCGAAACAAATGACAGAAGAGTTGCCTTCTTTAATATTTTGTAATATTCTGTTTGTTAATATACCCCCCCCCAACAAAAAAAAAAAAAAAAGAACCTATGTGTATATATCTTAACTGTTTTAGAGGTTGGTACCATAAGCTTCATATTAGCTGGAGATTTTATATGTAGCAAAGTGTTAGTGCAGATACTGTTGGCTCCTTTTTTTCCAATGTTTTATTGGGGAATTAAATAGCGTGATGTTTGGATTAATATTGTCATACCATCTCTCTTCTGGAGAGTTGATACAGGCTGTTATTTTGTTTGTAAATCTTTTTTTTTTGTTTGTTTTTTTGGTTTTTTGTTCTTGAGGGAGTAAAGCCTTTTTAAAAAAAAAAAAAAGGAAGAGAAAGATATCCTGGATCTCATCTGAAAACAAAACCCAACCCCTGCCCCCAACCCCACCAGCACAAGCTTTTCCAAACCTGCAGGGAAGTGGTTTCACATTTTTCTGCTGGTCAGCTCTTAAAAAAAAAATAAGGAGAAAAAAGAAAAGCTCATTCTGTGTGTGTGTTTATATATAAATACCCTCATTTTTGTATCAAAAGCTAAAAACTTCCCTCCCTCAGGGTCAGGCCACCATATGCTGCTGGTTTGGAAACTGTAATTGCCACACAGCAGCACCCAAATGTTGGGATTTCAACCCCAGAAAAGCAAATCCCAGAAAAACAAAAGGATTTTTGCTCCCTGAAGGAAAGGTCTCTGTGTTTGAGGCTGGATTTTAGAGCAGGGGTTGGGGTTGGCCCTGTGGCCCTGACCTGAGGGTGGTCACAGTGGCCCTGCCATCCCTGCTGGTCTTCCTTGGACCAGGTGAGCTCCATCCTCAGCTGCTGGAGGGGATCTCAGATTCTTTTCCTGGCATCCTGAGAGATCACAGAATCATGGAATGGTTTGGGGTGGAAGGGATCTCATAGAACATCCCATGGCAGGGACACCTTCCACCATCCCAGGTTGCTCCAAGCCCCGTCCAACCTGGCCTTGGACACTTCCAGGGATCCAGGGGCAGCCACAGCTTCTCTGGGCACCCTGTGCCAGGGCCTCCCCACCCTCACAGGGAAGAGTTTCTCCCAAGTCCGTATTCCAGGCCTGCTCTCTTTCAAGAAGAATCCAAAGGGTCAAGAAATATCCTGAGGACCGAGAATGCAGCAGTTCTGTATTAGAAAAAAAGCACGTTAATATGGTTGATTTTAATATTTTCTTTGTTATAAAGGAGTGCCTGAGGAAGCACCTTCCTTGTTCCTCCTGAAGTCAGGGTTAACTGGGGGAGCTCCCTCCCCACTGCAGGCACTGGGAGAACTGGTTTGGAGCAGAAGCTTCACCCCAAGGATTTCTCTGGACACTCCAAACAGCGATGGGGAGCACAGGGTGGGTGGCAGGGCCCAGGAATATTGACAGCTCTGCCCAGGGATGTCCTAGGACTCAGGATATGGGGTTGAAATCTAGGAAATGGTGAGTGAAAACAGCCCATGAGTCAGAGTATCTGAGTTTTCCAGCTTTTTCCATCCAGGCAGGATTCACAGGGGGGTTTGGCAGAGGCACACAGGCAAGGGAACACCCCAAAACACCCCCCAAAAGTTGCTCTGCTGCTGCCACCATCCCCACCCCATCACCTGGCATCCCTCACGAGCCCAAACATCTCCCCGTTGCTAATAAATTCTGACTCCTGAACTTTGAGAGGCTTTGGGCCAAGGCTGGCAGTCACACTCAGAAATAAAGCTGGTGAGCCCAAAGAAATGGGGACCCTCCTTAAAGAGGAGGGCTTCATTTGTGCCCACAGATGCTCCACCCAGGAACATGGACCCCCCCAACAAGTCCCTCCATCCCACTCCTCGATGGGTGCTGGCTGCTCCCTGGTGCTCTTAATGAGGTTTTCCCCTTTTTTTCCTTCATTCCCAGGATCTCAGGGGGCTTGGGGAAGTTTTGGGGTCTGGGGAGCTGCCTTGACTTTTCACCACAGCATCTGCCCCGGCTCCATCCTGCTTCCAAGTGCAAATATCAGAGAGATGAGCAGCTGCTGGAGATAATCCAGGGCCAGATCCTGCCTAAATCCCCTTCCCGAGCTCTCTCACATCCCCAAGCTGGGAGCTTCGGGCTCCATGGCCATTGCCAGCATCCAGCCCCGATTTGGGGGTGCCAAACTTGAAATGGGGCAAGAATCAGAGAAACTGGGGTTGGGATGGGGTAGGGAAACTGAGGCACGGGGGATTTGCTCCCCTCCTTTCAACAAGAGCATCCCTGGAGCTGCAGAAGGACCATGTGGATCCCTCCCTTTCCCAGCTGCCAGGAGCTGTGTTGGGAAATGACCCCATTCTGGGGGTCCCAAACCCATTCTGGGGGTCCCCAGCCCTGGGTGATGGATACACACGGGGGTCAGCGGGGCAGAATCCCCCCAAAAAGGGCGTGTCAGGGTGCTGTCCTGCGGTGCCAAGGGGATTTGGGGGGGAGGAGGCACTGGACACTGGCATGGGGAGGCCGATGCCATCAGCGAGGTCGCAGTCCCCCGTGGGAACGGTGGCGAGCCCGACGTCACTGTCACCGAGCCCTTCAAATAGCGGCGCCTGCCCGGCCGGACACCGCTCCAGCCACCGGCCACCGCCACCACCGGCACCTGTCCGGCCAGGTACGGGGTGGGGCCGGGGTGGGGGGTCCTGCTTGCCCCAAATCAGACCCCAAAGGCAGCCCTGGGGGTGGGGGGGAATGTCCATGCTGGATCCAAACCCCAGCAGGACCCCGGGGTGCTGAGCTCCCCCGGCTTCTCTAGCCCCAAAGGACACCCAGGGGTGCTCATTCCCTCTGGATCTGCATCCCAAACCCACCCCAAAGAGATGCTGGGTCATCTCCTCCAGCATCTGCATCCCAAACCCACCCCAAAGAGCATCCCTGGGTGCTCATCCTCTCTGCATCTCCATTCCCCTACTCCAACCCCTGGGCTTCTGCTGGACCCAAACCGCCCCAGGCAGCACCCACGGGTGCTCATCCCTCCCGCAGCCCCCCGGGGGTGTCCCCGGAGCGGATGCCGGTGACACAGGGTCCCCTGTGTCCCCGCAGTCCCCCGGCCATGGCACCCCGCGGGTCGCTGCTGCTGCTGGCGCTGCTGCTGCTGAGCTGTGCCCTGCCCCGCGGCCGCGGCCAGCACTGGTCCCACGGCTGGTACCCGGGGGGCAAGCGGGACCTCGGGACCCCCACAAACCTCCAGGTAGGGTGTCCCCCGCGGGTCATCCCCCTCCAGGTCATTCCCTTCCCTCCCGGGGTGATTCCCCCTCTCCCAAGGGTGATGCCCACCCCGGCTGTGTCCCCCTGCCCTGGGGTTACCGCTCTGCGCCAGGGTTTGTGCCCCCGCCCCGGGGTAAAAGCCCCCTGCTCCTGGGGTTATAATCCCTCTGGATTATCCCCCCCGAGTTACGCTGCCCCAAATTGTCCTCCCTGGATTAGATCCCCTTGCAATTATGTCCCCGTCCCGCGATTATCTCCCCGCTGAGTTCTCGGATTTATCCCCGCCCCAGATTAAACCCCACTCCGGATTTATCACCCCCACGGGCTATAATCCCTTCAGGTTATCCCCCCCAGATTATCCCCTTTTCCCGTGGTTATCTTCCCCACCGAGTTACCTTCCCCCCGCAGTTTATCCACCCTGAAATTCCCCCCACCCGCGGGGTGATCCCCCTCATCCCGGGTGTTTTCCCCCACGGGTGTCCCCCTTTTTCCTCCTCCCGCAGGTTCCGTCCCCTTTCGGGCGCTGCCGTCCCCTCCCGTGTCCCCCCCGGCGGGAGGAGCCGCTGCCGGTGAGCGGGAACGGGGCTGGGGGGCTCGGAGGGGGTCCGGGAGGGATCCCCAAGGCCGGGACTGACCGATTGCCCCCCGCCCCTCTCCCGCAGCCACCCGCGCTGCGCCCCTGACCGGAGCCACCGACCCACGCGGGAGCGAGCCGGGACCCCCGCGCGGGGAATAAAGGGGCTGGGGGGGATTTGTGCGCAGTGATGGTGCTGGGGAGGGGGGTCCTGAGGGGGGTGTGATGGGAGGCGGGCTGTGGGAGGGCTGGGATGTGCCCCGTGGGGATAATGATGTACCGCGGGGATGCGATCCCATGCGGGGAATTCGTGTGGTGGGGTGGGGGAAAATCTGTCCCGTGGGGGCTGCGGTTTGTAATGGGGCGGTTCCGATGAGCGGGGCTTGTGTCTCTCGTGGGGCTGTGTCCCGTGTGTGGGATTCGTGTCCCGAGGGGGATCCCATGTCCGTGGGAGGTGTCGTGTCCCGTGGGACAGTGGTCGGGAATTCGTGTCCCGTGGAGGGGGGTGTCCTATGCGAGGAGGTTCTGTCTTTTGGGGTGCCGCGTCTCGTGGCTGGCTGCTCCCGGGGGAGTTCCCTGTTCCTTAGGGTTCCGTGTCCGTCTCCGGCGGGGGTTCTGTGTCCCATGGAGGTGTCCGTGTCCCAAGGGGGTGTCCCTGCCCCGCGGGTGTCCCTGTCCATGTGTCACACGGTAGTCTATGTCCCGTGTAGAGTGTCCCTGTTCCAGGGACGTCTGTGTCCCACGGGTGTCCCTGTCCCGTGCAGGGTGTCCCTGCCCCTGGGTGTCCGTGTCCCCTGGGTGTCCGTGTCCCACGGCTGTCCCTGTCCCCCTCCACTCCCCGACTCCGTTTCCCATCAGCCCCCGCTCCCTCCTCCCTTCCCGAGGCGCCGCGCGCGCGGGTCCGCCCCGTGACGTCACGGCGGCGCAATGACGTCACGGCGGCGCCGCGCGTCCCGCCATGCTGCCGGCGCTGAGGCGCTGCCGCCCCGGCCCCGTCCCGCTCCCGGCCCTGGCGGCCGCGCTGGGGCCCGGCCCCTTCCTGGGGCTCTGTCCCGCCTGGTCCCCCCGGGCGGTGCCGGCGCGGGGCCGCAAGACTCGGCACGACCCCCCCGCCAAGTCCAAGGCGGGCCGGGTGAAGCTGCCGCCGCCCGTGGATCCCGAGGAGCTGCTGGTGGTGCTGGAGCGGTACCGGCAGCACCGGCTGGTGCTCAGCGCCCTCCGGTACCGGCACGGGATGGGGATGGAGATGGAGATGGGGGGGTTTCTGTGAAGCAGAGGAGGGTTGGGGGGGTGGCTGTGGCTTTGGGTAAGGGACTGGCTGTGGGGCAGGGGGCTCGTGTGGGGCTTCTGAGGGGCTCACTGGACTGGTTACAGGATTGGCTGGAGGGAAGGGGACTAGATACAGGGCTGTGAGGCTGCTGTGGGGCAGGAGAAGGTTGGGGGTGGCTGTGGCTCTGGGTATGGTGCTGGGGGACTGATGTGGAACAAGGGAGGGTTGGGGGGCTGGCTGTGACTGGCTGTGGGACTGGCTGTGGGGTGGGCGGCTGGTATGGGGCTGTAAGGCAGGAGAGCGTTGGGGTTGTGGCTGTTTGGGGCCGCTGTGAGGGACAAGGCTGGCTGTGGGGCAGTGGAGGGTTGGGTCTGGGGCACTTTGTAACAGGAGCAGTAGACCCTGGGATACTCTGGGGTGGGAGAGGGTGGTGGGGTTTGGACTGACGAGGGGCAGGGAAGAGTGAGGGTGGTGGGACTGGGAGCACTGTGGAGCAGGGGAGGGTCAGGGTGGTGGGGCTGGACCACTGTGGGACAGGGTGGTGGGGCTGGCTCTGCTATGGCGCAGTTTTGGGAGAACCCGCTGTGCTCCCAGGCCAGGAGCTCAGTGCCCTCCCCCGCTCCTGGCAGGGCTGAGTTCAGGGCCGAGGTGCTGCAGAAGACGCGGGAGGAGCGCCTGGCTGCCGAGGGCTCTGTGGAGGAGCTGGAGGAGCACCGGCGCCTGATGGCCTGGAACGACGAGGAGAACGCCCGGCAGCGGGCACGCAGGTCAGCACGGGCAGGGAGACACTGCCCTTCCTGGCTTTGGCTTCTGCTCAGGCAGAACTGAGCTCAGTTAGAGTCTGGTCTGGCATTTACAGAGAAGCTTGGACGGGGTCACTCTGGGCTGGGTTAGGAGCTGGCTGATGGCCAGGCCCAGAGAGTGGTGGGGAATGGTCACATCCAGCTGCTGGTGGTGTCCCCAGGGATCAGAGCTGGGCCCAGTCCTGTTTAATGTCTTTGTTAACGATCTGGATGAGGAGATCGAGTTCACCACCAGCAAATTTGCAGATGACACCAAGCTGGGTGTGAGTGTGGATCTGCTGGAGGGCAGGAGAGCTCTGCAGAGGGACCTGGATGGGCTGGATCCATGGGTTAAATCCAAGGGTATGAGGTTTAACAAGACCAGCTGCCAAGTCCTGCACTTTGGCCACAACAACCCCCATAGCACTACAGGTTAGGGCCAGAGTGGCTGGACAGTGGCCAGGCAGAAAGGGAGCTAGGGGCACTGATGGACAGCAGGCTGGACACGAGCCAGCTGTGCCCAGGTGGCCAAGAAGCCCAATGGCACCTGGCCTGTGTCAGGAATGCTGTGGCCACCCAGACCAGGGAAGGGATTCTTCCCCTGTACTTGGCACTGGTGAGGCCGCAGCTCGAGTGCTGTGTCCAGTTCTGGGCCCCTCAATTTAGGGAGGGTGTGGAGGTGCTGGATCATGTCCAGGGAAGGGCAACAAAGTTGGGGAAGTGTCTGGAACACAAGTCCTGGTAGGAGCAGCTGGGGGGCTCAGCCTGGAGGGGAGCCTGGAGACAAGGGGAGACCTTGTCACTGTCCACAAGTCCCTGACAGGAGGGTGCAGCCAGGATGGGTCAGGCTCTGCTCCCAGGCAGCCTGGGAGCAGAGGACAAGAGGACACAGTCTTTTCCAACATGACTGATTCTGTGAAATGGTGACCTTTTTAAATAAATCTACCTGTGCAGTGATCGTGGTTCCTGCGCCTTTTGCTGCTCAGGGCCAAGTCAAGGGGCTCTGGGCAGCCTCCTGCTCTCCTGGGGATGGATGTATCACCTCATCCGTCTGATTTTCCTTTCTGTCTGGCAGAGAGGAGAGACTCAGGAAAGAAGAGGAGGAGCAAAAGAGGAGGAAGTTGGAGATTGCAGAGAAACGGGCCAGGAAAATGGAGGCTTTCCTGGAGGAGAAGGAGAAGGAGGTTCTCCAGCTGCAGGTAAGAGCAGCTGGTGCCTTCTGGGAACCAGGCTGCCAGAATCCCCTGCGAGGGAGCCATGTGGAAGCCATGGGCTTGTTTTCCACAGATTTTTGTGTTGGCAGCTGGGAACACAAGCGTCGGCAGCTCCAGGGGTGTTGACAGCGTGTGGAAGGGAGAAGGGCTGAGCCAGGGCTCTGGGAACAGGGTGGGATAATCCTGAGGGGGATAATCCTTGTCCTTTGGTTCAGGAGGAAGCCAAAAACTTCATCACCCCCGAGAACCTGGAGGCACGGATCGAGGAGTGCCTGGACAACCCGCGGAACTACAACTTCGCCATCGACAAGGACGGGCGCATCGTCAAGCGCACGGTGCTGTCGTAGCAGCCCTGGCACAGGGCTCCTGGCCTGGGTGATGTCCAGAGGCCCCCCATACAGCACAGATTCTTCCTTTGAATGTATAAATTGACCACAGAAGTGGTGGAGAAAGGCCACGGGTCTGGCTGTGCCTCTTCCAAAGGGTTAACGCCTGTGGGAAAGGGGGTGAGGGGGAAGCTTGGAGGCTCCAGCAGCCTGGCTCAGCCCTGTGCCTGTTGCTGTGCCTGTGATCCCACCTCCCACGTGTTTGGATCCCTCCTGCCTTCACACACAGCATGTGGGGAGGAGCAGGAGCGGTCCCAAGGCAGAGCCTGGCTCTGAGCTCCTCGCTGTCAGCTCCTCTGGATGCTTCCGAAGGCAAACGAGGGCTAAATGAATTTATAGGAAACACTGACCTTTCCTTTTTTGTTGTTGGGGAAAGGAATTAATTGTAGTCTTGATTTCACACTTTAAACCCTCCTTTGCACATCCCTTGGTGTGGCTGAATAAGAAAACGTGTCTGAATGATCTGGGATTTCTGGCGTCTCCTTATTCTTTCCTTCAGGCTGAATTTATTCATCACCTGGGGCTGAAGGTGTAAATAAAATTGTAAAGACTTTGGGCGTTCTGGGTTGTTGGGGTCTTGCAGACTCTCAGCTTTGCCCTAAAACTGCTTGGAGTTTACCGTGGTTCAGCCATGGTCTGCAGGTCCCTCCCCCTCCCTCCCTCCCTCCCTCAGATAATTGACCTGAAATCCTCACTTTTTACCTCCAGTTTTTTCCTGAAAGTGTCTTTTTCTCTCCTGCCGAGCCTGCACCTCAACCAGGCGAGCCCACAAAACCCACAGACTTCTGTCTGGCTTGTTTTTCTGTACAAGTTTTATTTCTAATTAAGCTCATCACTTCAGTCTGAGTCACAGCCCTGGGCTCGGCTGTTCCCAGCCTGTGGCGGGGCTGGGATGTGATGGATGCAGGATCCTGTGGATTCTCTCCCGGCTGGGCTATGCAAACAGCATCTCCTGGTCACACGATGAGTCAGTGCCACAGCCCTCTGAGGGGAGAGAGGGGGCAGCGTGGTGTGAAACCAGACAGCACCGACCAGACCCCAGGGACCCCCCAAAACAGCCCCAACTATCCCTGAAACAACCCCCAAAGATCCCTGAACCAGCCCACAGGGACCCTCCAAAACCAGCCCCCAGACATCCCTGAACCAGCCCACAGGGACCCCCAAAAACAGCC
>NW_024582073.1:29570471-29583774 GCF_017639235.1 Corvus kubaryi
GCCTCCAGACATGCCCAAAACCCCCCTGAACCAGCCCACAGGGACCCGCAGCACTGGGGTTTAACGAGCTCGTGCTCACTCCATTCTCTGATGTTTCCCGGGATTTATAGCAGGATCTCTGGTAGTTTAATTTAGGGAGGAGGGTGAGATTTTGGGAAAACTTATGAGAGTAGGAGGGGCTGTGGGTTGTTGTGCCCCACGGGAGTCCTGCCATGCCCCGCGGGAATCCTGCGCTTGCTCAGGCTTCAAAATTTGGTCGCTGTCTGCTTCCCTCCTGCCCCAAACCTCCCGTTCTCATCCCTTCCCTAGGGTCTGGATAGGTCACGGAGCATGGTCTGGCTGGCGGGGCGATGGATGGACACATGGATGGGACAAAGAATCCCTTGGGCATTGTCCCCTCTCCCACTGTTCGGTAGAACCCTGAATTCCCTGCCGGGTGTGCGAGAACTCCGTGACAGGAATCCGAGCATCCCGTGCCACCCTCACCGGTGCTGCAGCAGATGCCGGGAGCGGCGCAGCTCCCTCCGGAGCCGCAGGGTTTGCGTCCCGACTCGCAGGGCGTGGGCAGGAAGTTTTCCTCCTGGCAGCGCAGCGTTTCCGAAGTGCCGATGTAGCAGCCCAGCTCCTCCCCGCAGCAGATGTTGGGCCCGAAGCAGTGGCCCTTGTTCCGGGGACCGCAGGGCAGGCACTGCTCAGGGAACGGGGGGGAAGAAGGTTGGGAGAAGGGAAGGACGGGGTTCGGAGTGCCCCGAGCCCTCCAGGACGTACCTTCCTGATGTCCATGTCCAGCACAGCGCGTTTGCCCCCGATGGGGCAGTTCTGGATGTAGCAAGCGGAGGAGAGAGCCAGGAGCCCCAGGAGGCAGAGAGCCAGAGCCTTGCAGGACATAGCGGCGGGACAGGGGGGATTTTTGGCTGCTCATCCCAACCGCTGGCACTGTATTTATAGTCCCGGCTCCTGCTTAGGGATTCTGGCACCGGCGTCACCCGTGTTCCTTAAAAACCACAAGGCATTGCTTCCCACAGCAGAGGGCTCGGCTAATAGCCGGAGGTCGAGGACGTGAGGTCAAGGACAAGGTGTTGGTTTTCTCCTCTGTGATGAGTCCGGCAGCAGCAGGAACGTGTGGAGGTTGTGGATGGAGCTGGATGAACGTGTGGAGGTTGTGGATGGAGTCCTGTGGGGTTTGGGGCCTGTCTCTGCCGGCCACTTAGGGCTGCCGAGCTGTGGTGTGTCCCGCTGGGAAACCCTCTGGCATGGAGAGGGTAGGGATGAAGGAAGGCAGCTGCGGGTGGGATGTGTCCACCCAGGAGCAGGGTGAGAGGGGCATGTGCTTCCCTTGGCTTTGAATCCCTCTGGGTGGGAGGAAGCAACCCAACATCCTCTGGGATCACCCATGGGATCTGGGGCGGGGAATGTCCTTGTTGGCCCTGTCCACCCACCCGTGCTTGGCCTTTGGGGGATGCTCAGCACTGGGCTCATCCCGCTCAGGGATGATGGTTACACCCAGCCTTCCCCACTCATGTTCATCCAACAGCTCCACAGCCTCCTGAGAACACCAAACCTCCTGGGCAAAGACCTGAAATCCCAAATTTCCCACTGCTTCTCCTTGGACCTGCACGCGGGGATGGAATGTGGTGCCCTGAGCCACATCACCAGCAGACAAAGCCTCCTCTTCCCCCCCACAAGAAGCTGCGCTGAGGATGAGGCCGAAGGCTGACACAACAGCCCAGGACCCTGCTCACGCCAGCCCCTCACCTTCCTTATCCCAATTAGGAGCTTCCCAGCCTGAATAAATTTCCCTGCTGAGGACAAAACTTGATGTCCACTTGACGTCATTACCCTGCACTGGCTTAATTGGGAATTAGGCAGCCCAGAGCCAGACAGCCATGACCTTTGCCTGGTCCTCTGGCTTGCTTCGAAATCCACCACTTAGTGCGGCCAGCGAGAGGGCAGCCGGGTCCCTGTCACCTGCCCGGGGCCAGTCACAGTCCCTGGGGACAAGGCAGGCACTGGGATCCATGTTAATGGGTTGGAAATGGGGCTCAGGACCTGCTGTGTGCTGTCCCAGCGGCTCAGCTCCGGCTGCAGCACAGGGTGGAGGGAGGGAATTCTCATCCCAGAGTCCCTTCGGCTGCTCCAGGGGTGCCCAGACCCCTGCAGGATGTGTCTCGGGAAGACAAGTGGGGGAAAAAACCCAATTATCAGCCCCTGGCGCTTTCTGGGGACTCGATTTTTGCCTGATTTTGAGGTGTTCATCAGATGGAGCATTCCCAGCTCAGCCACATATTCCCAGTGCTGCAGGAACGTTGGGGTTCACATCCTGCATCTCGGAAAAGCCCGGGTGCTAGGGCTAGGCTGAAAGCCCAATTCCCTCATCCCAGCTTGGACTCCCCCTTCCGTGCTGGTGTCACCCCTTTCCCAACGATTTTGGGGTGGTTTGGGGTTGCCCCCCTCCCCAGGGCTGGGATCAGATGCCGGCTGTGAGAAGCAGGTGCTGGATCAATCCTGCATCCCCTGTGGGGTGCGGGGAGCTGCTGTGGGCAGGATGGATCCCGCCGGTGCCAGGGAGCTCCACCTCCCTGGAGGTGCCACCTCCCTCAGGGACAGTATAAAGGACGAGCTGTCCCCTGTGCCGTGGCCAGTCCCAGCCCAGAGAGACCTCGGAGCAAGGACCCTGCAGGGTAAGAGAGCCGGGAGAGGGTTGGGATAAAGCTACCCCAAATTTTGGGGGGTGACTGTGGGATAACGGGGACTGATCCTCCCTGTCGGTGTCCAGAGGTGGTGGGGAAAGATGAGAACAGCCCTGGAGCGGGTCTGTGGAGCTGGGACCCCAAACCTCACTGCTTTGAGGGAGTTTGGGTGTTTTCCTTACTTTTTATCATCTTTAGTAGATGCTGTGCTGGTTCCTGAAGGCAGCGAGGCCCCAAATCTGCCCCAAAGAAGGACTTGGCCACGAGGTAACGTGACAGTGGCACATCCCAGCTGTTCCCAGTCTGTCTCCTGGGGCTGGGGTAGCTGCTGGGGCTCCCGGGTGGGACTCCACGGCCAGATCCCAAATTCCAGCTCTGCCTGAGCTCCTTTCCCTGGGAGCTACAAGGACGGAGCCAAACCCTGCACCCAGCCCAGCCAAACCACACGCACTCTGTGGGCATTTGGGGACAGAAGACCCTCCACCACCCCCATCCTGAGCCCCAGCCAGATCCCCTGGAGCCCCCATGAGCCATCCCCAGCGCCCAGGACGAGGCCACCACAGTGCACGAGGACTTTTATTGGGTCTCGTATGTACAGTGCCGGGGTGGGGGTGTCGGTCAGGGTGGGGGGGACTCCCCACGCCCTGGCTCAGAGCAGGGGGTGCTTGCCCTGCTGCTGCTGCTGCTGCTGCTGCTGCCGGTTTGCCAAGTGCATGAGCCTGAGGAGCAGATCTCCGGCCGAGCCATCCAGCACCGTCAGGTTCTTCTCCTCCGCCACCTCCGGAGCGCCGTCGCTGCCCTCGTCCAGGCAGCCGGTGTCCATGGCGCACGTCTCTGCCGCAGGAAGAAAAACGTGGCGATGGAACAGGTTATTTGGGACCACCAGGGGGTTGTTTTCGGCCGGGGAAGGGGTTGGTGGCAGTCGGGGGGGGGGGGGGGTCCCGCACAGCTCGTGCTCCAGTTTTGTCTTTCCCGTTAACCAGGGAGCGGGGCTGGATTTTCTGGCACATCAGGGAGGCTGTGCCTGGCCAGGAAAAAACTCTTGGTGGGTCAGGAAGGAGCTCTGAGTCCAATCCTTTAGAATCAGGGAATGGTTTGGGTTGGAAGGGATCATAAAGCCCATCCCATTCCACCCCCTACCATGGGCAGGGACACCTTCCACTGGACCAGGTTGCTCCAAACCCTGTCCAACCTGGCCTTGGACACTTCCAGGGATCGTGGGGCAGCCACAGCTTCTCTGGGCACCCTGTGCCAGGGCCTCCCCACCCTCACGGGGAACAATTCCTTCCTTACAGTCAGCCTGAACCCAACCATCCCCAAATTATCTCCGAATGGAGCCAACACCACTTCCACCCCATGCCTCGGTTGCCCCTCTCTGAGACTAAACCCCACCACCAGATGAGCGTTACCTGGAGACTTCTGTGCCCCTTGCGCTCCCCCCATGCTCCCCAGCCACCCCAAACTCCCCGTCCCACCGTGACCCGCTTACCGGCGGTGCAGCAGATGCCGGGCGCGGCGCAGCGGCCCCCGGAGCCGCAGGGCTGCCCGCCGGCCTGGCAGGGGGAGGGCAGGTAATCCTCCTCGGCGCAGCGCCGCGTCTCCGCCGTGCCCAGGTAGCAGCCCAGCTCCGCGCCGCAGCAGATGCCGGGCCCGAAGCAGTTCCCTCTGTTGCCGGGGCCGCAGGGCATGCACTGCGGGAAGGAGCTGCCTCAGTGCCCGCACCCCAAAAACCCCTTCTTGCACCCCAAAAGCCCTTCTTGCATAGCCTTGTGTTAGGAACCCCAATGCACAAGCACCCCTATGTATGGAAAGCAGCTCCCCACCAGCCCCTCTTCCAGCCCTTGGAGGTGCCGCACTGCCACCAGCGCTGGCCGCCGCCACCAGCAATGGTGACCTTGTGCCCCAGTTTGGGGTGTCACCACTGCCCCCCATGACATCCCTGTCCCCTCTCCATGCGCTGTCCTGTCCTGCTCCCCCCCTCGCCCCCCCCCAGCCCAGCAGGACGCTCCGCTGTGGCCAAGCTTGAGCCTCTTCCCAAGGTGCCAACAGCACTTTGGAGTGGTCACTCCTCCACCACTGCCCCATGGTGTGCCCTTGGGCGTGTCTCCCAGCCATCCCAAAAAACCCCACTGCTGCGGGGAGCGTGGCAAGGCCAGTGGTGCCCGCAGGTGACGGGAGCCTCTGCACCCCACAGAGCCACTGCGTCCCTCCGAAAGCCCCATCCCGTGTCCCGAAGCGCCCGTCCCGTCCCGTACCTGTCGGAGAGCTGAGTCGGCCAGCGCCCGCTTCCCGCCCCGGGGGCAGTTCTGGATGTAGCAGGCGGAGGACAAGGCGAGGAGGCAGAGGAAGGAGAGGGGCAGCGAAGGCTCTGCCATGGTGCAGGGTGCCCGCGGCCGTGCCAAGGGAAGCTGCTCCAGCTGCGTCTGGCCCCGTGCTGAGAGAGCTGCTATTTATGCTGCCATCACCCCTTCCCAGGGGAGGAGGAGGAGGAAGAAGAGGGATGGGTTGGGTTTTTTTGTTGTTTTTCCTTTTTTTTTTTTTTTTTTTTTTTTTATCCCTGTCTGGTTTTTTTTCCCCCAAATCGCATCCAAGCAAATCTGTAATTGAGATGATTCAGTGCGGCAGCACTCAGGGCTGGTGAATCCCACCCGTGGCTGCTCCGAGGGGCACGGGCCGGCCCTGGGATGCTTGGGAAGGGGTGCTGGATGGGGTGGGTTCAGGGAGAGGTGCTCCTTCGGAAGGTGCTGCTTTGGGGAGGAACGAGGCTTTGGGGACAGATGTTCACTCAGGAGATGTGGTTTTGGGCAGGATGCGGATTTTGAGAGGGGTGCTGGTTTGGGGTGATGCTGGTTTGGGATGGACGTGGATTTTGGGAGAGGCGCTGGTTTCAGAGGGATGCTGGTCCGGGAGCAACGCTAATCTGGGGAGGGATAAGGGTTTGGAAGGTGCTGCTTTAGGGAGGGTTGTTTATTTGGAGGATGCTGGTTTGGGATTGATGCTGGTTTGGAGGGATGCAGATTTTAGGAGGGGAGCAGTCCTGGTTTGGGAAGGGATGCTGGCCTGAAGGGATGCTGGTTTGGGAAGTGTTGTTTGTTTGGAGCATGCTGGTCCAGGAGGGATGCTGCTTTGGGGATGCTGCTTTGGGGAGGGATGCTGCTTTGGGGGATGCTGTTCTGACTGATGCTGCTCTGGGAGGGGTTGCTGGAGGGCAGTGACAGGGTCGGGGCTGGGAGAGAGCCCCGGCTGCACAAACACACCCCAAAACCAGGGGCGGGGCTGCAGCATCGGGGTGCAGGGCAGGACCCTGCCAGATCCTGTCCCCAAAGGGACCCGTCAGTGCCACCCACGACTCTCCTGCCTCTTCCCCCTCTTCTCCAAGAAAGCAGAAGGCAGGGAAAGCTGTGGGAGAGGAGGAGACCAACAGAAAAGGCACCTTTGGGGCTGGCACAGACCCTCCTGCTGCAACCAGGGGTCCCCACTGCGCCGAGAGCCGGCACACTCGTGTCACCCGCGGGCTGTCAAAACACCTGTACAGGAAAAACGCCATCAACAACCCCTGCCCCATCCAGCCGTGAATATTCCTGCTGGTCCCAGATCCCTTCTCCAGCAACGCCAAGGGCAACCTCAGCAATGTGAAATTAATATGCAGAGGGGAATCGGGTGCCTGTGAGCATCAGCGCTCTCCTTTCTCCCTAAAAATGCTGGGACTGGCTCACAGGGATCAGGAGGGATTTTTTTGGGGTGCTGGGAGGGGGGGTGCTGCCAGCTGTGGTCCCGCTTCTGGAGTTGTTTTATCCTTTACTCATCTTCACGTAAGGTGGGGAATTGAGGCAGAGAACCATAAAAATCAGCCTGGACATCACTTGGGGTGGCTGAACATGTTTTTCCCCCGCCCCTCATTAGTTTCCCTCATTTTCTCCCCCTCATTAACATCCTTTTTCTGCTGGACAAACACCCCAGGCCGGCCCAGCCCTAGATGGAGTGAGGGCTGTGGTGGTACCCTGGGTGGGGAAGGGGCTGCTCTGCTCGAGCCTCCCAAAGGAAACTCTGATCCCACTGCAATCCTCCCTGGAAAACCAAAGCGCTTTGAAAAGCTCCACAGGAAGCAGGGAGCGATGCTGGAGGGGGCTGAACCCCAGAGCGTCGCTGTGCCCCACCAAGGGAAACTGAGGCAGGCAGGGAGGACGTTTTGTGTATCAATACTGGGGGGTCCCAGCCTGCTCCCCGCTCCTGCCGTGTGATTTTGGAGCATGGCCCCACCTGGGGGGTGCCAGTCCTGGGGTTTGCAGCTTTTACTGGGTAACATGAGGGCGATTTCCTCCCCTCGAGGGGGGTGAAGGTGGCCACAGCCCCTGACTCAGCTCTCCCTGGGACCAAGGGAGCAGCGAGTTCCCAAATTTGCCCCGTGACGCTGAATCACCCACGTGGGGCAGCCGTGGGGGATTTAATGACCAACATCATTAGCACCAGCCTCGTTTCCCCATCCAAACCCATCCCTTCACAGCGGGAGCCCAAACCCACTTACGTTGCAGGGCTGAGGAGGACGCAAAAGCCCTCGGCTGGGAAAACTTTTCTTTAAAAGAACCCCAAATGTCAGCTCTAAATTGGGTGTTACGCGCTCCTGCTCCGTCTCTTCATTACTGTATCGTAAAATTACATTAGCTGGGAACGATCTGCATTCAAATGATTCTGTGTCTGGAATGATAACGCAGGAATATGAGATTAAAATGTAATTATGCTCTTTAAAGTCAAGGAAGGTTAATAAAATGTTTTTCCAAGTTGCAGAGGCTCCGCAGCCGCAACGCGGAATCACTTATGGGAATCAAGGGGAGGATGAGGTGGCAACGGGGAGGCGGAAATGGGTAGGAAACACAAAAAAAGGGGGTTTTTGGGGAGGGAAATATTGGGGTCACCTGGGGTGCGTCATGGGATAAGTGATCCCAGGGGGATGGGTTTCAGAGGGGTGGGCAGAGCCAGCTCTGCTGGGCGGTGATGCTCCCTGGTACCCGGGGTGCTGCTGGGCCCCCGTCCCACATCCCGCTCCCAACCGAGGCCTTGGGGCTGCTCAAAGTCCTACCCCAAATCCTCCAACACCAGCCCCAGGGTCCCTTCTCTGCGTCTCCAGCACCGGGTTTGCTCTGCCACGTCCCTGCTCTTCCCCAGGCTCTCCCCCAGAGGACCCCCCTTCATTAGCGCCCATCTCCTGACCACACCCGCAGGGTGCGGCCGGTGCCAGGGCATTCACCGGGCCGTCAGCGGCTCCCATCCTTATCCCGGCTCCCCTCGGAATGAGGGAAATCCCAAAGGCCCGACCTGGGCTGGGAATGGGGCAGCACCCTCAAATCTGCCCCCCTCTGCGCAGCCAAAATACAGCTCCAGCTCTTGTAGACACCAGCAAGGGGCTGGGGCTGCCAGACGGGCTCAGCCACGGAGATCATGAAATGTCTGAGTTTGGAAAAGCTCTCCAAGATCATTGAGATCCCCCAGCGCTGCCAAGTGCTGACCCCAAGTGCCACATGCACACGGCTTTTAAATCCCTCCAGGGATGGGGACTCCAGCACTGCCCCGGGCAGCTGTGCCAGTGCCTGACCATCCCTTCCATGAAGAAATCTTCCCAAATATCCAGTCTGAACCTCCCCCTTCCTTCATTAACAGCAGGAGCTTTGTTAGCTCTGGAGCCCCCAGCAAGGTTTGTGAGAGCCCTTTTGGAGGCAGGAGAAGGGATGGAGGTGACTCTGCTTGGCTGCAGCACAGAGAGTTCCCAGTGCCAAAGTTTAACCAGGAGAAATGAGGGTGACAACATTTAATCAGGATAAATTAGAGGATGTTGGAAAATGGGATGTTTCATTGATTTGTGCATTTTCCTGCCTTTGCCGTGGCTGGAGGGGGATGCAGCAGGGAAGAAGAGACTTCTTGAAGATGTCACTGATGCGCTGGCGACACGGAGAGGGTCAGGCTGGCAAGGGAGAGCTCCCTGCTCCCGCCTGGGAGCTCGAATGCTCCTCAAACAGATCTGTCACTGTCACCGTGGCCCCGTGGCTGACAGGGGGTTAATGGCTGGGGGCTGGTGGGGAGGGGAATCCTGCACCTCCTCCCCCTCACATCTCGGATAAAGATGCTCCTCTGCTTCCCTGACAGCTGGAAAACAGCTTTGATGCCTCTTTAAAGGCAGCACAGCCAACGTCAAGATTGGCTGGGGCGTTGCTTTGATCACTTCCACGGCCAAATCCATCCTGCTGGGATGCAGACGTTACGCCGGGAGGTCGCTGACCAACAAGGGATGGATTTGTCCAAAAAAAAAA
This sequence comes from Corvus kubaryi, assembly GCF_017639235.1. NCBI lineage: Eukaryota > Metazoa > Chordata > Aves > Passeriformes > Corvidae > Corvus > Corvus kubaryi. Next base: position 29,579,464 of record NW_024582073.1, read on the forward strand.
TGCTTGAAGGACAGTGTTAGAGGAAATTGCTCAGGCTGCAATCAGTTCCATTCCCCACCTCCCAGGGAGAAGACAGGCTTGGTGCTGGGAATGAATTTGCTGGTGGCATCCACATGGGAGATGAAGAGGCATTGCCGTGGGTCCGGGCAGAGGAACCCACGGAAATTCCTGGCTCCGTGTGACCCCGCCCATCACCCTGGGGTGCAGGGAGGGTCCCTGCTGCCCACGGGGGTTTCAGTGCCCTGGGACCGGGGGGGGCAGGGGTCCTTCCCTGAGCTCCAAGATGTGGGTGCAGAGGGAAACTCATCCCTGGATCCGCAGCAAGAGGGGACACAGAAGGTGAAATGTGCTGGCAAAGGGTCACAGAGAGTTAAGGAGGATGAAGGCTCTGAGAACCTGCAATGAGGTGGGGATGAGCAGGGAGGGGCACCTGATGTCCCAACACCACCCCTTCCCCTCCAACCCCTGCTCCGTGCTGGCTCCTGCCCCTCCCTGCAGAACGAAGGGAACCTGGAGATAATTTGGGAGATGGCTCCCACCTGGATCACTGCGCACCACAAGGACCTTTTGGGAACTGGAGCAGCTTGTCAGAACCGGTGGCTTTGGAAGCATCGGAGCTTTGCTAGCGCTGGAAAAGGTGATGGCTCTGGGGATCCAGAGGCAGCCGTCCCTCCTCCTCCCTTCCCTGGGGGAGGTGTGAGAGCTGAATCACCCTGGGATGGCTCACTGCAAACACGGCACCACCACTGCAACGAAGTGGATTTACTGCCTCCGAATCGTGGGGTTTTTAGGAATTTTGTGCCTATTTTCCAAGCGTTTATTATTTTAAGACGCGTACTTTTCTATTTTTGCTGCGAATGGAGATGGGCTGTGAACTCCTGCTGACGCAGGCAGGGAGCAGGAGCAGTGTGGGGCCAGCACAAAGCCCTGTTCCAGTGGATGAGCAGCTCCTTCCCGTGCCAGCGTTGGGTACAGCGCTGCTCAGGTGCCTTTTGAGAGCAAATAAAGGTGTGACCAAGGTGAGCCGAGTCAGCTGGAGGCTCCTTATGGCCCAGAACACCAATTAAGTGGCACCAGCAGGGGGTTGTAGAGGTGACAAACCCTTTGATGTCACCTTACCTCCATCACATCCAGGATGGAACACATCCAAGTCATTTTTTGTCTGGCTTTTTCCTGAGCAGCTCTCTGAGACCCCCGTGGGTGAGTCTGATCCCTGTGATCCACGAGGCTGCTGCCACAACCCCTCTGAACCCCCCTGGTCTGCAGCTCCCCTGTGTTGGTTTGGCTTTTTCCAGCCTATTTATTCCTCCTGTGCCCAGAGAGTCCCCCTAAGACATCATTAAGCCCCACGATGAGACCAATTTAGGAGCCAGAGAGAGAAATTGACTTTAAACATTTTATTAAGGCTTAAATGTCTATCAGCCAGCCAGGAGCTGGGCCGGTCACACGACATCAACCAAGAGGGTGGGATGGGATGGCTTTTCTACAAGATTCTGGATGAGCAGGGTGAGATCACTGCCAGCTCCTCACTCCTCAACCACGGCCTCTCGCTGTCGATTCCAGGACGAGGGACACGCTCCCAGCAGGACGAGGGGAGGGTGAGGTGGGCAAGGGGAGGAAGTGAGAGGGGACTTTGTGTGTGTTGTCACTCACAAGGACTTTACCTGCTCCACAACCGGGTGGCTGCTGGTCAAACGTGGCGTGAACTCGCGGGGAAGCTGAGCTGGTCCGAAAGGCACCTGTGCTAAACCTCTGAGCCCCGGGGCGGTGCTGGAGACCAGTCCTGGATAAATACATATTCCTTGATAAAGAAGCTATGGCTTTTGTCATCCTCAGGCTCCGGGCCGCTCTCTAACCCCCCACCCCCCCTGCTCTGTAAGCACAAGACTGAGTCCTCTCCGCTCTCTGGCTCTCCTCCCGGCGGCTTGGCAGCTCCTCCGGCGGATCCGTGCGGACACGGGGCACAGCAGCAGCTCCTCCTCGTCCTCCCGGCAGCCTGGGGGGGTCAGAAGTGAACCCTCCTGACGTCGTGCGTGGCCGCCGCCCTCTTGCAGCTCCCGCAGTGGATGGGCGAGGCCGGAGCCTTCTGGCGCTCGGCCAGGCAGGGCCGGCACACGAGGTGCCCGCAGGGGAGCTGGTACACGGGCTCCGCCTTGAAGTAGCAGGAGAAGGATTTGCCACAGGAAGCACATCCCTGAGTCTGGCTGCTCCTGCCGTGCTCTGCAAATCCAGAATCACAAAATCAAACGAGCTGGAAAAAACTTCAGGGATCATCTAGTCCAGCCTGTGACTCGACACCACCACGTCCAGTCTTTCCTGGGGACTCCACCACCTCCCTGGGGCAGCCCCTTCCAGTGTCTGATCACCCTTTCTGTGAAGAAATCCCTCCTCATGTCCAGCCTAAACCTCCCCTGGCAGAGCTTGAGAGTATAAAACAAGGCAACAGAAGTGGATTAGGCAGGCAGTGTGAGAAGTCCAGGCTGGGCCACCCCTTCAGCGCCAGTCCTGCCCACAAGCTGAGGGCCCCGGGTCCTGCAGACTTCGGCTGTGACTCAGGACTGTGCCAGTTTCCTGCCATTACCATAAGGAAAGGGAATGGTCCAGCTCCCAGGGCAGGGTGTGCTCAGAAAGGGATGGATCACATCAGCACTTGCACGTCAGGCTTTTAATTGAGGACAGATGACTGTAAAAAAGGGCTTTTCACTTTTACTGAGACTAAATCACTCTCCCTCCCGCTCTCCCAGCCAGATTAAAAGCAGCGATTCCCAAGTGGAACAGTTGAGGTGTCACTTTGCATTCCTGTCACACACAGCCCATCGAGGGCTGCTCAGCTCTCAAACAGCAGCAGTTTCAGAGGGGACAGGAAAAAGCTTCAGAGCTGAATGCCACTGAAACAGCAAAAGCTGTTTGGGCAGGGCGAGAGAGGGAGAAACAGACACAGACAGACAGACGGACACAGCCCTTCCTCGGGGTCGCCCGGTCCCTCTGAAGCCCCTCTCATCCATGAGTAGGCAGAGCCTCACCCAGGGGGAGAGAAGCCAGGACGTGTGGAGGGACACTGAAGGTTCAATGCTTCCCTGCCCCTCAAAGGGGAAATTTTGGGAATGCAAACACAGCCGGATGAGGGGCTGGGCAGCAGGTGGGGTGAAAACAGCGAGGGCTTGGCAGCCTGGGTTGTGTACACCCAGTTCTGATGGGATTCTGGGCACACACACGGTTGGCTGGCCTGGGATGTTGCTGCTGTGAGCTGTTCCTGTTCAGGGTCAGATATCACGTGGCATTTCAAAGAATCATGGAATGGTTTGGGGTTGGAAGGGATCATAAAGCCCATCCCATCCCACCCCCTGCCATGGCAGGGACACCTTCCACTATCCCAGGTTGCTCCAAGCTCCGTCCAACCTGGCCTTGGACACTTCCAGGGATCCAGGGGCAGCCACAGCTTCTCTGGGCACCCATGTGGCAGCTCCCCAGCTTGCTCCACACAGCTCACAAGCAACACTGAGCCACTCAGCCCAAATTGCAGAGCTCTGGGAACAGTCTGAACTAACCTGGAGCAGGCTGAGCACCGTGGCCAAGCACAACACATCCCAGATCATCCTTGGGCAGCACAGAGGTGACAGCCAAGAACACGGGAAAATCACAGGATTGCTGCCACAGCCTGCTCTGCCCATGGGCATGGACAGCATCCCACACCTTCTGGGGTGTCAGCAAGGTCTAACCTGCCTCACTGGGAGCATAAACCATCAAAACTGCTGAGAGAGGCAAGGATTGTCAAGTGAAGCTTGCTGGGAGACAACGGAGTATTTTATATGGAATATATAAACCTTTGGGGTGTGAACAATGGTCCCTGTTAACCCAGCCCCAGCTCTCCTGCAGCTCCCAAAGGTGATCCAGAGGCACCTGTTACTCACCAAGGACTGTGCCCACGCTCCAGGAACTGCTGCAGCCGCCCTCTCCTGGAGCCTGCTGCTGGCTCTTCATCAGCTTGGCCGTGAAGGAGGGCATGGAGCTGAGAGCCGAGGTCAGGGCAGTGTCCAGGCTCTCCGACAGCTTCTGCTCGTGGGACACCAGGTCTGCAAAGGGAAACACAGACCAGGTCTGCAAAGGGAAACACAGACACCAGGTCTGCAAAGGGAAACACAGACCAGCTCTGCAGAGGGAAATAGAGACAGGTCTGCAAAGGGAAACACAGACCAGGTCTGCAAAGGGAAATAGAGACAGGTCTGCAGAGGGAAATAGAGACAGGTCTGCAGAGGGAAATAGAGACAGGTCTGCAAAGGGAAATAGAGACAGGTCTGCAAAGGGAAATAG
>NW_024582073.1:29583784-29724732 GCF_017639235.1 Corvus kubaryi
GACAGGTCTGCAAAGGGAAATAGAGACAGGTCTGCAAAGGGAAATAGGGACAGGTCTGCAAAGGGAAATAGAGACAGGTCTGCAAAGCGAAACACAAACACCAGGTCTGCAAAGACATGAAAAAGATGGAGAAGCAGATGCTGGGAAAAAGAATCTGCGATGGAAACGCTGCCTTGGCTCTGAACCCTGGGGGATTTTAGGAACCCTGCCACTTGTTTTGTTGAGAGGTGTCTTTTCCCCACCAAGGGGCTGGGATGGGGGTGGAGTACCTCACTTCCTTTGGGTCCTGGAGGTGGAATGCCCTATGGATTACCACCAGACATTCACATGGTGTCCAACTTATACAGGATCAGAATCATTTCAGTTGGAAAAGCCTTCTAAGATCATCCAGTCCAACCCTTAAACCAGCACTGCCAAGGCCACCACTAAATCATGTCTCCAAGTGCCACATCCACATGGCTTTTAAATACCTTCAGGGATGGGCAGCCTGCACCAGGGCTGGAGAACCCTTTCCATGAAGGCATTTTCCCTAATATCCAACATAAACCTCTCCTGGCACACCCTGAGGCCATTTCCTCTTGTTCCCTGGGAACAGAGCCTGACCCCCACCTGGCTGCACCCTCCTTTCAGGGAGTTGTAGAAGTCTGCAGGTCTAAAAAGGGGCAAAACTCCAAATAACCCAGAAAGCTGTTTTTCCCTGAAATCCCAGGCACTCCCTCAGCTGGCTCCCGAGGATCCCAGCCCAGTGCTCCCAGCCTTGCTCCATGCAGCTCACGGAGAACATTTAAACCACTAATAAAATCAGTGGGACTTGTTTTTCCCTCTTTGTCCCAGTTCTGAGCCCCAGGGCCAGGGCTGGACCCTCCCTGTAGGGCTGCCCTGTGCAGCACCGGCAGCGCTAATTAAGACAAAGCATTAAGAGAATGTTGTCTGCATCACTAATTCTGTTAAATCCATCTCCCAAGGGAAGAGCTCGGAACTGGTGCTGCACATTTGCTCCACCAATCAAGGCTGATGATCCAGTGCAGCACGAGCTCCGTGGGCTGAGCACTCTGCTTTTATTTATGTACGGACACGGGAGCTCCAGGACCCCCAGGGCAGCTCCCTGGTGGGAGCTGTCACACACCTCCACAACCAAAATAACCAAAGATTCCTCCTAAAACAGGGAATGAGCTCTAGGCTGAGGGATCAGAGCAGGAATGTGCAGTCTGACTTCTCCCTACTCTTCCTGGTACCATCCAACATCCGTTCTTTTCAACCAAAGAATTTGTTTAAAATCAAACGGCCACCTGAGCTTTGTCCTCAAAACATTTTTGGGCAGCGTGGGAGAAGGGTGAAGGCAGTGACAGGTCCCAGCAGCTCTGGGTCACCTTTTGACATGTCATAGACCAGCAGGTTAGAGCAGACCAGGAAACCGGGCTTACCTGCCTGGAGAGCCACCCACAAGATACCCCCACACCTGGATTTACACCCTTTGTCCCCAAGTGCCACATCCACATGGCTTTTAAGTCCCTCCAGGGATGGGGACTCCACCACTGCCCTGAGCAGCTGTGCCAGGGCTGGACAGCCCTTTCTGTGAAGGAATTGTTCCCAATATCCAGCCTAAACCTTCCCTGGTGCAACTCTTGTTTCCTCCTGTCCTTGTCCCCTGGGAGCAGAGCCTGACCCCCACATGGCTCCTCCTTTCAGGGAGTTGTTGAGAGCCACAAGGTCCCACCTGAGCCTCTTTTTCTTCAGATTTGAGAACATTTTGCATTCCCAGCAGTGCTGCTACCACATCACTGAGAAAAACACGGATAAAGGGAAACCAGCGCCCATTCCCTTCCCCTGTAGCCACAAGTCACATCTCTTGTCTAATTTGGTCCCTACCAGGTTTTCTGCTTTAACCACCTGCAAATTCTGTGCAGGTCTCTCCCAGGCTGGGCTCTCCCTCCTCCCTGCAATTCCCTCGCTGTGGTTTGTTCTGTGTCCCATTCCTCTCTCCTTCCCACCTCCCTCCTCATGATGATCCACACAGCCAGGACTCCCCGTGCCATCACCACTGCATCACCACCACACATTTCTTTTCTTGTTTTTGCAGGACGCAATAAATCCCCCTGGAAAAAGAAACTTCAAACCAGGATGGTGAGGAAAATGTTGTCTCCACATGGAAGGAGGAGAAAGGAAGTCCAAACTAAAAGGGGAACAGGGTGACCTGAGCAAACAAAGGCTGTGAAACACTGAACAGGGAACATGAGAACTGCATGAAATGACCCAGCTCCACCACACTCATCAACAGCCAAACACAGCCTGGAAAAGTCTAGAGGTGGGATGGGAATTTGCACTGGATTTGTCGTGATTTGAGACCCCAGCCTGGGGCTGTCACAACACTCAAGGAACAGAGGTGACCCGGGGAGCCACGATACCTGTGGAACAGTCCATCTGGATCAAGGGGGAGTCACTGTCAGTTTTCATTTTTTTAGCACTGTTCTCTGAGGTAGCCGTGACAAGTAAGTTTGTAGCAGAAAAATAGGGCGGCTGCAGGGAGCCCTGATCCATGCAGTCCATTTTCCTTTTCAGAGAAGACATGGTGATGGAGGAGGGCACCAGGCTCTCCGAGGCGTGAGCCCTCCCCAGCAGGTTGGTGCCAGGGATGCTGTGCTGCAGCAGGAAGTGGTCTATCCTGGCCTTGAGGGTGGGGTGAGGTAGGGGCTGCGAGTGCTGGCTGAAGGCCACCCCCGTGAAGGGATCGCTGGGAACCCGGCCCCAAGACGCCTCGCTCCGGTTGCATTTTTCCAGGGTGGTCTGGTCAATCACCTTCCCAGAGGGCAGGAGCATGGGTAAAGTCATGATCTCCAGAGTGATGGGGTCCAGGAACTCTTCAGGGATGTCTTGGACGACATCCACCAGCTTGTGCAGGGTCTGCTGCTCGTTGGCACTGAAGGGGACGCAGTCGCTCTCCATCGGCGTCCAGAGCTCTGGCTTGAGGCTGCCGACGTCCTGGGCCAGGAACTGGGAGGCCACCTGGAAGACGCCCTCGATCACCTCCTGGGGGCAGGACTTGGCAGGTTGTCCCCACACCTCCAGCCTCTTGATGCTGGGCAGGCCCCCGCCGGCCACGTGGGTGATGCAGATTTTTAGGTGGGACACATTGCTGAGTGAAGCCGGCCCTTTGTTCCAGAGATCTTGAGACACCGAGCCAGGGTAGGAGAAGACATTTTCCATCTGATGGAAGGGAGGCCTTGGCTTGAAGCCTCTGTGGCCAAAAGTCACTTTGCTCTGATTTTTTAAGACAGCTTTGCCCACCAGGGTGAAGGTGTCCTTGTCCGACACAGGCTGCCCGGCCAGACCTGAGCACTGCCCCTCAGGGCTCTGCCAAGAGGTTTTGTTGCATGAGGTAGAGGTGTAAACTTCCAGGCCGGAGAAGGTCTGGTACCCTCCGGAGGAGATGTCGATGTTGATCCTGCAGATCTCGATGTTGAAGGGGAAGGAGATGGTGACGTGCACCGGGGGTTTGATGAAGTACTCGCTGCGGAAGCCACGGTTCCTCCTGGCGAGGTCTTCGGAGATCAGGTTCTCCACCTCGTAGCCATCGGCAGAGATCTGTGTGCCAGGACAAAACTGGGTTCAGCTTGGAGCAAGGAAACAGAAGGAAGCGAATTTCACAAGCACTTCCATAGATTCTCAAGGTGACATCAACCAGGAGCCAAGGCTGAGGTTTATGTGCAGCTCAGAGCAGACCCACTCCCACCCTCCTCCAGCCATGTGCTCCCATCCCCTCTTCCTGCACCCTCTGTCACACCACGTCCAGATCTGACTTAACTGCTGGAAGAGTGGAAAATTAGGGATAATGCGTGGTTTTGGCTGGGTCAGCAAAATAAGTGGGAGAGGGTGTCTGGGAGCAGAGGATGAGCGTGGGGGAGATGGGAGTCTCCTCTTTCAGTCTCCCTTTTCAGATGGGAGTCTCCGGATTTTCTTTGGCCAACTTATCCTGCCATGTGGAAAGGCACTTGGAATCACAGTTACAGGATCCCAGAGGAACTCTGGATGGTAATCAGCCTCTGGCACCCACCTGACACATCCCTGAGGGAGATCCATCAAACCAGGCTGGGTCTCCCAGAACACCCAATCCCATCCTCTGCTCTGCTCCTGGGCAGACTGGCTCAACCCATTCCCTTTCCTGGAAGCCCCAGGACCTAAGAAATCTGCAGCACTTGCTGAATGGACAAATAAAACCAAGGAAAGTCTATTTATTCCATCTCTTTAATATGGTCTTGATCATGACAATCACACCACACCTCCGTGGCATGGCTGGGTCTCTCCACAAGAAATCCCAGTATTGCTGCTTTTTGCAGCACAGTATTTACATAGCCAAGGCTGTCCTGGATTTTGGGGTGAGTTGGTGTGGAAACTTACAATTTAAAAATAGCTGTGAATGAAAACTGAGTTTCTTAAGAGATTCTGACGTGCTGAGTGAAACCAGAAACACTTGGAAAGTAACTTCGGCAAACATTGTCAAGAGCTGTGTGTTCCACTGGGCAGAGGGAAAGCTGGAATATTGCAGGGAAAAAGGGATCTTGTCTGGTTATGAGATCCTGCAAAATTAGGGCTTTTCCATCCAATATTTAATGTGTGCCACATCAGAGCAGTGATGCTGATTACCCAGAGGAGCAGTGAACAAGTCCCTCCCCCCAGGGCAATTCCACCTAATCGCTCCATCCCCAACCCCCCCCATCACTATTTTACCTTGTTGCAGTGAATTCTTGGCTTGAACTGTGGGAGACAGACGTTTATTACCATCTTGGCAGCTGCAGAGAGGTCACTTGCTGAGCATCAGAGTCAGCTTGGAAAAAAAAAAATAGAAATAAAGGAAGTGAATATCCACGAGCAGTGAAAGGATCTCGTGTTTCAGAGCCTGGGTGAATTCCTAAAATGCACCTCAGATCTGAGTCCAGGAGGTGAAGCCAATATAAACCCAAATGAATGTGGTGGAGAGATGTGGTTGAGAGAAAAACAATCACATTAATATTAATTAGTGAACCTGTGGAGCAAAATCAAAGAGAAATGGCTTCTCACCTCTGAACAGACCAGCAATTAGATGTGAAGGTTTATCAAAGATGCCGGAGTTTTGTAGGTGTAGGAAAGCATCAGCACTGTCACAGTGAGTCAAGATTACCCACAAATATTAATAATTGGTGTTAAATAACTGCAAGGGAGCAAAGGGCACGGAATAGCTCGGAGGGAGATGTCTGGGATCTGAACACCAACCGCTCATTAAGGAAACTCAAGTGAACACACCTTCTTACCATTGAAAAAAAAAAGTGCCTGGAATTGGCTCTCTCAGATCCCTTTTAAGAATGAAATTATCTGCAAGGTGAGAGCTTTAACCTCTTGTTAACCCCAGCTTTAAAATGTCACTGCCCTGGGCAACCTTGCAAATCAGGGACTCGCTGCCTCCTTCAAGAACAAGCAGCTCTTTAATGATTTTCCACTGATCTGTTGGTTCAGCCCAAATGAAATTGGCCTTCTGGGGGCACGTTGGAAAGGCAGAGTTAATGAGCTCCCTGTGCTGCATCTGGAAGGAGAAAGGTGGAATTCAAGGCACAAATCCCACAGATAAACCCCAACCCAACACGGAATTCACACCTGCAGAGAGCAGAGCTTGGTTACAATGCCTTGAATGAAGCAGGTGTGAACCTTACAAGAGGAACAGCCAGGTGAGCAGCACTTCTATCCCAAAATTTGGTCTGGCAGCCATCAGGAGCAATTCCTGCTCCTCAAGGAGCAGGACAAGCACACACCAACTCTCCTCCAATATTCCTTCACTGGCTTTCTGAGTCTGAGAGGTTTCCAGAACTGGGCTGCCACTGAGGAACTGTTTAAACTGGGGTTTTGGCACTTTTTGGCACCTTGTAGGAAACTGACAGTTCAACTACAGGCTGTGCCTCAAAACTGCTCTTTTTGGCTCATTTGGAACCAAAATGAATTTACCAAGTGGTGAATTCACTTGGCCCTCAGCACTGGTGTTATGAAAAGAGGCAAACCAACTCTCCTTGCTCCTTTCTTTGGGAAAACTCAAGGTTCTCCCCCTGTTCTGTCTCTCCTCTCTTTCCTGGGCTGAAGACTTCTCCTGCAATGTGAGGAGCTCTGTATGGGTGTTTTATAGGATTTTCTCCTACCTGTTTGTGACCCTGAGAGAAACAACTCAGGTTAATTTTTCCAGTCTCAAAACCTCAGTAAGGAAATGGATTATTCTGCATTTCCAAGTCACCACACTCCCTTCTGCTGGAAGACTCTGCTACAAATCTCATGGCAAAAGTTGAGTCACCGAGTTGCTTTTACCCATGGCTGTGGATTTTTCCCTCTCTCTTCAGTGTGTGCCTTCCCTAAGGTGAACAAAGATCTTTGCACTGAGGCAGTGAAACACAGACCTGAAAAAAGTCCTCTGTGGTTTTGGACAAGGAACTTCAAACGAGGCTGTCTGGAGCTCGTCACCACATCCCTTCCTGGTGTCCTGCATGGGACTAAGGAGCTGCTGCCATAAGGAATGTGCATGGTGGACACCAAATAAAGTCCTTGGAGCATGAAATGAATGTCTGAGGTCAGAGCACCCCAACCCTCAGTCCCAGATCCTAAAGGAGAAACCCAGGCTGTGCCGTCAGCCCTAGCTCCATGGGGATGGAGACACGAGGAAATAGCTGTGTGTGCTCCTGGCACCCAGCGCAGCCTCACAACTAAATATTCTCTACTCCTGCCCTCACAGAGGCATCGAACCCAACCACTCTCATTCAGGGTGGAGAAAGAAACAATCACAGAGAAAAACGAATCCTTAGTAGGTTTTATTTGTGGTGGAAGCATTTGAGGATCCGGGTACAAAAGGAGAGCACGGGAAGTAGAGATGTCACCAGAGCAGAAATGGCCACACAGAGCAGCTGCCAAAAACCGAGCCAACACCCAGAGACCATTTTAACCAGCACCCAGCCACGGAGATGCACTGGGGAGGCTCTGGGCAAGCCCTTGCCCCCACTAGCCAGCCCTGGTGAGCAGCGCCGGGCAGAACACTTTGTAGTGGAGGTAGCTGAGCTTCTCGGAGCGCGTGCGCTTGAGCAGAGGGAACCACTCCCAGAAGGGAATCTCCACCACCACGTAGCCCAGCAGCCGCAGCTGCCGCCGCTTCAGGCAGTGCAGCCCCAGCAGCCGCTTGGAGCCGTAGCAGAAGTGGTTCCTGTTGGACACCTGCAGTGCCAGCCTCACTTCCTGAGGCTGCCAGCACCCTGCTTTAGGCTCAGCCTGGGATTTGGCACCTGCAGTAAGGGCTCCACCCAAGCACAGCGTTCCTGCTGCGTCCCCTCTCTCCTGTCTGGCAATGCCGGCTTCATTTCCCACTTCCACGGGAGACTGGCTATGAGCTCTCCCCTTTACGAGCTGAGAAATTAAATCATCTGTCAGATTAACTCCCATGTCTTTCAGCTTCTTGGCTGCCACAGGATCCTTGAAGTTGAAAGGGATGGGACATCCATCCGTGGCCAAACGCACCTCCAGGTCGCTGGACCTCGTGTGGGGCAGGATCATGTGGTTCTTCACATACTCAGGGCCTCCCAACATGCTCTCAAGGAGGGATGTGGCTTCCACAATTTCAGGCCTGACGTATATTTCCCGCTCTGCAAAGCTCAAAACCACCTCAGTGAACTCCTGACAAAGCTGAGGCGGGAGGCGGCTGCCTTGGTAGGTCGGGCACTCAATTTCAACGCTCTTACCAAGGGTGAACAGGTCCTTGTTGAGCTCATATTTGCTACCTCTGGTTTTCTGGACAAACTCCTCCCTCAAAGCAAAGTCTATCAGCTCCTCTGGGAAGCGTTTGACAAATGCCAGGCCAAGCAGAGCAGTAAGGAGATGCTCTGGAAACTTGCTAAACTCACGGAGTTTCATATGCAACTGCTTTATCAGGCTGGAGTAAAACTCCTCCGCATTGGGAGGTTCATAGTCCAGGCACCCAAACGACCACAGGAATTTGGCAGCATCCTTGCTCCGGCAGTAGGACACCTTGGAAGGCAACGAGGTGGCGACAGCAGCCAAAATATCCTCGTTAAAAAAGTGCAGGGATGAACAGGTAAGAGTGATGTGCATGATGCCCTGGATGTTTGTTGTAGGAATGCGAGCAGGAATCACCTTCCCGAGCTCCCTCATGAGGGGCACGTGGTCCACGCGAGTGTAGCGCAGCATCTTGAGCACGTTCACCAAGGCGTAAGTGCTCATGTCCTCCATCTGCAGGGACACCCTGTCTGCAATCCTCCTCATGACGCGGTCAGACAGCCCACTGAGGGACTTGAAGAGCCCCAAGCAGATGGCCCCCAGCTCCTCCAAGGTGAAGGCGTCCAAGTGCTTCAGGATCGTGCTCTCCACCTTCTGCGCCAAGTCCGCGGGCGACCTTCGGCCTTCCCCGATGATGTAGAGGAGCTGCACAAACTGGGGCAAGGTGAGGTCCTTCCAGTGCAGGTTGGCATAGCTGAACAGAATGCCCAGGTAGGAGGGCACGCTGCGCTCCAGGCAGCGCCAGCAATCCGCCACCAGCAGCAGCTGCTCCAGGCCCATGTCCCACGCCCGCCGGCAGAACTCGGCCTCGCACGCGTCGAGCAGCGGGTGGGAGGCTGGCACGGCCAAAGGGACACAAGCCTTTAAAATCTGGATGAGATCTGGGGTGCTGAACAGCCTGATGGCCGTGACAGCATGGTGACACAGGGCACTGAACCTGGGATCGGACACCAGCGCCGCGCGTCGCTCCGCTGGCAAACGGCTCAGCTTGTGGAAATAATCCGTGAGAATTCCCGGGCTGCCCTCACACCCGGCCACGCTCTGTAAAATCGACTCCCCTTCCTCTGCAGGGAGGGTCTGTGCTGGCTCAGCGCTGTCACAGCTGAGAGATCTGTACTCAGGCCTCCCCTTCTGGAACATGCGGGGGTCCTCCTTGGAGTTGTGCACCTCCCATTTTTCCTTCTCTGCTTCCTCCTTGTACAGCGTGGCCAGGATGGTCTGTTCCAGGAGTGTGTTGGACTTGGGCTTGGGCAGGGCATTCCTGATGGGTGGCAAAGCTTGGGAAGAGGCAGGAGGGAATGTGTGCGGAGCCTGCGTGGTGCCAGGGCCGGTGAACGTGTCACTGAGGGCCTGGCTGCTGTCCCTATCCACGCGCTGCTGGGAGCCAGCCCTGCCTTTGGCATAGGCAGCTGGATTATACAACACTCTGTAGTCCTGTGGCTTCAGCAGCTGGATTGTAGCCCCGGATTCGGTCCCAGTGTTGGCTGCCCCTGGTTTATCGTGCTTTTCCTTCTTGCTTTTGCTGCTCCCATGCTCGGCCTTGCGCTTGGCTGTGGTCGAAAACGCTGTCACCCTGCTCAGCCTTGGGAATCTTCGGCACATTAGCACCGTAGCCATGGATCTCAACTTACTGGGGCTCAGAACTGCTTCCAGGTACTGAAAAAAGGGCAGACGGAGAGTGAGTGGCCTCCACCTCACAGGCAGCACGTTTTAATCAATCCTTTATGCTACTGAAGGGGAGGCGGTGCCGGTGCCTCCCCTGGCCAGGGCAGCTGGATCCCGGCAAAGCCACTATGGAACGTCACCTCACGCAAAGGCAGCTCAGGACGAGCACCCAGGTGACCAGGGTTTGGAGTAGAAGGCAGTCAGGGCATGACCTGCTACTCAGCAGACACAAGAAACCTGGCACAGCCTAGGAGAGTTAAGAAAAAAATCATCGTTTTTTCATTCTTAAGAGACCCAAGCTGCTTTTCTTTCATTCTGAACAGTGAAAACGTGTTTTTGCAGTAGAGCTGTGGCTTCAAGAGACTTTATGTGTTCAAACAGAGCATACTGCTGCTTTGGCCATCATGGTCTGAATCACTGACCACCACCTGAGAAGCTGTCCAGATATCCAGAGTGCCACACAGCCCTTTGCACCTGGAGACAGGATGTGGAGCAAAGTCTCCACCAAACCAGTGCCGAGAGTGAAAACTGGCCCAGAACCTGCAGATGGAGATTGAAGGAAAGAAGAAACATGGCCCAGAGCAAAGCAGGGGAAGAGCAGGGGAGAAGTAACACAAATCATTATGTGATGCTACATCCCAGGCTGAGAACCGGGGGGAACAGAGCTTTAAGCTTCAGATTTGGGAGCGTCTCCTGGAGTTTTAGGGTACAGCAGGTTTAAAAATGGCTGGTGCCTTCCTAACTCCTGCCTAAAGCAGCTACAGCTCAGAGGGTGAGGATGAGAAATCTGTAGGAGTCCAGCTGGGTGCTGCCAGCCTGCACTGGCTGCCAAACGAGCCCTGTTTACCACGATTCAGATGCTGATTAAAAAAATAAAGCACCAGGTCAATGCTGCGTAGCAAATCCTTATCCAACCCAAATATCCACCACAGAGGTGTTATCCACTTCCTCAAAATCCCTCAGCACCACAGGGAGCTGGGCGATCAGGGAAGCCAAGGCCTGGCAGAGACGTTGCCATTGCAATGCACTTTGTGCTCCCCACAGGGGGAAATAAATCCTCATGGACACCCCTCGGAGCTCTGCTTGTACCCACAGCTTCCTGACCAGGGATGGAGCAAGATGTGGGATCAGAGCAGGCAAACTCAGTTTTGCAGCAGCAAAATGGACACTTTGGGGCAGAAGAGGTGGGGTGAAGCACGGGTTTGGGGTGTGTGAGCAGGACAGTGGGATGGGGCCTCACATGCAGCTCTGGCTGAGAATAAGCTGGATTTTTTTGGAGTATAAGGATCCCCATGTCTCCCATGATCCAGGGACACCTTCCACTATCTCAGGTTGCTCCAAGCCCTGTCCAACCTGGTCTTGGACACTTCCAGGGATGGGGCAAGCCACAGCTTCTCTGGGAAACCTGAGAAGCAAACGAGGACATCTCGTATCCTCTGCTCCATGGACAGAACTTTCAGGCAGCAAACACCAGCCAGAGAGGGAGGAGAAGCTGCTGGAGCAGAAACCACCCCAGCAGAGAGGTTAGAAAACCAACTGGGCTGGAGAACAAGAGGCTCTGGTGGGTTTGGGGGAAAGGGAAGGCAAACTGAAATGTAGATTTGTGGAGACAGCCACACAAGGACGAGGGTACAAGAGAGGCCACTGCGCTTTTAAGATGATCAGTAAATATCGTGAGCTGCTCAACAGCCCACCAGGCACCTTATCTGTATCCCCAAACACCCTGAGGCAGCCCCAGGTGCAGATCAGGCTCTGCCCCACAGACCCCAGGCTGTTCCAAGGCCATCACTGTCCCATCCCAGCATGAGAAGTCAAATCGTGCCAGGCAGGAGAGACTCTGCCCCTTCCTGCCTGTCTGGGGAGCAGGGAAAGGAAAAGCCCCCTCAGAAGCTGGACAGAAAAACCCAGCCAAGAGCTGGATTTCAAAGCTGTCCTGTTTAGCTCAAAGGAATGTCTGATAAAATGATCATTCCTGGCTCTCCTGGCTGTGGGGTCCAGCCTGAAGTGGCTGCAGGTGACAGATGCTGGAGACAGAGGACAAAGCTCAGCCTGCACCTGGCTGGGGGAACGAGAAATGCCCTCCAACAGCTCCTTGTCCAGCACCTCGCAGAGCTGGGACCATTAGAGGGGCAGGATCAAGCTCCAAAAACCATCTCGAACAAGAGGAACTTTATCCAGGCGAGGTTTTCCCAGAGATTTCCTTGTCTGACTCGACTTTGAGTATCTTCATCTATTTGTCTACTAACAAAACCCAGGTTATTTCTATAAAGCGACTTCTCTCTGCTGTGAAAGGTGATACTGCCTAGGAAAGGCAGCACTGCTGCTCCCAGAACCCCTCCCAGCAACAGCAGCCCCACTTCAAAGCCAGGGAATCAAAGCCCCGGTGAAGGCTCCGAAGGCGAGCGCTGCGTGCTGCTAAGAATATCCTGCACGGATTGACTGTGGAGCTGTGACACATTTGGGGATCCAGGCAGTGCAGAGATTGCTTCTCTCCTCCTTTGCTCCAAATCCAGCAAGAAAGAGAAGACCACGCACAGCAGAGCAAGGTTGGGATGGGACAAGACAGTTCCAAGCACCCTCAAGGGCAACAGGCTGCTCCAAGTGATTTTTCCATGATTTCACCCACCCCCAGCCCAAATCTTTGTGATCTTTCCAGTTTCCACTCCATTTCTCTTCCAACTCCACCCACACCTTCGCTCGATTTGCCTCTCTTCACCTTGAGCAATCGGCCTTCCTTCCTCCCTCCTCCCACTTCCCATCCCAACGCAGCCAAACTCCTTCCCACCTCTGGGCAGGTCTCTCCAGAATTTTCACTTCCAGCAGCTCCAGTGAGCCAGGCAGTTTTGGAGCTGGGCCCTACAGGCTGGGAATGCCTTTTGAGGAGCTGCTCAAGCATGGAAACAGCTCTGTTTAAGTGTCACAGCTGAGCATCGCTAAACACCTGGGAAAGAACATTCCCAGAGGGATGCCACCCATGCCAGGGGATGTTGGTGCATCCCAAAACGCTGTCAGGGCTTTTGCTCCCTCTGGAACACTCAGAGGGGCTTCTGGAAACCCCTCACCCTGTGCTTCCACTGGCAGCCAAAGGGCAGAGGGAATCTCCTCTGGATGTGAGGAATGAAATGTTGGGGATAAAACAGCTCATTCTGGCCAACAGCCTAAAGCGAACTCCTGTGCCTGGGCTGGAGAGGAGAGCAACAGAAAAGGGATTTTCTTCCCCCAACAGGTTATGATGTCAGGGCACAAAATTGTCACTTTTTTACTTTTTTGTGCCTTTTTCTTCTTTTCTAAGATCACAGAATCACAGAATGGTTTGGGTTGGAAGGGATCATAAAGCCCAGCTCATTCCACCCCCCTGCCATGGGCAGCGACACCTTCCACTATCCCAGGCTGCTGCAAGCCCCATCCAACCTGGCCTTGGACACTTCCAGGGATCCAGGGCCAGCTTCTCTGGGCATCCTGTGCCAGGGCCTCACCTCCCCCACAGCCTGGAATTCCTTCCCAACATCCCATCCATCCCTGCCCTCTGGCAGTGGGAAGCCATTCCCTGTGTCCTGTCCCTCCATGCCTTGTCCCCAGTCCCTCTCCACCTCTCCTGGAGTCCCTTTAGGCCCTGCAAGGGGCTCTGAGGTCTCCCCGGAGCCTTCTCTTCTCCAGGTGAGCACCCCCAGCTCTCCCAGCCTGGCTCCAGAGCAGAGGGGCTCCAGCTCTCGGAGCAGCTCCGTGCAATTCCCTTCTCCCGAGGCTCCAGGGCAGCACCGGGGGCAGGGCTGGAAGCCCCGGTCTCTCCGCTCACCCCTATGGCTGCACCTACAGACACATAAGACACACATATAAATATGCACACACACATACATATATATATATATACACAAAGATGTTATATGGGGCAATGCAGCCCAGGGCAGGACGAGGGCGGCCCCGCGGGCTGAGGGGGTGGCGCGGGCAGGGGGCAGAGGACAGGGACAAGCGAAGAGGAAGGGGTACGGGGATGAGAACGGGAAGGAACAGGCAGGGGAAGGGGCCGGGACTCACCGGGGCCGCTCCGGGGCCGCTCCAGGGCCGCTCCGGCTCCGGCTCCGGCTCCGGCTCCGGCTCCGGCTCCGGCTCCGGCTCCGGCTCCGGCTCCTCCTCCGCCGCCGCCGCCTCCTCCTCCTGCCCCCTGCGCCTCCTCCCGCCGCTTCCGGTCGCGCGGCGGTGACGCCACTTCCGGCTCCCAGCGCGCGTGCGCGCGCGCGCGGCCGGCGGGTGGCGCCAACGCCTCGCGGCGCAGCCCCCTCGGCGTGCCCACGTGACGCGAGGTCACGTGGCAGCGCGGAGTCACGTGGGCGCCGCCATGGCGGGGGCGCGCCTGAGGCGCCGTGGCCGCCCCGCAGCTCCGGCGCCCTGGGGTCCGCCGGACACGGGTCGGGACCCGGCTCCCCGGCGGCCCGAAGTGATGCCTTAGGTTTTAACTTTGATATTTTTCAAACCCTGCACTGCCCAGTGTGTAGCTCTGAAGTTTCGTGTGGCCCGTCAGCTGCTGTTCTCCCATGCTGGGTAGACATAACAAACCTCTCTAGGTTTGCTCTTCAAGGACACCTTGATTGTCCCAGGCCCCAAAATGTGTAAACTAAAACCTAGAGGAGGGGCGAACTTGGGGTAATGACATCATGAACTGAGGTTATAACTGGAGAATTAACCCTGGTATGCAAATGGACCAAACTTACAAAAGTGTGAAGAACCCGTGACCCAGGGTCCATCTTGGGTGTGGCCTTTTGACTGCCCAGGGTGAGCCTTTGAAGGCCCTTCAAATAAATACCTACTTTTACTCTCTTATTCTTGTCCAGTCTCTGGTTTTAGGTGGCCACCTCAGGCATCAGAAGGGGAGCTGCGGTGGCCGCCTGTGCCAATGCCTCACCACCCTCCTGGCACAGGGTGCCCAGAGAAGCTGTGGCTGCCCCTGGATCCCTGGAAGTGTCCAAGGCCAGGCTGGATGGGACTTGGAACACCCTGGGATAGTGGAAGGTGTCCCTGCCCATGGCAGGGGGTGGAACGAGATGGTTTTTGTGGTGCTTTCCATCCCAAACCATTCCGTAGCTCTGTGAGTCTGTGATTACAGGACACCCTTTTGTCTGCAGGAACCCACTGGGTACCAGCACGCCCAGGGATGTCCTTTTTGTGTCCCCAGAGAGGCACCACCCCCTCGCTGGTGTGGGTTGGGGTTGTGAGTGGGGTGTGTGGGAGGCTCCTGTCTGAGCTGACACCCATCACTGCAGCTGTGCCAAGAGAACAGGGGGGATTCAGGTCACAGTGGACCTGTGAAGGTCTGGCCTGAGCTCCTGCTCCAGCTGGACCACTCAGAGCCCATTGGCCAGGGCTGTGTCCACCCAGATTTTGAGTATTGCCAATAATTACGGCTCCACTGTTCCCAGAAATCTCTCTCCTGTCCACTGCAGGCTTTCAGCACTGGCAAACTAATTAAATATGGCCTTGAGCCTTACTTTGCACTTGTGTCCCTTCCTAATATTCCTACCAGGTGGAATTCCTGTCCACCTCTCCCTTTTATTCCCTGGCAAGTGAGGAAATCCCGTTTTCAGGAGGCCGCAGGGGTCTGGAGGAGAGCCACGTTGGCTGGTGGCACCTCAGGCTTTAAACCTGAGGGAACTCAGGGAATCCCTGACTCCCTTTGCCCTGGGAGGCACCAGCTTTGTCACCAGAGGGCAGGAGACCTCTCTAATAAAGCTGCAATGGGGAAAAGTGCTGGAATTGTTGGGTTTTTAAAGAGAAACAACGTTTATGTGCTGCTTTGAGTGACGCTGACCAAGCAGTTGGGTGGGATTCATTTGAGTAAAAACCTGCAGGAGGTTTTGGACATGGTGTGACCTCCCTGGTTGTGAGGGAAGGTTGGATGGACGTCGGCCTGGGGGCCGCATCCAAATCCTCACCCCAAACATCTGGGATCCAACACAAATTGGATGCACTTTGAGTGTTTTCCACCCCTTCAGCCACGTGAAGGGCTCATGCTGGGGAAATCAGGGAACTCCCGGAGATGCTCTGGTGGGGGATGTGGCTGCTCCAGGTGAGGGCTTGGCATGGGAGGGAAGGGGAATTGCCTTCCCACCACTGCAGCTGGATTGGAGGGTGCTGGTACATCCAGTGTGAAGCTTTCCTTCCAGTTCCCCAGCCCAGCTGTGCCTCCCTCCCCAAAACCCCCTTGGTTCTCACCCCTTCTCCCACCTGCAACACAACCAAACAAGCCACGCAGTCCTGTTTTTAAAACGGGGCCTTTCTCCATTTTATTTTGCCCAATAAAAATCCTTCACAGTCAGGTCGAGAGAGGAGAGTTGGAGATACGTATACATATAGATCTGCATGTCTATTTATATATATACATACCTCTGTACAGATATATTTGTATATTCACCATAGAAAATGGCAAAGGCAGTAGCTCTTCACATCTGGGTAACCCAAAGGGAACATACAACAGACCAGCAGGGAAGTGGGAAGTGTGGTAAAGTTTTAACAAGAACCTCTGAAACAGATACACCTTTGCTGTACAAAAATCCCAGAATGCTGCATGTTACCTCTTTTTCCCTTTTTTCTTTTTTTTTTTCCTTTTTTTGTTCAACCTCTTGTCTTTAAACACACTTAAACCAGAGGCCAAGTCAAGACAACGGTGATTGGGAGTGACCACGTGGACAGGAGAGACACCCGACTTTATGGAGTTCTTTTTAAATTTTTATTATTTTTTTAAGTATATATATATATTTTTATATATATATAATTTTTTTAATTTTTTTTTTTTTAGATTTTTTTTTTTTAAGATTTTTTTTTTCTTTTTTCCTTTTTTTTTTTGCAAAGTTGAGACGCAGTTCGGAGAACCGGCAACAGTCGACGCAGAAACAGAACAGTAACGGAGTCGAGTTCAGAACACTTCTGGTTTGAATTCACAGTCAGAGGAGAGAGAGAGGAGAGGGAGAGAGAAGGAGAGAGACACCGAGGCGTCAGGAAACGAGAGGGAAGAAAGCACAAGGCTGGGATTGAATTTACAGTCGGGGAGGTCCGGAATGGGACGAGGGGTCTCACGCAGGAGGTCCTGCAGAGGGGCACGGCCTGGCGCCGGTGGAGCTCCTCTTATTGCTGGTGAAGTCGGACAGCAGCCTCGCCCAACCCGCCCTCCTCCCCGCGGGGAGCTGGGGTTTGGGGGGACAGCGATGGATCTGCTGGAGAACGGACGACTCAGCGACGTGCATCGGTTTGGGGTGAGAAAAACCCTCCCCAGCGTGGTGGTGCCCGGAGCGAGGCCAAGGCCAGGGTGGCTCCTCTGGGCTCACAGCGATTACCAGGTCCCGGAGAGTGCAAACGAAGACACCTTGGAGGAGCCCCGGTCCCTGGCTCTGCGGGGACACGGCTGCCTGGGAAGGGACTGCATAGACACATTGGCCGGGTGTGCAGCATTGGGTGGTGCTGGGACGCTCCTGCGCTGGTGCTGGAGCTCTGCCCGCACGTGTTCTGCTCCTTTCAGTCGCAGGAAAGGGGGAAAAGGGAGCTTTCTCCTCCGAGCCTGGCTCTCAGGAATGGCAGAGCCACAGTGTCCCACTGGTTGTCACCGAACGTGGCTCCGTGAGCTCAGACACCCCAGTGGCTCCTGCATGGAGAAGACCCGCTGCAGGGACCCAGTGACAGCTGTGGGATGGGCACCAGGAGAGGATCGGCCACACCTCCTGGGCACCCAGGCTGGTGGCCTGCTGGATGTGGGAAGCTTTGGACTCTCCGGATAAACGGGGCCACCAAGCTCAGAACACTGTGGTCAT
Source organism: Corvus kubaryi (assembly GCF_017639235.1). Taxonomy (NCBI): domain Eukaryota; kingdom Metazoa; phylum Chordata; class Aves; order Passeriformes; family Corvidae; genus Corvus; species Corvus kubaryi. The sequence continues at coordinate 29,601,037 of NW_024582073.1, forward strand.
TTAGAGCCAGACTGGACCTCGCATCCCTTTCCGAAGGAGTTGAGCCCGGGGCTGGAGCTGTGCAGGTATTCACGGGAATGTTGGCTTGCCTGCAGGTGTCAGAGTTGGGAAGAGTCCCTTTTAAATCTCCCTGGAAAAACCTATTGCTTTGGGACAGAAAGCAGAGACTTCCTGCCGGAGAAAATAGATCTGTGAAAGAGCTGTGGAGACACGGCCTGGTCCCAGGCTCCAGACCTGACACGATCCCCTTTACTGGGAGAACCAGGGAAGAGGATTATCCTGAAAATACAGGAGCTTGGTGCTGACAGCAGTTGCACTGCCAGCATGGAACATCCTATTGGGAAGCCAACACCTGCAAAAAGCTGGATGTGATCCCAACCCCTTGATACACTGTGGGGTCCTGCGTGTCCCTATGGACCTCAAAGACCCTCAGACCCCTGATTTTCCAGAAGGTGGAAGGACCAGGGAGCCCCAGAGCTGGGTGGTGATGGTGTGAATCCGCCGTGCAATGATCCCACGGGATTGCAGGCCATGGGAATGTCCTTCAGCAGGAAGCCAGGTTGTCCTTGGAGGTAAAGCAGGGCTGATGGAGCTGCCATGGGAATGTCAGAGAGGAGGGGATCAGTGTTCTGGAAAGCTCCTGAGAGCAGGGTTGGGATAATCCATTCTCAGTGCGGGCTGCAGCTCCAGCTTGTCCAGATGGGAGATGGGAGAGTACTGGGAGAGGCACTGACTGCTCCAATGGGATGGGAATTATCTAAAAGGAGAGCCTGGAGAGCCTGGAGAGCTGGAGCAGAGGAGCAGCAGGGCACAGGCAACACATGAACAGATCTTTAGCAAGGGGTCTTGGTGATCAGTGAATTATAAAGGGGTTTCAAGGCTTAAGCTGAAGGTTTGGGTTAAATTAACGACTAGTTGGGCTCTCTCCCATCCCAGGAATGGTGTGGAGAAGGCTGAGCACAGCTGGGGAGCAGAGGCACAGTGAGAGGCATCTGCCCGAGTCCCAGACCCACCTGAACACCCACCTGCAGGAGCACAGATCTCCCACCGGCCTCCTGCCAGGTCCAGGAGCCTTCATGGAGCAAAGGTGGGCGGAGATGCCTTCAGCACCCCGAGCAGGAGAAGCGAAGAACACTCTGCCTTCACTTTGCAATTTGTTTCCTTGATAAGGAGGGTGCTGAGGATGCCCTGGGGTGAGCTGGGGAGAGGACACCACGGGGGCAGCCAGCAGGACCACCAGCTCTCAGGACGCTCATTTTCCTGGGCAATTCCCACTGAGCCAGAACAATTGACTGGACCCTGTAGTGATGTCTGCTGCTAAACTAGAGGAGACCTATTGCTCTGAAGATGAGAGGCATGAAGTTGCCTGAAGACAAGAGGATGCATGGCTTGGCATGCATCCTCTCTTCTCCTCAAGAAGAAAGGGAATGGCATCCATCCCAGCTCCTAGGGACAGCCCCTGGTCCACATTCTCCAGGGGAAATGTGTGGAGCTAATTGGTATGGCTGTGGAGGATATTGGTGTAACCAACTGGGAATGATCACCTCACCCAGGAACTCCTTTCTATCCTGTCCTATCTCGCAGAGGAAAGGCCCTTATGGACCTGCAAACATTCCCAGGTGGGACACGGGGAAATCATGCCCCCTGCCAGCTTTCATTCACCTTTTCCAGCCCACACCAGCCTCATCTCTCCCCAGGAAAGCCAGGACGCAGCTCCAAGCATGCAGCCCAGTGTTCTCCGGAGATCTTTGGTCATGTTGCTCGTGAGCTCGCTGCCTTGAGCGAGCTATAAAGTGCCACTGCAAGGGGCAGAAGGGGAGCAGGATGGTCCTTTCCATGGGCAGAGCTCTGTGGGGACACCTCTGGGAGCCACTGTCTGCATGGAGTCTGGGTGTGATACCAGAGGGGCAGAGGGGACTTCAGCCTTAACCAGGGGGCAATTGTAAACCTGGCTCAGGGAGACAGCAAGCATCAAAGCAGGACAGAGTGACACCAGGCTGAGCTAATCCCAGGTGGATTGCTTTCCTGGGAGGTGCTGAAGCCCTGATTCCCACTGCAGCCAGGCACAGGTCGGGGTGCTGAGCACTCCGTGTGCAGCACTCAGCACTCGGCCCCACTCGCCAACAGAGAAGCCACAGAGCCTTCTTGTCTCCGTTTAATCATCAACATACAGAGCTGGGCTCTTATTTACATCCAAGTACACTTCTCTCTGTACAACAGCATAAGAGCAACAATTCCATTCCTCTCTGGAGCGTGGAAACCTGGAGGCGAGTGACCACCACCAGTGACGGCAGGATTGGGGTCACCGGCTGCCACCAGACTGGCAGGAGCTGAGTGGAACTCTGTGAGGCACAACAACATGCCCTGGTTGTGGTGTTCACCCTGGGGGTGAGAGGGGAGTGCTGGAATTAGCCCAGCTGGGTTGCTGGGACAGCGGCAGCAGCCAGCCTTGGAATGGTGGTGGAGCAAAGCAGCCCCGCTCACAGCAGAGTAAGACCTTCCCTGGAAGCAGGACAGCTTGCTTAGCCCACATCCTCATGGATGGAAGCTGCTGGAGCTGATCAGTGTCCTCTCCTCTGTTTATTGTGTGGATGTGCTTGGAGCATGACTGAGCTCTGTACATGGGATCCTGTGACACCAGAGGTGCTCCAGGACTTCCCACCACTGGCCTGGCTCTCTCAAAAATCTTGGCTCATATTGCCCAGCTGCAAGTGTCAGGCATCCCAGAGCATCTCTAATGACTGTGGACCCCGTGCATGGGCAACTGAGCTGACATCCTCGTGGCCATAGCTTGTGGTGGTGGCCAATGGCAAGTTAGAGAGGATTTTGGGGGCAGGACTTGTAGAATGACATATGAGCCAGGACATCACGCTGAATTCCACTAGCTCCAAGGTGGAGGAAAGAGCTGGGGGATGGTCAAGCCCAAACTCTGGGTGGAGTTCCATGGGACAGAAACAATTCATCAGCCCTGCCTGAGCCTCCAAGAGACACGCTGTCAGCCTCCTTGACCATTCCCAGGATATGTCACCCAAATGCCAGCCTGGCACCCCTTGGTTGTCCTAATCCAGGGCTAAGACCCCAGAGCCTCAACGAAGCTTTTGATGGGAGATTTCATCAACTTGTGAAAGTGTTAAGATCTGGAAGGAGCCAGGTGAGCTCCCACCTGGGCACAAACAACAGGAATCCAGGTGTCCCACCATCATTTTGCGCCGTCTTTGCTGAGCAAAGGGCTGGCACAGGGGAGACAACTTGATGGGGAGCAGCACACCCAGTTGTGGGGAGGAATCCTGAAGCACAGGAATCCTTTGTGGCACTTTGGCTCCCAAAACCATCTGTATTTTCTGTCACCGTAGCACAGCTGGGGTGGTTTCGGCAGGACGGCCAGGTGCTTGGAGAATCCTGGGAGAATCCCGAGAGAGGGAAAACCAGCAGCAGCAGCAGCAGAGTGTCTTAATGGGTGTCTGCAAGGCTCTGTCATCCAGGGAATGTCCACAGTCGAGGTCTCTGACATATGGATTGAAACTCTGGATTGATGTGATGCAGTGAAGAAGGTGGAGGGAGTGGGCCTTTCCTCCTCCGAGGTGAGAAATCTTCACAGGCACAGACACCACACACCTGCTGTGGATAGAAGGACAACGTGGGCTTCTCTGATGTGAAAAGAAAGCTGAGATGGTGGATTGGAGATCTCCAACCCTGACAGTGTGGGATGTTTGACTCTGTCTCAAAGGCCTGGATTATGACATGGAGGAAGCTCTGGGATTTTCCTGGCCAGGGCCATGTAGATGTCTCCCTGGGCATGGCAAAGTCTGCTGCTGGGTGGCACTGGCAGACAGCTGCACTCCTTCCTCGGTGAGGTGCACAGGCTGATGTCCAAGAGTGCTGGAGCATCTTCAGGATTCACAGTGGGGCTGTTCCCCATCCCCATCATGAGTCAGACCTGACCTAATCCCCCTTTTATGGCTGGTTCTGGGAGACGGGTTTAGCCTGAGCTGCCCCTGTGTTTTCCATGAGTTATGTCTTCCTCCGGGTTGAAAGACATGAGCAGAAGTGGTGGGAAAAGACAGGAACCATCAGCTGGGATCTTGAAATGCCCTGGTCTTGTTGCACATCTCCATTTTCAATGGCTCCAGGGATCTCTGGCAGCCACCACCAGCTCCTGGCCAGTAGCTCTGCCTGATGACGTGGGCTGGTGGGACTAACTGCAGTCTCCACTCTTTGCTCAGTCTGGAGCTCACCACAACAATATTTATTCTCAAATTGAAGGTCAGACCCGGTCATGAACAGGGGAGCTTTGGGGAGACAGAACATGGAAAATGTGCAGGCTTTTGTTTGGAAGGTCTTCAGCCCCTCAATGCCTCGAGGTTCTTCCTTGGTATGCACATGAAATGTGATCTGGCCAAACTCTCCCTGGAATCACCTCATGGACATGTCAAGATGTCCCTGTGCTAATTCCAACTTTTCTCTTCTAGCTGCTCCCCCGGGCAAAGGGCCAAAATCCCCACTCCTATTGATCCTTTGGCCACCGCCCAGTCAGTGCAAACTCCACTTTGCGACATTTTTCTTCTCTTTATTGTGACTCGTGGTAGAAAATTATCCATGACGGGAAGGACCAGGCTCACTTTGCCCACGTTTTCAAGCGGAATGCCAGGTTTTGCTGCCTCGGTGACTGTGCACGTAGGATTTGGTTTATGGTTCTACCAGGGCGTAAGCACTTGCGTGATCTTAAGCGTTTCCCCCTCTTATGACTTCTTTCACGCTCAGGGTTAGTAGCTGAGTATTTTCTTGAGCTAGGCCTGCGTTATCTCCATCCCTGGAGTGTGGGATGCCCTGTGGGATGGCTGTGGGCGCTGTTTGGAATGGCTCTACTGAAGGCTGACCGTTGCAATCCAGCCGTGATGCTGCTGTGCCTCCGCTGCAACTCCTGAGTGAGGCTCTAGTGCTGTTTATAAGCAGACCCTGGACCAAGAGAGTGCACCAAGGTGTCACTCGTTTGGGGACAGGGTGGCACAATTGCCCACTTTTGGGGCAGATTGCTAAAGCTTCAGTTTGCATAAACATCCCATGGGTTTGGAGGCTTCCCCAAACCTCGGTTACATTGACTTTGGGAAGTAAGAGGGCTCTTGGGAAGGGAAACTAGCTTGGATTTCCAAGCTTTTTTCTTGCTGTAGCCAGCTTGGGTATAGAGTAAGAGTAAGGGGACCAAGGCAGAGGTGGGAGGGTATTTCTGCTCCTGGGGTTGGTCACAACCCGGCAGAGGAGTGGAACTGCAGGAGGAAACCACAAGGAAGTGTAAAACGCAGCATATGTTAAGCTCTGCTGAGCCTCCAGAGAGGCTCCTGCTGGGACATCATTCCTTGTTGGCTTCTGTTACCAGGACAGGCTCATCCTGCTCCTCAAGGATGTCCTAACCTCTTGCAACCAGGGCAAGAGGGAGTCGTCTGGTAGAGATATGTCTGGTTTCACTGAAATCAGTGGCCAAGCTCACACTGACTTCACTAAGACCACCGTCTAGACAGGATACTTGATGCAGAACACTTGAGTTTGCTCATGATCCCGAGAGCTTTGCTCCATTAGCCAATGTGGCTAAAAACGTCCTGGAAAAAATAAACCCCCAAAAAACAACAAACCTGCCACTTTGAACTGTTTCGCTGCACGTAAATGTGTGGAAAACCAAAGAAACTGAATGCAACCCTCCAAAACAACCAACCGAAGAAGGGTGAATTGTAGGAGAGGGGGTGGCAGCCTCTAGTGAAGTAACAGTCAGGGCAGATTACAAAAGAGCCAATTGACCCTCACCAGCTGTACTAGGAAAAAGCCCAGACGAGATGTCGCATTATCGATAGAAAACCAACGCACATCCACAGTTATTTTACCTACAGAGCACAGAAGTGGAGAGTAAGGGTGATGGAGCCTGGTGGGAGCACGCTCACACCGCTCCAGCGGGAGCGCATTATCCTTCGGAAGATCACTGGCTTGAGTAGGTAGTACATGCACGGCAATAAAAAATTCCGTTGTGTCGCCTCGGTCCCTCCTCAGATCTCGGTGGACTCTATTCGCTCGAGTCTGGAGGGAGTCCATGTCTTCTTCTCCTCGGTGTGCGGGGGGCTGGTGGTCTTTGTGTTCATCTCGTTGACCTTGTGCTCCAGGAGCTGGTTCTTCTGGTACATCTCCACGTAGTTCAGCTGCAGCTGCTTCTGGTACTTGATGACTTTCTCCTTCTCCTCCTGCCACGTGCGCCGCTCCTCCTCGAAGTCCATCACCTGCTGCTCCCGCTGCTGCCGCTCCAGCTTCAGCTCCGTCTGGAGCCGCTCCACCTCCCTGCGCAGGGTGTTCACGCTGTCCTCGCTCTGCCGCTGCATCTTGGCCTCGTCGCTCTCGCAGGCCAGCGGGTCCCGCAGCTTCTCCCCGAGGTCCCCGCCAAAAGGCCCCGCAGGTCCCATGCTGGCAAGTGTCCGCTTCAGGCCGGAGACCTCCAGCTCACAGTGGTTCAGCTTTTCCCTCAGCACCTGGACCTCGCTCATCTTCCGCTGCAGCTCGCTCTCGCAGATCTCCAGGTTGACGCTCTTGGAGCTGTAGGAGTCCTTCAGGGTGAGGATCTGCTCCTCTTTCTCCCGTAGGAAGTTCTTACCTTCCTTGAGCTGCGACCGCAGTCCCACAATCTCGTTGAGCTTCTGGGAGACGTCAGCTTGGGAGTCCTTCAGCTGCTGCTTGAGCAGGGAGATCTCACCTGCCTTCTGGCAAACCTGTGGGGAGAGCACCCGTGAGGCTGGCAGATGGCAGTGAGGAGCTGCTTGTCCCCTGCACTGCCCGTGAAACAACCCTGCTCATGGACCCAGCCTTCACCAGGACCCAGACCATGCCACTGACCTCTGTGTTTTTTCCTGGCTCTCAGGGACCTGATGCTGTTTCCAGCTGGAGCTGCCCAAACAGCCAAGCCCAGTGCTGCGGTCCCCACCAGCGATGCTTCCCTCCTGCCTTCATCTTACTCCCCCACCCACAAACCTGTGGTGCTCAATCCCAAACCTTCTCAGCTGGAGTTTTCCCACAAAGTTTACCTCAATGGCATCTGGACCTTGAGCAAGTCTGAGACAGAAACATCTCAGACCCAGAGACCACCCAGCTTCTCCCCAAGACCTGGGAGCATTGGACAGGAGGCAGATAAGTAGACTTTACTTACTCATCCTATGATGCCTTCCTTCCCAAAGACTCCTAAAGAACCCTGGAAGTGCTCAAAGCCACATTGGATGGGACTTGGAGCAACCTGGTCTAGTGGAAGGTGTCCCTGCCCATGGCAGGGACGTGGAACTGGATGGGCTTTAAGGTCCCTTAAAAGACCTGGGCAGAACTGCTGGTCAAAGGAGGGACAATGCAGTCTGCCCATTCTGGGATTTATCCTGCACATGTTGTACAACAAGCCTGTAATAATCTCTGCTGAACATCTGCAAATGGCACATTTCAGAGCCTAATTAATCCCAGCTTCATTTACTTTCCATCAGGATTAACAGAATACGGTCTTCTTGATTCTACAGCTATGTTTTGCCTCTGCACTCTTAATAAATTTAAAGTTTCTAGCCTGTGCATGGAAGGATTAAAATTCTTCACATGATCAAGTTGAAAAAAAAAGGTATGTTAGCACTGGCTATACAAACAGACCTTGATAAAATGTTCTAAAAATAGAAACAGTAGGAAAAAGTTATGTAGGACTCAACAGGAGAACTAGAAAGAGGGATTTGCCTTTCTAAGAGAGATAAACTTATTAACAACTGAAAACAGTGTGTTACAATGGAAAGCATAAGGTAGACATGGCTGTCGATATCATTTTTATCTCAGTCGCTTTTATATCTTCAATTAAAAAAAATCAAATATCTGAAAAGCGGTTTCAAGGTTTGCCCAAATGCAAATAGTAGAAGAATTTAATTAAAATAGACTTAAGCCCATTTTTGGCACGCACAAGTACCTGTGTGGAAAGACCTGTGTTCCCTGAAACTGGATTTGAATGTCACGACTTGGAGTGACTGTGAAGTCAAATTATTAACCAATACAGGGGGGTGTGCACGAAAGGTTGTGCTTATTTTAGCTTAATTGAAATCAACAGGCCTGGAACTCAGACAAGTGAGGTGACAAGTGTCACCTGTTACCTGGAGGCCACCAACCCATGGCTGTTACCTGTGGGCTCCACTTAGGGCATGTGGGAGGTACTTTGGGTCACCAGACCCCGCGATGGAAACCTCACTCAGGGTCTGTTACAACAACGCTCTTACCTCCCACTTGGTCTCTTCAATCTTCGGGAGAAACTCAGCCTGCTCCTTCTTGAAAGCCACAAATTTCTTCTCCAGCTCCTCTCGTTGCTGGAGGAGTTGTCCCATGTCGTCCTGGAGTTTTTTTTTCTCCTGCTGGAGCTTGAAGATTTGGAGCTGCAGAGCCTGCTGAGCCCGCTGCGCCTTTTTGGAGACCTGCTGCAACTTGTTGGCATAGTTCTGCCTCAGGTCCTCCATCTCCCTCTCCCAGATCTTCTGCTTCTCCTCGAACACCTGGAAGATGGCCGCCTCGCTCTTGTCCAAGTTCCTCCGCATCTGGAGCACCTCCTGCTCCTTCTCCCACAGCCGGTCCTCCAGGTCCTGGATGATGTCGTCGGTCGAGGGCGAGTGGAAAGGCATCGTTTCGTTGAGATGGTTCAGTCTGTTGAAGGACGAGGTGCTCTTGCTCGAGGACCGCCCGCTGTCTGAGGTAGATATCCCGTTGTATCCCACGATGTTCTTCTCCACGTAGGTGGTCCCGATGCGGTTGATGTGGCTCGTGGAGGCGCTCATGGGGCCCACGTGCTGGCTGTAGCCCGTCCCGTAGGTGGGCAGGCTCGTTAGCGAGTTACGGCCCGAATCCGAGAGCCCCCCCCCTTGGTTTGTAGTCCTGTTAAGGCTGCTCTTGTCGAGTCCACCCTTGGGTGCGGACGGGCTATTGCTGTTGGCATGGTTCAAGCTCTTTCTGTTCTCTGCCATCCCGTTGCTCTGCGGCGGGCAGAGGTTCTGCATGGAATGGAAGTTTTTAGGAACTACTGGTTTAAAGGCTGAGGGTCTAACTAAGGGCTCATTGCTCTGCAAAAAGGAAAAAGGACCACGCATCAAACACAGCAGGAGGCTCAGTAACACACAAAAGAGACACGTCGGCACAGGGTGGGGCTGATGCAGCTTGGGCTGGCTCCTTATCCCACCTTGGTACACCCTGGACCATTTGGGGGTTGCACATGAGGGACCTGTGGTCACTCGTAGGGCAACACTTTGCCTTCCCTTGCCCCAGCTGAAAGGAAATCATTTTAACGTATCCCAAACCTGCGTGATTTTTGCCCAGAATACTCCTTGGGTTCTCTCAGAGCTCTTTACAAGGAGGGCTGCCCCTTGCTTACCAGACCTGACCAAAATAACTCTAATTTTGGCTGATTATATTTCTAGCCTTGAGGTTGCATTGCCCTTTTGCTGAAAGCTGAATCGAAGCCTCGGATTAGCAGCCCTTTTGCCTCAGGAGCATCACATCTCCCCGCTGCCAGCAGTGACCTGTGCCTGTGGGGACCTCGTGTCCTGCTTATCCTCAGACAGGAGCAGGTAGGAGCTGTGACCCCAGCAGTGACACCAGGCAAGGAACATGCTAGAGCTGCTCTTCATTTGAAATTTGTGTTTTCTGTGGGCCTAAGCAGTGCTGGGGGACAGTGGACCACAGCCACAAGGGATTTAGAAAGGATTTTAAAGCCTTGCACATTCCTCTCCCCATCAATGCACCATGAGAAACAAAATTTTCCTTAAAATGGGATTGAGTCTGCCCTACTGCAGGTTGGATTTTAGGTGAAAATTAAATGGGAGGAAGCAAAGGTGTTTTGAAAATGCCTTTTAGGAGAAACAGAACAAGCCCCAGTGAACATGTTGGAAGTTGGAGACCAAGTGTGAGACTGAGATGGACTGCAGGGGCTGTTGGATTAACAACCCAGGAGAAAAGGCCACCAAATGCTGCAGAAATAATGCTGGACACAAATTATGGAAGTCACTGGAGCAGAGCAGCAGGCTACACAAAACACCACTGGCTCTGGGGCTCTGCTCCTCCAGGCCTGGGAGATCTTTCTCCCTGAAGCCAATATGAGCCATGAGGACTGGGCTGGGCTGGGAGAGAATGTTTACAGGGGTAGTTCCCAAGCCGTGTCCCTCACAAGGGGCACTGGGATTCTGAACAGATGCTCATGGCTTCTTTCAAGCAACAGCTTTAGGTGGCAGTGTGTGGTTGGAAACTGCCTATAAAAGGCACAAAACTAAGAGGGGACTCAAATGCTGGACCTACTGAAACTGGAGCCGACTCCAGCTCCCTCCCCATCCTTCAGGGAGGTAGGCACAACATCTCAGGGAAGTTGGAATGGCTAGTGACTTAAATACAGGCTTAAATGAGCTGTATGTGGAAGACTTGTGGTCATGCTCTTGGGCCAGAACTAACAACCCCCTGAAAAGTCATAAGAATGATATCATCTCTACATAAAAATGTACAAAGTAAGAACGAGAACATCAGGATTGCACCGTTGCCCAAGGCCTCCTGGTCTGTGCTTCCAGAGATGTGCCACGGCCACCCAGCTGCTCCAGGAGGTTCTCACCTGGTCTAGTTTGCCAGAGATTGGCAAAATCTTTGGTGGGTTACTGGGCTCTCGGTACTGGGGAGGCGGCGGCAGGTTCTTCTCGTTGTTGGTGGTCACGTTGCCGCAGATGTCCATCTTCACCTTCTCGCTCTTGCGCAGGTCGCCGTTGATGTAGAGAGAGTTGGAGACTTTCTCCGACTTGTAGGTCTTCTCCTCGCCGGAGTAGCGGTTGGAGATCTCCCGCGTGGAGTAGCCGTTGCGGGGCCCCTCCGTCTGCCGGCCACTGCTCTGCGTCCGGGTGCCCACGCTCTTCATGGCGAACTCCTGGTCGTTGGCCACTCCGCTGCCCACGCTCCCCATGGCGCTCTTGGGGATGGTCTGGGAATAGCGGGGGGCGAAGCCGTGGAAGTTCTCTGGGCTGGGGTAGGCCGGGTCACTGAGGACGGGCAGTGTCTCTAGCGTGGCCATGGCAGCGTAGGGGTGAGGTGGAGGCACAGCTCAGTGGCACTGGGACAAGGAGGGAAAAGGGTTGTTAAAGAGATGCCTTTTGTCTGCCGTGCCCTTTGCAGATCGAAATCATGTCCCAGTGATGGCGTTCTCCTCCTCTCTGGGATCCCCAGGTCCCTTGGAGGAGCAGCATTCCTCAAATCCCACCCCCTGCTCTCCAAAAGAGCTCCTAATCTTCTCAATCCAAAAGTTGTGGTTCCCAGGGGAATGGGTTGCATGGATTTTAGTAGGCACAGCTCTACGGCATCGGTGAGACACAACCATTTGCTGTTCCCAAGACTGAACTATTTCTGTCACTTTTCCCAGGTTTGAACCTGTTTGTGTTCCCATGGGGATGGAAGGTCTCCATCCCTGGTCCTGGCTCATCCAAGTGCTCTCTCCAGCACATCCCTTAGGGATGGTATCACAGGGCTTAAACAACACACTTCCCATCTCTTCCTTGGGATTGTTGTTGTTGAACTTGAGTTTTTAAAAAGATGCTTTTGTCCAGGTGTCATCCTAAATTTTCTTCTAAATATTTATTCCCCTTCTCAATTTGATTCTTACTTAGCCTGTGCCTTGGGTTGGCCAAAACTAGGCCATGGGACATGGTTAACATGCAAATATTGGTTTCAAAAGTTGTCTTTGACCAGGGTTGTCCTGGGACCAATTATCCTTGGGACCAATTCTCATCTATCTAGATGCTCTTCATCAGCTTTTACACAAAGGTGTAAAGTCTTATTTGAGGGAATAGAAGACCCACAACAACTTTTTCTTGGTCACCTCATTGAATAATGGAGAATTTGAACCTGCACCAGCCAAGGATCCCATTATCCGAAGGAAGGGAGAAGGTGCACTGCAAATTTTGGATGACTGAACCAAACCTGGAGGAGCAGGGTCAGTAGCTCCTGGACAGCTGTGGTCACTCAGGTGACCAGTGTCCACCCAGCCCTCCAGAGTTCATTGATTTGGTCCCCGTGGGCCCAAACGGATGCTTTTCTTTTGTCTCAGGCACCCTCAGTTGCAGGTTTTCCAGGATAAACCATCCTTGTAGTGTGAGGACTAAGGCAGGACTTAAGGGCAGGGGGAGGTACTGTGGCTTCCCTGCGGATGGGATAAAAATAGTTGATGCCCTTTGGAGAAAGGTTCAGGGATGGCAGAGGTCAGGCAGGACCAGCAGGAAGGGGAGATGGAGAAAATCCCCCTTTCAGTGGGGTTTTCCCCCTCCTTGGGGGAAGGGATGTTCATTCAGCCCTCCCTGAGTAAAGCAGAAGAGCTGGATTTATTTCCCTGGAGAGCAAGCTGAGGTCCGGAGCTCAGCTCCCATGTGGTGTCTCAGAGGGCCTTGCTATTTGCACTAATAATGGAATGGAAAAAGAATTAAAAAGGTTAAGGCAGGGTCTGTGCTGCTCAACTTTGCTTTTATTAAACTGCATTTCTGGAGGCTTCTCCTCCCCCTTTCCCAGCATCCTGCCCTGTCCAAAGAACAGCCCTAGTGGCAGATGTGACAACTGCTGTGCCAGAGCGAGAGGACACGGAGCTGTTGAGGTGGGATTTAAGGTCCCTTCCAACCCAACCCATTCTGGGATTTCATGAAGCGACGAGCATTAAGTGAACACTCTGTAGTCTGCTAAGGACATCCTGCAGTTTGCACCTCTGTCCTCAGCAGATGATCTCACATCATTCCCTGATGAAAGTCTAAAGACCAGGCAGTAAAGGAGGATCACATGAGCACCTGTGGGGATCCACTACAGTCAAAACACCAGCGTTTATTGGTCATAAGTGATAAAACCTCTGCCAGCAGTAAGAAGTGGCAGGGTCTGGTCATGTATCCAGCACGTGACATTTGGACACGTGTTCCTCCAGTGCTCTGAGCAGCACTCAAAGGCTCGTGACCCCACCACGCCCTAAAGACACTTCCCAAAGAACATCATCACTGACAGCTCATGAGTGCACAATGCCCAGGGGTTAATCCAGGTGCCTGCTGAGGGCCTGGGGAGTGGCTGGGCTGCGGAGCGATGAGGAGGGATGGAGAACACCCACCTGAAGCCACACTCAACCAATGGTGCCTTTGGATTTTATGAGTCAAGGGAAGACTTTGTCCTGCTAATTTAGGAATAACCTGCTTTTCAGTGACTTTGGGAATCTTTATAGGCTGTGACTTCTTTTTATGGGACACCAGGCACCATGGGAGGGATGTGCTGGAAGGTCTCAGCTCCAGACAAGGAAGTGGCATCGTCTCCTTGCAGTACTCCCCAGCCAGCAAGGGAGAAATCCAGGTTACTTTTCCCTCACTGGGTAAATTTCACAGTGACATTTGCACATTTACATTGACTCTCTGAGGGCAGGATGAGGTCACTGGAAAGTTTGATCCTTCCAAAAGGAAGAAAAAAAAAAAGAAAAAAAAAGGCCAACACAACAACAAGCGTTTCCTTTTAACTGGGAATCATCCAAGAAAATATTCTGAAAAAAACCCTTGTTCTTAGCTTATGTTTACTGCAAACCCGGGATCTGATAAACAGAGCATACAGACAAGTGTTACAAATATGTTATTAAGGAGATTCCAGAAGTGCCAACAGATCCCTGACAGTACAGCTTTGTTTGCCAAAAAGGGCCATTTTTTTTTTTCTGAGAACAACAACTCTTGGGTTTGTATCTTCTGGCCAGCTCCAGTTCCCGGTCAGGTTTTACATTGGTTGTTCCTCAGCTGAAGTGTGAAATCAAATTTTGAGCACAGGAATAGCGTTGCCATGCTCTGGCACAGAGCAGGAGGGTCATTTTTTCTCCTTCCAGGTTTGGAGGAATGTGTGACTAAAACCTTCCCTAGGATATTTCTTCTCCTTAAATCTCATCATCTCTGTGGTAACAGGACAAGGGGGAATGGCTTCAAACTGACAGGACAGGGTTAGATGGGATATTGGGAAGAAATTCTTGACTGAGGGTGCTGAGGCCCTGGCACAGGGTGCCCAGGGAATTGTGGCTGCCCCATCCCTGGAAGTGTCCAAGGCCAGGGACAGGGCCTGGAGCAACCTGGGATAGTGGAAAGTGTCCCTGCCCATGGCAGGTCCAAGGTCCCTTCCAAACCAAATTATTCTATGATTCCGTGATAACTGCCTCCCTCCCATGGGAATGTGAGCTAAAAGTGGGTGATTCCCAGGGGTGCCGAGCCTGTCCATGAGCACAGGGAGGCTGAGGGAAGATGAATGTTTGCCTTTGCCAGCATTTCGTTCCCAAGTCCATCCTTTAGAAGGGAAGAAGAGTCACCCTTGAGCATGGCTGGGCTTGGAAGAGACCCCCAAGCCACCTCAGAGGGGCAAAAGTGTCCCCGTAGTTACAGTGGGAACCCGAGCGAAGGGATTTTCTTGCAGACACGAAGAAGGAAACCCCTCCAGAACAAACTCTCAGCAGAGGTCCCATTTCCCAGTATTCCTGTGTTAATAAAAGCTAAAAAGGTTTTCTTTGTCTGCCTGGATTGACTCAAGGCTCCCTTCCTGGGAGGCATCTCCATACCAAGGGAAGACGCCATATCTCATCAGTACCGTCAACCTTCTCTGACCAGGGATACTGGGAATCCGCACACTCCACACTGCACCACCTCCCCATCTCATCCAGCTCTTGGCCTCTTGGCCTTTCCTGCAGCAGCCTCGCCTTGGAGACAGCAATATTTTGATGCCTGATGCAGAAAATCTGGAGTGAAATGTCCTTTTCCCCAGCCGTGGTGGGCAAACTGTGCATGTCCACCCCTTACCAAGGTTTCCCACCACACCTGCAGCTCCAGGACACTCCTAGATGTTACTGTACATACAGTAATTTGTAAAATAACAACTGTGTCTTCACACTTGCTCTACCCAAAGGATTCAGCGAATGCCTTCCAGTTAAAAAGAAGAATCGCTCTGAATTAAGCAGCGGAATGGTTAACTATGACTAAATCACGGAGGCCTGGCTCTGTTTCTGCCTGAGGAGGTTAATTGTTAACACTCTCCTAACAAAGGCCTTCAGGAGGCAGACATACCTCAGCACCAGTGCCACGGGAGAAGGGCATCAATCATCGGTCTCTGGCACGGAGAGCTCCAGAGCAAGGCAGGGCCTTGGCACACGCGCCATCCCAGGCATGTGGCACTGGCAGCAGGGGCAGCAAAGGCTTCTGAAGGTCAAAAATTCCCCCTCTTGCCAACTGTGGTAACAGGTGTGCCCCTGACCTTCATTAGTCGGGTTTGTTTGCCTCGGCTTTAACGAGGCAGCAATTACTGGCACCGTAAACCCGTGCTCTGTTCTGTTGTTTTTATAGGGGTAGGACCTACACCTGCCCCGTGTTTAAGGCTCGGGTTGGCTCTGCCAAGGTTGGCAGCGCTGCCAAGGGGTTGGTTTGGCTGGAGGAGAAAAAGTCAACACATCCTGGGGTGGTGGAACAGGTTAGATATGGTGGGAAAGGGTGGAAAAAGAATGGCTGTGATAATTTCAGCTTCTTCCAGGAAGATACTTGGAGAGGGAAGGAAAGGACAGGAATGGGTTAGAGGTGAAGACACAGACCCCCCCGTAGGGAGCAAAACCACCTGTGTCCAGTGAGGCATTAACAAGCCCTGGGGAAAAAGCCACCACTGAAACCCATGATTTGCAATTGCACTCGTAAAATCACGGAATCACAGAATTATTCAGGTTGGAAAAGCCCTTTAAGACCATGGAGTCCAACCATTCCAAGGCCACCACTGACCCCTGTCCCCAAGTGCCACATCCACACAGCTTTTAAATCCCTCCAGGGATGGGGACTCCAATACTGCCCTGGGCAGCTGTGCCAGGGCTGGACACCTTTTCCATGAAGAAATTTCCCCTAATATCCAGTCTAAACCTCTCCTGTTTAGAAGCTGTTCCCTCTTGTCCTCTTAGTTTCAAGTGCACGTTTCAGTCACACCCCTCTTCCTCTCCCTCACCTTTCCTTGCACATCACATCCTCCAAAAAGGCCACTCAGCTACTGCTCTGCCTCCTGTGTGTCATGTGCCACCTCCTTACATCCGTGCCGGACCCAAACCTGGCTGAGAGCTCCTCCACTGGGATTGATTCAAGAGGAAGGGACACCGTGGCTCCCCTCCCACCTGGCTCCAGTGCCCCGGCACCTCCTGTTCTCCTACACCCTTCTCAAGTTGCTCAGTCTGAAGAGGGGAACAGAATGAGCTTTTCTTGTCTCTCACAGGCATTTTTTTCCAGCCCTCAAGTAATTCTTGTGGCTCTTTCCTGCACCTCCTCCAACTCTTTTCCCCCCATCCTGGCTCAGTGGCTGCCAGGTTTTCCTCCACCACTGGAATACGGCACAAACACACTTGAACCTGTCTGCAAAAACACGCAGATCTCGAGCTTTTCAACCACAAGCTTTTTCCACAACCAAAAGCCAAATGAAGTCAGAAGAACAACTCCTGCTCCTTCCCTAGGACACAAACCTCTCTTTTCCCATTTATCCCTGTACTGCAGTTCTTTTTCCCTCACTCAGAGCTAAAAAGCAAACTCAGGAAGGCAGGCTGGAGGGTCAAATAGTGGCAAGTTCTTGCAGCCACCCTCAGCCACCTCTTGGGCCATGGGGCTGCTGTGTACCTGCACATTTTCCATCCTTATGTGCAAAGGATTTGTGATTGGATTTACTTTTGGACACAATATCGAGTAACGTGCTCTAGGGCACCCTGCTGGAGCAGGGAGGTTGGACTTGGACAAGCCAGCATGGTAGTCCTGCCTAGGAACATCCAATTGGGGAAGGTGGGGACCATCCTGACTCTCTGTGACCCTGCCACTTTCCAATTACACCTTTCCCAGCACCTGAGAGTGCTGAGGGGCCTGCACAGGGACCTGCCGCATCCTCTGGATAACTGGGCCCAGTTAAAAGCTGTCAGCCGTCCCAGTACAAACCCATTTCTGAGACAGGAGGATCACACTTTGCTTTTCTCTCCTGAAAATGTGGCAGCATCAGGAGGGGGTGGCAGGACTAGGGGCAGGCAGGTCCCAGTTTTGGGGGCTGCGCTTCCTGGGGCTGCTGTGGGAAATAAAAGCGAGCTGGCTTAGAAACATTTCCTTTTCCTTTCCGCCTGCTAATGAGATAATTACAGCCTTTTGTATTCTGGGAAACTACTTTCTCATTATGGGGGCCGCATAAGCTATTTACATAATAAGCCTGAAACAAAAGAGATGAGATGAAAAGACCCAGGCGGCTCTTCAGGGGAGCTCTTGTTGAGCTGCCAAGGGACAGCACGAAGGATGACGGATTCCTCCATCCCCAAAGCTCCTCTGGTCTGGAGTGGGTGGCAGTGCTTGATTCAGGATGTCCCCAGCGTGGGATGATCCTCTGTCTCAGCTGTGAGGGTCCCCAAGGTCCTCAGAACCAGCTCTTTCTTAAACCACCCTTTGCAATTCCCAGTGATAAAGGATTTGGGAGGGGTGGCCATGAATCCAAACCCATGTCAAGGAGAGCCGTGTCAGCATTTGTGGGGCTCACAGTGACAGCTGGGGACGAGTCCCACCACCAGAGGATGTTTGGTACCAAACTGGCCTGTCCCTTGTCCCATCTGCTGTGTCCCAGCTTCCTCCAGCTGTGGTCAAGGGACATTCTGGGTACCAACCTGTCCCATTCCATATCCCGTATCCCTGTTCCTCGTGTCACTTTCTGACCCAAGGACATGATGGGCACCAGACTGTCCCAGCCCATTTCCCTGTCCCCCTAGTTGGCCAAGGGATGCGCTGGTTACAAACCTGTCCCATTCCATTTCCCTTTCTCATTTCCCATTCCCATTTCCCATTTTCCATTCCCCATTTCCCATTTCCCCATCCCCCCAGCTGGCCAAGGGACACAGTGTGTACCAACCTGTCCCACCCCACGTCCCAATTCCCTGCCCCCACAGCTGTCTGGGGGACACGGGGTACCAAACTGTCCCATCCCACATGCCAGTGCCCCGTCCAAGGGACTCTCTGTGTGCCAAACTGTCCCTGCCAGCCCCACCACCTCCCTTCCCCAATAAAGGCCCCATTGTTCTCCCCGACAAAGCCTGAACAGTGCAGCCTGCTCCACCTTCCCTGGCCAGTCCTCCCACTCTGCTATCAGTTTTCCTCCCTCGGTTGGTCGCTGTGTTTAAGGGACACAGTCCACGGCCATGCTGTCCCCATCCCCCAGGCCGTGGCAGGAGGGGGAATCATGGCAAAGCACAGCCACAATCTGCACTGTGGAGCACATGGCCTTGGCTCCGTGCCCTCCTGCTTGTCCCTCCTTCCCTCTCCGCTCCCTGAGGGTGTTCCTGGAATGGACACCCTCCACAGCTTCCTGGAAACCCCTTATGGACAGTAAAATAACCAGTAAATCAATCTAGGCATGGCTATTGCTCATCCAGATCAAGCTGCCCCACCTGTCCCAAGCCCATCTCCACCCCAGCTCCTCATCTCAGGGTGTTCCCAGCTTTAATCCATAGCATTTTCTGGATCCGAAAGAGCAGGCTGGGTGGAATTAAAAGCCAAGCAGCTGACAGGCCTCACCAGTCTCGAGCTGTTCCAGTAAAGGAAGACATCAAAATTATTCTGGAGGCTACAGCAAGTTGGGCAAAGCCCCAGAGAAACCTCGGCAGGTGACATGGAGATGTGACAAGGTACATTTGTACAGGGTCCTGAGAGGCTTTTTGGTCTCATCCTTGGAGGTTTTCAAGTCCTGAATGGACCAGCCAGGGTCCACCAGCAGCAAGATGGCCTGGAGAGCTCCCAGGATCCTTTCCACCAGGAAATTATCCTGCCATGGAGTTTTTTGCAAGCCACGCTGGGGCTATCCACCAGCATTCCCCTGGCCAGAGTCCTCATCCTCAGGGGGATTTTCCCCCCTTTTCCCATCTGCTCTCAGAGCCCTGGGTTTGGATCCGGGCTGGCATCCTCCAGGATGCACCCAAAGGCAGATAGGAAGGATTTTCCATGACCTGCCTTATCTGTCCCCGTCATCCCAAGGGGCAGCAGGACAGGATGGTTTCACGCTCAGCCCAAGCCACCATCCCAAATCCCATGTGTCCATCAGGAAGGGTTCATCCGTGGTCTCATCTGTGACCCCTGTGGCTGCCCCCAGAAGACACTTGGGGCCAGCTGTGTCATCGTCCCCAGTGAGGTCCCAGTGGCAACCTCTGCCCAGAAGAGCACCAGCTTTGGTGGCACAGGGAAACCTCCCTCAATTCCCTCAGTACAGGGAAAGGGCAGTTTGATGGAGCAGCCTCAGCGCTGGCTGCGGGCCTGAGGGTCTGGGGTGCCCCATTCCATGGGCTGGACTGCCTGGGGTCATCCCAGCCCTGCATGCCTCAGTTTCCCCTTGTTAAGGGGTTGCCAGTGGGATCCAGGGTGAGATTTCCCCACCCTGAACAATCCATCTCTGCACCCCATCTCTGCTCTGAGCCCCTGGTGCAAACATAGCCCAGCAGGTACCTCCCATCCCCAAAAATCACCTGGAAAGGGTCCCACCGGCTCAGCCCTGCACTAATCCACCCTTTTGGGAAGGTAGCTGGGGATGAGGTGCTGCCAGCTGAGCCCGTGGTGTCCCCAACACAGGGGATATGGGGAAGCTCCTGATCACCCTGGCAGTGCTCCAGCACAGAGCACTTGCCTGGCTCCCCAGCATCAGCCTGAGCATCCTCACATACCCCCAGCATCCCAAATCTCAGGGATCCCCATGTGATCCCCTGCTCCAGCCCAGCTCCATGCCCCCAAATGCCAGGAGGACCCCGCCCCCCACCCCCACCTTTGTCACCACATCCCCCTGCGCGATTTAGACCCCTGGGCGGGATGTTTTGGGGGAAGGCTGATCCTGCCCTTTGGGATGAGCCATTCCCCTCCCCGAGCGGTTCCGAGGAGCCGCCCCACGAGCCCCGCCTGGCTCTGCCATGCCCAAACTTTGCCCAAACCTCTGTCCCCGCAGGAAGGACAACGAGGGGACTCGCCACCGGCTGCCACTCGCCGCCCACGCCACCAGCCCGGCCGTGATTCATCATTAACTCGCCCCGAGGAATTTCTTGGGCGCGGAGCCAGCCCGGGAAGTGCTCGCTCCTCCCCGGACACCACGCTCGGAGCAAGCCCTCATGGTGGCTCGTCCCGACGGTGCCTTGTCCCCAGGGCCGGAATTAGCGCTGCTAAACCGGAGCGATGCCCTAAAACCCGCCCGGTGCAAGGTCCCGGTGCTGGGGGGGTCCAGCTGGATCCAGGGGGAGTTTACAGAGGGGGGAATCACAGCTTTCCCAACCCTGAGCCACCCAGCTCCGCGCACCCCATCTCTGCTCCGACCCCCGCTGCCAACGCAGCCCGGTGTCCCCCCCAAAAATTCCCTTACAAAGGGTCCCACCAGCTCAGCCCTCCATTAATCCACCGAAAACCCTTCGCTCCCCTGCCCGGCCCCAAACAAAGACACCCAGCGAGAGGGGGAAGGAGAGGAAAGCAAAGATCCTACAAAAAGCCAGCACCCACCGGGATTTACCTGGGCAGCCCAGGGCAGCTCCCCATCCTGCGCCGACCGCGAAATTCATTGTTTCCCTGCGTGGTATCCCGGGAAAAAGTCCAAAATAATACCTGCGGAGAGCAACCTGCTGCTGGGCTGCGGCCAAGGGCTGCCCTTCGCTCGGTGGGATTGGCCACGGCGCCCGCAGGAGCTTAACTCTTTGTGCCCACCTCCGGCAGGGATTTTGGGAAGGGATGGCTCCGTCTTCCTCAAAGGGGGATTTGGGGCTGGTGGTTTGGTTTAGCTTCAATGGGAACTTCGGGGTCAGACGCTGGGTTTTGCTGAAATAAGGATTTGGAGTTTGCCTTCTCTATTTTTGCATGGGGATTTTGGGGTCTGATGGCTTGGTTTTGCATAAATAGGGTTTGTGGATTTGGAAGGTTTTGGGGTTTGCTCAAATAGGGATTTGGGATTCAGGGGCTTGGTTTTGCTCAAACAGGGAACTTGGAGTCAGACTGGGTGTTTTTCTTCAAATGAGAATTTTGGGGTCTGACAGCTTGGTTTTGCACAGAGAAAGTTTTGAGGGTCCAACAGCTTGTTTTGCTGAACTGGAAATTTGAGCTCTGACTGCTGGATTTTATTATTATTATTATTATTATTATTATTATTATTATTATTAGTTTGGGGTTTTTTTTTTCTCAAATAGGGAATTTCAGGCTCTCAAAACTTGGTTTTGCTCAAACAGGAATTTTGGGATCTGACACCTTGTTTTTCCTTAAGTAGGGATTTTGTGGGTCTGATATCTGAGGTTTGGGTTTTTTTTTTTTTTTTAACAGGAATTTTGGAGTCTGATGGCTTGGTTTTGCTCAAATGGATGATTTGGGGTAGAGTAAGTTATTTTGGCTAAGGGTTTTTTTTTTTTAATAGGGATTTTGGGGTCTGACAGCTGGGTTTTCCTCAAATAGGGATTTGGGGGCTGACGGCCTGTTTTGTTTTTTGTTTATTTGTTTGTTTTTCAAAATGGGATTTTAGGGTCTCAAAGCTTCTTTTTTTTTTCATAAATACAGATTTGGGACCCTAACAGCTGGTTTTATCTCAAATGGAATTTTGGGGTCTGACAGCTTGGGTTTTTTTTTCAAGTGGGGATTGCTCCAAGCAGCTCGCTTTCACTCAGTTATTTTGGGATCTTTCTATCAGGGAACTTTCCCATCCTTCTGGGGATGCTTCCCAGCTGCATGCCTGAAATGAAAGGCTATGAAGAGCTCTCAAAGAAGGGCAGAGAACTGGATGAGTGGGATGAATGGCATGATGCATCCATAGAATCACAGAATGGTTTGGAAGGGACTTTAAACCTCATCTCATTCCAACCCCTGCCATGGGCAGGGACACCTCCCACTATCCCAGGTTGCTCCAAGCCCCATCCACCTGGCCAAAAGCTGGACCTGGATGCTGCCCTCCCTCCTCTCCATCATTCAGAGCAGAGCCCTGGTGACACACGATGGCCCAGAGCTCCTTTTCCCACTTTCCCAGCTGCCAGCGCTGTGGCGGGAGAGCAATCAGGCTTCCCATCGGGGGCCGTCCAGCCCCAGCACTTACTCTGGATTATTTGCAGTCGTGGAGGGAGGGAAATAAGGCCACACAAAACTCCCACTAATTTAGACTTATTTGCTCAAGTGAATTTTCTGTTGGCAGGACGTCTGGGGATCAAAGGAGTCACCGGTCGGGGCCTCGCAAACGGGGCCGGCGTTGGTGGGCAAATAACAGCAAGAGCAGTAAAACAGCAATAACGCCAAAATAATCAAATATGGGTTAATTTGCATTTAAACCAGGGCCAAACGCACTGCTGGGGTGCACGGGGAAGGTGTAAATTATACCAAAATGCATTCCTGTGGAGATTCAAGCTCTTAATTTTGCCCTTTAACTCCAGAAGCAGAGAATTCCAACAAACAGGCTGGTTTCGGGATGTGAGTGCACCTTGGAAGTAGCCACGCAGACAGAGAGCCCTTTCCATCCCTGGCACTGCTCTGGCAATAACCAGAGCTGGCTCAGGAGCTCTGCTGGGAGGTGGACCCTTCCCAGTAGGGGTTTGGGGAAGCTGCTGGAGCACAGGAGCCCGTGGCTGCCCAGCAGGGAGCTGCAGCAGGCCCAGGCTCAGCAGATCTCACAGGAGACAGGCAGTTTCCTGACGCTGTAGCTGGTGGAGGCTGTGCTCGTGCTCCCTTTGGGAGCTGAGTTATGTCTTAGCACTTCCCACAGATGAATAAATCGTGATAGGAGAGGCTTTGGAGAGCGCTGGAAACTCCAGGATAACCCGTGCTCCTGGCGCTCTCAGGCAGGGCATAAACTTTTGAACCCTAAACTCCCATTTCTAACCCAGGGCTGGGGTGGCTGAGACAGGAACTGCTCTGCCCACCCAGGTCACCTCCAACAGAGCCCCTCCATCCCCTCTGAGAGCCAGCAGAGACCCCCAGTTCTCACCCAGCACCCCTTCGTGCCAGGGCTCCTGCACAGCCAGATGCAGCCAGGCCACCACGTTTCCCTGTCCCCATGGACACAACCACCAGGACTTGCTCTCAGCCCTTTGTGGGGTTTATCCTCTTCTGCTCTGCCCTTTTTGGGTGGCTGTGGTTGGACTGTGCACCCAGACCCGACCACCTGGGGTGACCTCCAGCCTGGGACTACAGGGTTGGGGTTACCCACCTAAAAATCCTTTCCTACCCAGCCACGACGGCCTTGCTCTGTCTTGGGGACGAGGCTTTGAACATCCATCCAAAGCCACCTTTCTCTGGAGGAAAGGAAGAATTTACTCTTCCAAAATCCAAACTCTTTGTTCCCCATGTCCTTTTTCCTTTTCCTTGCAGGAGTGGCAGCCCCTAGGCAGGGTGATTTCCATTCTCTTGGGGCCGTTTCATGTCAAGATCCCAAAGCTCTCTGAGGTCCTTGGACTGCACCTGCAGGACTGGTTCAGTGTTTTCTGCACCCATCAGGGAAGGAGGAAAACACCAGCTGCAGTGAGGGCTGAAGGAGCATCACTGGCCCGGGACATTCCCCAGGGAACAGGGGTGGAAAGCATTGATGTGCTCAGGCATGCGGCGAGGCGGAGCTGGGAATGGGAGCAGAGACAGCGGCTCCCTGCACTGGGATTTCTTCCTTGAAAGCTCTGGGGAGCTGCTTTTCAGTAGAAGACATCCCAACGTGAGCAAGAGCCTCCCTCCTCTCTTCACCCAGACTCCTTTAGTTAGAGGGAAGATCATTTTCAAAGCCTTGAGGAGCAGAAAAAATCCCTAAATAAGGGTATCCTGGATATTGAGCATACTTTGAGGTCATGAATGAAGTGGCATCTCCATCCCAGGATGTCTGAGTGCCTTGGCTGGGCAATGTCAAGGCCAGCCTGGTCTGGTGACAGTGACAGTTCTGAATTTGTGATGGAGGCCTCCAGCGCTTTCCAACCAGCGCCACAACAACTTAAACCCAGCTCAGACCTCAGCTGCAAACTGAGTGTGCCTGTAAGTGCTTGGCATCCAATAGGCTGCACACTGAAACCAGAATTCCTGCAGTATCTCCTCACCAGGCTCTGTCTGAAGCTCTTCCCCGCTATCTGTTATTAGAGATTTCCAGGCTGGTTTTCAGAGGAAAGACCCTGTTTTCTGTGACAGCCAAGGGGTGTGGAACATCCAAGGGTTTCCCTGTGCTTGTGGATAGAGATGCTGCCTTGCCTGATTTGTTGTGAGTGCCCTGCAGGAATCACAGCCAAATGTGCAGGATGGGGCTGGGAGGGGAGCAGGACTACGCCATGCCAGGAAATCCAACCTTTCTGCTGGGAAAGCTGATAAAATCCCCAGCAGCCTGCACAGCCTGAGCAGCCTCTGTGGCTGAGCACCTGGGAGAAATGTCAGGATGACGCCCAGAGTTTATTTGTGCAAGAAGAAACTGGTTATGTGGTCAAACAAACCTTCTCTGCACCCAGGGGGTTCACCAGCACAGTGACATCCCGCTGGTCTGGAAGTTGAAATGCTGGGAGAGGCTCTTCCTGCTCGTTAAGTGGAATAATTTGAGCCTGTGTGAGACCTCTTCATACCCACACAGAGCTGGGGAAGGGAGAGGACCTTCTCCAAGCTGCCACAGGGGATGGCAGAGGGTCCTGAGGCTGGGTTGACCCCAAAAGCTGGGTTGATGCCAGCTGCGGCAACGGGAGACGCTTTCCATCTCCAGTCAATGGCATCTGCCTGCTCAGCTTGAGCCAGCACGAACAAGCCAAAAGACTCTGGTTTATGTCATCCAGAGGGATGGTTTCCTATTCTGGAAAAAACATCCCTGCTGGTATAAGCTGTCTCCTCCTGTACCAGCACAGGGCAGACAAAACCTCTCAGTGCTGGCAAGCCACAGCCTGGTGCATGGGCCAGGTTTTCCATAAATCAGGAGAGGCTCCTGCATCTCCACCTGTGGGTGCTGAAAGCCCAGGGTGTGTGCTGGGTGCTTGGCCGTGGGGTGTGGGTCAGGTCTGAGCTGCCTTGGGGGAGGATGTGAATTATCAGGTTCCCCAAATAATGTCCAGACCAGAGGATCATGGAATCATAGAATCATGGAGTGGTTTTGTTTGGAAGGGACCTTAAAGCTCATCCAGGTCCAAAGTCCTATCCCAGGTTGTTCCAAGCCCTGTCCAACCTGGCCTTGGGCACTTCCAGGGATCCATGGGCAGCCACAACTTCTCTGGGCAACCTGTGCCAGGGCCTCACCGCCCTCACAGGGCACAATTTCTTCCTAATATTTAGTCTAAATCTCTCATCTTTTAGTTTAAAACCACTCCTTAAGTATCCTTGGGTGATTATCCAGAATGAAGGAAGCAAACTTCCCGTTCACAGTCCCAAAGCATCAGGCCAGGCCTAGTAAAAATAAACTGGAGCAAACCAGGAGGGGCAGATTTCCACTGCAATCACCAGGTGTTCAAGGAACCTGTTTGGAAGTGCCCTTTCTGTCCATATCAGGAATTAGGGATTCGGCACAGCCCCCTTGGCTTGGGGTGGGAGGTTTTTTCAGGGAGGAACACCAGGCTCAGGACTAAGTTGTGTGTACTCATGTTGTCCCATCCAGCTCCATCTCCATCGTGGCCAGCCTCTGCTCTGGGGAAGAATTGGGGGCTGAGTGGCTTCAGCAAAAGCAGAAGCATGAGAATCCTCAAGTCTTGGGAAAGATCTTCTGGAGGAGCAGTAGAAGACTGAGCAGGAAGCCTGGAGCATCCCTGTGGTGGCTCCCAGGCCTCTCTGTGCAGGATCCAAGGTTGACAGTCCCTTTCCAGGCCACAAGGACCCAACTGATACAGTCCATGGGCAACAGGGAGGGATTTGGCTGACTAGAGATGGACGTGGGCTGAAATGCTGCCTGAATCCATGACCAGCTGATGGCCCTGGACTCCTGGGAATTTGGAGGTTTTGGTTAATAAATGGCCTGAGTGCTACAAACACATCCCCCAGCTACTGCCTCCCCCATGGCTCTTTGTCCTCGGAGGAATGTGGGTATTCCCTGCCCTGAGGACAAATTCCTTTGCAGTCACTGGCACTGACCCATGACTGGGAACCAGTTTGCCCAGTGGGTGAACCAATGGTTTTGCCTCCAGTCCTGCTCCAGCCGCCATCTCCATCTCCAAGTCCCTGGCTTCCTTTTTTTTTAGGCTGTGTGACCAATTCCCCTCTTCCCAACTCTCTGAACTGCACTTCCCAGCCACTGAAGGATTTGTCCTTGTTCATCTCCAGGCTCATCCTCCTCAATCCACGCCCTGGCTTGGATGCCGTGCAGAGAAAAGAAGAAGGAAAAGTCTTCACAACCCAGATTTGCAACTTTGGTGGCATCAGGATAGCCCGGAACCAGGAGTCACCCCTTCCCATCATGTATTAATCCCCCAAAACAGCAAGGAAGGATCCAGGTTTGGCCGGGAAGAGGGATGGAAGAGGGTGGGAGCAGAGAGGTGTACAACCAAAATATGTGCTGCCACTACAGGGTGATGCCTCCAGGCTGCTTATCAACCCTTTTTCCTGAATGTTTGTGGTCAAGGCAGGGTTTTACTGGTCATGCCAGGGGATTGTGGCTTCCCTGAGCAGCACTGGTGGTGGGGGAAGCCTCTGTCCTGGAGATAACCATGGCTCGGACCTCAGTGGCCTGTGGGCAGTGGGACAGAGAGACTTTGAAGCAACAAAATAGAAAACCTCGGAAAGGATTCACAGGCAAAAAGGAAAACCTCAGAAAGGATCCACAGGCAAAAGTCCCTCTTGTTTTGGAAGCATTTTTGGCTGCGATCACGCTGTGATTTCCCGGTCAGGAAAGACTTTGTGGATCACCTGGGAGATCCTCCTGCACTCGGGAGCAACCTTTGGAGCAACTCAAGCATTTGTGACCCACCAAGCCTTCACCCTGCAGGGACAAACCAGCTTTCCTGTGTAGTCCCCTTGCATCCTCAGCATCCCCCAGCCCGTTTTGGGGAGGGGGTGCTCCTCCACAGCAGGAGGATGGAGCAGTTGGCTCCTGGTCCAAGCCACAGGAGATGCCAGGGATGGGGGAATCCTGGCTCCAACATGATCCCCTTCCCTTCCACCAGGTGAAGGGGGGCCTTTTCCCAGCCATCAGCTCCTTCTGCTCCTTCACTGAGGGATGATGGATGGGGAAACCCAGGAATGGGATTTCTGTGGAGCTGCCCTTGTGCTCCCAGCTGGCCTAAGGACCTCACCCCATCACCTTCTGAATGAGCCACTGAGAGAGTTTAGGGTGAGGAAGGAAAAGAAGGAGTTGAGGGGATGGGCCAGGGAGGGAAAATTTCCATAGCTGCATAATAAAGGTGATTACATAAGGGCATCCTGCGTCATCTGCGGCTGGCATCTCCGGAGAAGTAATTACATCTGCACCACACATCTAAAGAAAATATTATCACGTTGGCTTCCAAATTCTATAATTAGCTCTTGCGAGATGTGTGCCAGGGCCTTTATCATTCCGTGTACGTTGGCTATAGAGCCAGGCGCAGACACACGGAGGTTTTTTCATTTGCCAGCTAGGAAAATATTTGGAGTTTAGTGTGGTAGCTGACCCCAGTCCCCCTGGAAAGGGTGGCTCTGAGGGTTTGAAGTGGTGTGTGAAGAGTGGAACATTTTCCCAGTCTCCCTCGGTGCCTGCCGGGCCGTGGGGATCCAGCAGGAGGGCAGGAATGGCAAAGCCAGAGCTTGGCTTTCCCTGCTTCTTCAAATGCTTTTTGATTTCTGCCCTAATGCTCTGAACCTCAGGAAGGCTTTTTTTCCCTCGCTAAAGAAGTGACCTGATTTGCAGGGAGGTGTTGCCCTCACAGATTCACAGGCTCTCTGCTCCGTCGTATAAAACAAACCCCTTTTGCTCGCCCAGCTTTGGACTTCAGAACCAACTCTGGCCTTTGAACACTTCTCCCATCCCTCCAGATCCTCGGCAAAAGGAAAAAGAGGCTTTGAAATGGAAGCAGAGGTTGCAAAGCTCTTGGTTTGATGGAGGGCTTTTCATGTGGAGCTGGAGATGGCCACGGGACAAAGCTCCTCTCTCCAAGCTGGCAGCACGAGGGACACGGCAGGGGCAGGGATGGATGGAGGATGAATGAAGCAGGGATTTGGTTTCTTTCTGTTTCCATTTGCTCATAACCAGCCTGGGAGCCCTGGGAAGTGCCAGCAGCTCTGCTGCAAACAAAACAGCGGAGAGATTTATCCACATCTCCTCCAAAGAAGCTCCTCCAGTGACGACTTCAGCTGTAAAGTGGGGCTGTGCAGGACCAGGAGAGTGGGAGGGAGTGCCAAAATCCCGAGGGCTTAGTGAGAGAATGGTTGTGTTGTGTGTGTGAGAGCGTGTGAGTGTGAGAGCGTGTGTGTGCAGCTCGGATAAACCATCCTTGAGCGGAAAAACATCCTCTCTGTCCTGGCCTCGTAGAGGGGGGTGGTGACAACTCCTCCCTGTTTCCCAGTTTTGCGTTATTTCCACTCAGAAGATGCAGAGAGCTGGAGGATGGGGAGAGAGAAGGGCTCCAAAACTCAGCAGAGCTGTCATTAGGGCCAGATCTAATGAAACCTGGGAGCTGCCCTGTGAGGACTGAATAACCAGCCCCGGAGACACGAGGTGAGACCTGCCCAGAAGAACCATTTTGCTCCTGTTCACAACCACTCTGAAGAGCTGCTGGATCTGTCAGTGATCAGAAATGGTCTTTCCAGGAGAGGAAAACCCAGAGAGTCAGACAGCAAGCATGGAAAAATCTGTGATGTCTCTGCTGAGCTGGCTCCAGCCCTGCTGTCCTCTTGTGCTTTTCCTGCAGCGCCCTGTGGCTGATACAAAACCTTTCTCCATTGCCCCAGTCAGGCCAGAGATCTTCACGGATCAAAATCACTGAGTCACAGAATGGTTTGTGTGGGAATGGACCTCAAGACTCACCCAGTGCCCCCCCTGCCATGGGCAGGGACACCTCCCACTATCCCAGGCTGCTCCAAACCCTGTCCAACCTGGCCTTGGACACTTCCAGGGATCCAGGGGCAGCCACAGCTTCTCTGTGCACCCTGTGCCAGGGCCTCCCCACCCTCACAGGGAAGAATTGCTCCCCAATATCCCATCTAACTCTGCTTTTTGGCAGTGGGAATCCATTCCCCCACATCCAAAGTCTCTCTCCAGCTCTCTTTTAGCCCCTTTAGGTACAGCCTTTGTGACTTTCATTGCTCACCTGAGCTTTGCAGAGCACCTCAGGCACTGATGGGGCTCCCCAGAACGTGGGGTTGTGTGGTGTGGCTGCACCTTTGGGGACACAAAGCTGCTGG
Organism: Corvus kubaryi; assembly: GCF_017639235.1. Lineage (NCBI taxonomy): Eukaryota > Metazoa > Chordata > Aves > Passeriformes > Corvidae > Corvus > Corvus kubaryi. The sequence goes on from NW_024582073.1 coordinate 29,630,358, forward strand.
CATTGCCCTCCTGCCCTAACCCTGCTCACGTCACTGCTTCCATTCCAGTGCTCCTGGGGAACCCTAAAAAAAAAACCCCTCTTTGGAAATTTTGCCTCCTCAGCACCTGTGTCCCAGGGAGAAGGTGGGAAATACCCCAGTGACACAGCCCTGGGCACATCGTTCTGTGTGGGAAGGAGAGAGGTGGGGAAGGGTGGCGTGGGAGCAGGGAGGAAGGGAAAGCAGCCTTGTCAATGATTTGCAGGAGAGAAAACAAGCTCCTGGATGGTTTCGTGGTGAGCCCAGGGGTGCTGGGTTAATGGTCGGGTTTCATGACCTTTAGAGGTTCTTTCCAGCCTCGACCATTCTGTGATTTTATGTTTCCAAAGGCATGCAGCAATTCCTAGCTGGGGCTGCCCAGCCATCCTGAGCCAGCCCAGAATGTGTGGCCCAACTCCAGGCAGGGATTCCTGGCGCTTTGTGCAAGGATTTGCCGGAGGAGAAGGCGCTGCCTGGGCTGAGGCACCACCTGCTCTCTCCACTCCTGTTTTCCTCTCATCCCTACCTTGAGCTCGGGGAAGCAGAATTCCTCAGGCGTGCATGTAAAATGGGAAGCACTTGTGAAACAAGCTCCAGAGGAGCTTGGCACATGTTACAAGCTTGCACTTCATATATTTGGGACAGAACTCACCCCGGCACAGCATCCTGATTAATTTGTCTGAGCTGGGAGCAATCCCACGCCGTTCATCTCACCTGTGCTGCTGACAGGGGCTGTCGTGGGATCTGCCTGTGCAGACACCAGGAGTATTCCCAGCGTTTTTCCTCAGTAGTTTTTAGGGTTTTTTTTAAAATGAATCCGTGCTGACAAATTGCTCAGACATTCCCAGGAGCTTTGGTGGCTTTGGGGCAGCGCTTCAGACAGGACCAGAGCCACGGCCAAATGACGCACAGATGTGGAGCTGTCTCCTTTTCAGTGTGGAAAGGGGGAACTCTTAGCCAAAAAAAAACCCCATCAGGAAGCAGGTGAAGGCAGAAATCAGGGAGAAAAGGAAGAAACCACTTCCTCAGGGAGTGGTTGGTGGCCTGGGGAGCTCCCTGCCGTGGGATGCAGTTGATGTTTGGTGTTTGAGGGGAAACTTGGCAAGTTCATGCAGCAGAAATCCGTCAGGATCTGCTGTAAATTGCACAGAAGGCAGATTTGGGAGTGTATTGAGGGAATACAAAGCAGGCTGTCAGACCAACCCTTTTCCACTGATCCCTGCCCTTTGGTGGTAGAATTGTTAAGGTTGGAAAAGACCTCTAAGATCATTGAGCCCAAAAGTTCCTATTGAAGTTCACCCCTAAAACATTAAGTGCCCCCATTGTGCCCCAGGAATGCGACAGACTGTGCAGGAAGATCTGTGAAAATTCAAATTGTTGTAATCCAGAGCTGCTTGTGTTCATGGTTCCACAAAAAGCAAAAACAAAACCGAAAACAACAAAAAAACCCCACCAAAAAACCAAAACCAAAATTTAAAAAAAAAAAAACAACCAAACCCAAAACCCCAAAACAAAAAGCCCCAAACAAACAAATGAAGAAACAAACTAAAACCCCAAAAACCAAGCCCCCCCCCCCAAAAATACAAACCATACAAACCACCAAACACCTTCATATTTTGCTAAACTAATGAAACCAGGGAATTTCCCAAGCTGAGGATGGATTAGCTGCCATGAAAGTTGCTAAATCTGCACGGTAGGACAAGACATGCACCTCCAGCAGGAAGGTGGGATGGTGGGGAAGGGGAGATGGGGGCTGATTTTTTTTGGGCAAGCCGTGGGAAGGATGAGCATCCCTGGGAAAAGGCTGCTTATCCCATGAGGAGTTGCTAAAGACCTGAATTCCCTAATAAAGATGGGAGCCACAGTGGGGTGCATCCCAGGCCACCCTAAATGTGGTTTCCCTGGACACAAGGAGTGGCTTTGCTCAGAGGCAGCGCTGTCCCCGGGCCCAGCTGGAAGCTGGACAAGTCCCATGATGTCACTTCTGCAGGTAGAGGGGTCCCAGGAGCTTCAGGGGACAAGGCCATCGTGCTGTGCCATGATGCCACTTGGCCCTTAGTCCCAGAAGGAAAGAAAACTCTGGAGAAGCTCTCCAGGGCTTGGTGAGGAGATTTAAACCTTGATCCATGTGCATTTATAGTAGAGGGTGCAGAGAGACCTCTGAGTGCTTGGAGAAGTGACAGGCAGAGCTTGGGCAAAACATCTGGAGGGGCTGGAGCGTGTCCAGGGAAGGGAATGGAGATAGGGAAGGGTCTGGAGCACCAGGAGTGGCTGAGGGAGCTGGAAAGGGGCTCAGCCTGGAGCAAAGGAGGCTCAGGGGGGACCTTGTGGCTCTGCACAAGTCCCTGACAGGAGGGGGCAGCTGGGGGGGGTCGGGCTCTGCTCCCAGGGAACAGGGACAGGAGGAGAGGGAACGGCCTCAAGTTGTGCCAGGGGAGGTTTAGATTGGCTATCAAGGAAAATTTCTTCATGGAAAGGGCTGTCCAGCCCTGGCCCAGCTGCCCAGGGCAGTGTTGGAGTCCCCATCCCTGGAGGGATTTAAAAGCCGTGTGGATGTGGCACTTGGGGACGTGGGTCAGTGGTGGCCTGGGCAGTGCTGGGGGAATGGTTGGACTGGATTATCCTGGAGGGATTTTCCAGCCTAAACGATTCTGGGATTTTATCTGTGCCTGACTTTGTGTTTGTCTCTGTCACTCTTGGCAGCCCCTTCCTGGTCCCCGTGATCCTGCTTCCCTCACCTCCTCATCCCGGGAAGCACCACCCCGTGAGGCTGGCACCTGTTTGCCTTGGGAAGGGTCTTTTTTTCCTTCTTCAAGCAAGGCACTGCTGAGATGCCTCTGGGGAAGGAGGGAGAGGGGTTAAACCCCCCCAAATGTCAGTGGTCCTAAAAATAGCCAGGCTTTTCCCGCTCGCATTGACTCACCCGTCACAGACCACAAACTCCTGAGTCACGTCAGGGGCTGTGGGGAAATTGTCTCTCCCTGCTCTGCTCCAAACAGGGATTCAGTGTCCAGAGTGACCCTTGGTCACCCTCAGAGGGACAGCCCTGCCCCCGTGCAGGGGTGCTGGGGTGGGGGATGGCGCTGGGATGTGTCAGCACCCCAGCACGGACGGGCTGGAGAGGATGGTGAGCTGAGCATCCTCACCCTCTTCTGCTTCTCCTGGCATTTCCTTCTTGGGGCTCAGCCCTGCCAGTGGGGGTTTCTGTACCTGCAGGTGCCTCCCCCTCTGGAATAAGGTGCCCAGCAGGAAGTGGGACCTTGTTTGTGTCTGTTCCCACCCCACTAGATTTCAGCCGTCTCTGGTTTGAATCCTGCTCCTTCCTGCAGCTCGCAGTTCTCTCCCACCCCTTCCCGAGTGCCAGAGCTTTAACCCCACGTGGGAACAATTCAAAATACCCTTCCCAAAAAGCCTCACCTAGGGCTCCCAGCTAAAGAACAGAAATGAAGGGAAAAAACCCGAATTATTTGGGAGGTGTGGGGACCAGGAGTCTGTCCAGCTGCCTCTGGGATCACAGCCAGGAGCAACACAGCCTCTAAAAGCCACAAGGTGACCCCAGAAGCCCTCACAGCCAGCAGGGAGGTGGTGACCACAGGAAATGGGGCAGAGGAGCGGGTCCATGGTCCTTTGGTGCCTGCTGACCCCCTTCTCCCTGCAGGTGCCTTCCCACCAAGAGCTGTCCCCTCTCCAGCACCCAGATCCTCATGATCCTAACCCAGCATTCCCAAAACTCTGCACTTTGGTCATTGGGGCCCTCTCCCACCAAGAGGAAGGTGCAGAAGGATGTGCTCACATCTCCCCTGCTCGGTCCCACCGGAGCAGAGACCCCCATCCCAGAGCTGGAGTTAAAGGAAAGGTTCTCACCGATATTTTGGGAGCCGCTTCCTTCCCCTCCCCTCCTCCAGAATAGCTTTTTGTCTTTGGGTTTATTTTCTTTGTTGCCTCATAAAGGTTTGACCCTGGGGTGTTTTGAATGGACTCGAAGGCAGCATTGTATTCCTCCCGGGATGTGGCTGCCTCGGGCACGAGGAGGGAGGAGGGAATTCCATTGTGTCCAACCTTGCGGACCTTCGGGGAGGAAAAGCAGTGGCTTCTCCTGCTGGGGCTTCTCTCTGCTGAGCCCCGTGTCCTCTGCCAGCTCCTCCCTTGGCTCAGCCCATCCAGCCACCCCCACTCCTGTCACTTGTCCCTCGCAGAGCTGATCAGTGACAGCTCCACCAGCACAGCTCCTCTGCAGCGGGAAAATGGGATATCCATGCCCTGGCCAGCTCCATCCTGGCCAGTCTGACCCAGACCCTTCCCAGGGGTCTTCACCCCTCTGCTGCAGCTGATAAAAGTCACCACAAAATCCCTGTGGACCCCATAGATGGATCCAGCTGCTTCTTGTGTGTTTACATCGTCTTAAAATAAAGAATAAAAGCTCTGGTTAATGATGCGGCCTCCTGACCCACCGAAGGATCTTGGAGACCTCAGTTTTCATTTGGGCTCCCTCTTTTCCACCCAGAATACTTCAGAACCAACAGTGTCTCCCAGGACAAAAAGTTGTTGGTATTCTGGCTCAATAAAGTTATGGAATTTACTCCACAATTCAGTTTGCAATTGGCCACATCAGGTCTCTCCTGGAGGTTCACAGGCAACACAGAGGAAGCGACTTTTAATTCGATTTTACAAAATTAAGAGCAGTGACATAACTGCAGCAGCATGGCCTGTCCTCAAGCTGGAGATCAGAAAATCACTGATAACAACGGAGGAGGGGAAAAACAAAAGCTCAATAATTTCTGTTCTGGCTTTGGGAAAAGCAGGCTGATGTTCTCATATTGCACAGGGACAACAAAGTGCTTTCTAGTCCATTAGTAACCCAGGAAGACACTAAATGGCATGGCCTGAGGATAAACATTTTTAAACAGCGGGTTCAGATTAATTTGCTCCCAAGAGTCCCGTGGAAGCAGGACGAGGAGAGGTATGGGCTGCTGCTCATCCTCTCTAAGAAGTCCTGGGATTTCTCTCAGATCCCAGAAGAGTGGAAAGATGATAATTACAGGGCAATATTAAAAAAAAATAGGGGGGAAGGAAGAGCTGGAAAGATGCAGCTTAGGCTGGCAGAAAGGGATGCAGGATTAGAGGGATGGAGCGTGGGAAGCTGTCAATATAAATAGATGGCTCATACAAAACAGCGTTTCACAGACTCCTTCAGCCTCACCGGGGGCAGGTTTGTATCAAGTGACCCCGGCAGCACCACAGATGGAAATGTGCCCATGTGAGGAGCTTTGGTTTGGGGGTGTTGTGGTTATTCTGGTTAAAAAATGAGTTATCACAGAAACATGGAATGGTTTGGGTGGGAAGGGACCTTAGAGGTCATCCAGTTTCACCCCAGGGACACCTTCCCCTATCCCAGGGTGCTCCAAACCCTGTCCAGCCTGGCCTTGGGCACTCCCAGGGATTCAGGGGCAGCCACAGCTTCTCTGGGCACACTGTGCCAGGGCCTCAGCACCCTCACAGGGAAGGATTTCTTCCCAATATTTCAGGTAAATCTTCCCTCTGGCAGTTTGAAGCCATTCCCTGTGTCCTATCACTCACTGCCTGCCCTTGCTGTCCCTCTTTTCTTGTCATGGAAGTTCACGATGGGGAGTGTTGGATCCTGACTGGATCCCGAGGGACTGGGACAGGGATGGTCCTCCCGGGCTCCCTCCTCCCTGTGCAGCTGGTGCTTAGATAAAAAGAGTCTGGGAAGAGGAGAATCTCACTGATCCCGCCCCATTTCCCCCGAGCCTCAGAGCTTTTAAAGGATGCCTCCCACCCAAAGCTGTCTTTGGATCCCCCAAAAGATTGATGCTGCCATCAGAGGACACTCTCCCCGACACTGCCTGCTCCCTCCTCACTCAGTCTAATGCTGTTCTGTTCCATCCTCCATGAATTTTTGGCAGGGAATTTTCGGAAGGGAATTATGACCTCTGAGAAAAGCTGCTTCACTTGGTTTATCTTTAACCCAGTGTTTGAGTCATCTCCAGTTGCGTTTTGAGGTAGAGCGAAGAGTCACGTCCCTTCGCCCCATAAACAGAGACTTTAACCCCTTTTAGGTTCTGTAATAGCTACTCTGGACATTTTGGTGGCTCTGAGGCACTCCAGGAGTTAAAATTCCCTGCACCAGGCTGCGGTTCCCCACTGGAAACTCCTCTGCACCTCCACGAGTCACCGGGACACCTGCGAGAGGTGTCCCTGGAGCAGGAACCACCTCACTGCTGCCATTCCCACCTCCTATGTGGGACACGCCGGCCACTGGCCACCCCCAGGGAGGCAGAATCCCCCAAGGTAATTCATGCCAATTACTGCAATCAGCTAATCAGCAAACAAGATCGATTCAAATGAAGTTACGGTGTCAACAGCTATTATGCAAGCTTGTGTGTGCTGGAGGAAAGCCATCCTGAGAGTCCTGGCGGTCAAAAAGCCCTCGGGGGTGGGAATTGAGGAGAGGTAAAAGGGATGTGGGGGGGGGGGTAGGAGGGAAATTAAGGGGGAAAAACCCCGTCGCTGAGACAAATTAGGGAGGGAAAGCGTCGAGAATGGAAAGTGATCCAGGTAATTGCTTGTAAACACAAAAGGGATGATGGAGAGGGATGATTCCCACCAGCCAGGCTGGGGTGAGAGGGAGAAGTCAGCTCTTCTTTGGGGAATTATCCGGGCTCCTCTGTAGGGCATCCCCCAAAGGTGAGGGCGCAGGGGTGGGAGGTTCTCCCTCCCGGAAAATTCCAGGCTGAGACAGCCCGGGAAGAGCTCTCTGCTCCCGGCCCCAGGACACCCATCGGAACCAGCTCTCCGGCGAAAACCGATTGCCACCTTTGGAAGCGAGTTGCCAGCTTGGGCTTGCCTGGGATGCAGCGATCTCCCGACGGGAATTAGAGGCAGGCTGGCTCCATCGCTTCTCCCTCTGGGAACGCAAGCCTGAAGCTGGCTGGGGCCACGAGGGTGGGACACCGGGAGCCGCAGCCTGGTGTAAAGCCTGCAGAGACATCTGCTAATCCTCCCCTAAGCCCGCTGTGGTGGATTTAAAGGGTGTTTTTGTCGCTCGCCCCCGGGGCGATCCTCGGAGGATAAGCGGCCGAAGGAAATGAAGGGATTCTTCACTCCTGCGGTGGGGCAGGAAAGGGAGACGCGGCTCCCGCTGGGATGTGCCGGGGGCTGCGGGTGTCACCTGCCCCGCGCTGTCCCTCGGAGCGCAGGGATGCCGCCCTCATCTCGCGCTGGAATTCGGGCAGGAGTTCGGCTGCCCGGCTCAGGAGCGGACAGATGCCCTGGTTTTATCACAGCAGCTGGCCCAGAGAAACATTATCCGGCAACCCAAATCTCTGGCTGCCTTTTACACCCCGGAGGGGTGCAAAATTGCTTTGCACTCCGAAGCCAGGGGTGGAGAGCTGAAGGAAAGGGTTTTCCCTGGCTTCTGTCCCGGTCAAAGCTGGGGTTGGGGCTGTAACACCACGTCCCACCTGTCCTCAACTTCCCTTCTAAGGATGAGAGGGAAAGACATCAACAGATCGATGGGAAACTTCATTAAAGAGGGAAAAATCAGGTTTTCCAGCTTGGAGGAATAACCTCTGAGTGGTGGATGCATCCACAATGCTGGGATAGCTGTGCCAGGAACGTGGGCATTCAGGGCACAGGGTGGCTGCCCAGGGATGACTTGCAGGACTTGTTTTTAAAACAAACAGATCCCTTTTATCGCCTGAAATCCCGCACCTCCGCCACGAGGAAACGTGTGGAACAAAAGAAATGCCACCATTAATCAGCTCTGGAGCTCGGGGCTTGGCTGAGGGACCTCTTCCCACAGCCACGTACCCACCTCCCTCGGTGCTGGGCACAACGCAACCCTGCCCGGAGCCGGGCTGGCCGCTCCTGCCCTCCCAGCACATTGCAGGGAGAGGGAAATAATCCCTCCTTTCTTTCCCAGCTATCAGGAATGCACCACACCTGGTGCCCCTCGGGGAGTGTTTGCTGTCCCGGCGGGCGCCAAGGCCGGATTGTTTGCCCGGGGATTTTTTTTTTTTTAGATATGAAATGTTATTATTAAAAGCTAATTTGGGCCCCTGAGAGCGTGGAGGGGAAGGCAAAGCTCTTGGCTGGCACTGAGGAATGTCAACAGGCCCTGGGTTGGTTTGGCTGGTCCCAAAGCTCTCCTGAGCTGCAGGAGATGAGTTTGGGCTTTGCTGGAAAACACGAAGGGGGATTACCCACCCCAAACACGTGCAGGTGGCACATTCACCATTTTAACCACAAGATCAGGTTTTGAAATACCTCATCCCAGTCCCCAGATTAGCTCCCATTCCAAACAGTCCCTTGGGAGGCTGCAGTGCAGCCCGGCAGAGGGAAACTGAGGCTCAGGAACGTGCTGAGGACGGCACCAAGGGCCAGTAGCAGGGAACAAAACAGATTAAAAACTTTCCACTTGGGACTCAACAGCACTAAAACCACTCCTTCACGTTGGAGACACCCTGATCCCAAAGAAGTCAAGCCTTGGGGCTTGGAAAAGCACCGGGAGGGAGGAAGAGTGGGGCAGGCAGGAGGAAGGAGCGGAGCAAACTCCTGCTGTGCAGTGGCTGGCAGGCAGCAGCTCGGCAGCAGTGATTTATTATTCACATTACTGGAGGAGCTGGGAGAACACCAGGGTCTCCCTGAGCCTGGCATGAGCATTATGGGCTGTGCTCAGCCCGCTCCTGGAGATGGGTGTTGCTGTCCTTGCTGAGCTGCACCGGGTGGAGATGTGGATTTTCCTAGCAGAGACTTTTTGAGAGAGGTGTTTGTTGGAGGAGGGAGAGATTTGAGCCAGGAACAGGTGCTGGTCTTTGCAGAGCCCCCCTCCCCTGGGCAGGGACTACCAGGGGCCTGTGGGGATGCAGCTCTGCCCATCTCATCCCAGCATTCCTGATGATTTTTGGGGAATGTTTTCATCCTCTCCTTTCCACCCTGGTATCTCTGAGACACCTTGAGGAGCACAGCCTGGCCAAAGCAAACACCAACACGTCCCTGTCCCCTGTCCCTCATCCCCTTGCCATTCCTGGCAGTGCTGGAGGCAGAGACCGCGCTGCAGGGAGATGTCTGAGGTGACACAGCCGGTCCTGCCATCCCAACATCTCCGGTGGGATGGCTTGGCTGCTCCTCCAAGTGCTTGCCAAGGGCAGAGCCGGGGCTGTAATGAAGGCAGCGGCCCATGGGGAGTGGAAGGAGCCTGTGCTAGATCAGCTGATATAATTAGAAAGCGGGGACAAGGAGAGGAGCTCCTGTGCCCGAAAGCTGGGCTGTTCTTTCCAGCTCCAGCAGCTGGGCTAATAAAAGCTCCGACCTCCCCTCGTGCATCATCTCCAGCGCGTGCCTGGGGGCTCTGCCATGGCTGGGAGCACGGGGAGGAGCTCCCACATTCCAGCTTTTCCAGGGATGGGGCATCTGCAGCCGCTCTGGGCAGCACCCACCACCATCACCTTGGCCAGTCGGTGTCCTCTGACCCCCTCACCTGGGCCTCACTGCTGGCACTGGGCAGTGTCCGTCCCCCCAAAACCACTCTTCCAGTTGACTTTGCCAACCGGCCCTGTGTCCAGGTTGTCTCTCCTCATGTTTTTGTTCAGGCAAGAACCCCCAAATGGCCCCAAAATGACCCCAAATGGCCCCCAAATGACAACCTGCTTGCAAAGCCCTCAGGCCAAGCCCTCTGGTGATGGTGGGGATATGGTGGGTTTGTATGGGAACATCTCCACCAAATGAGATGACAGCCTGGGAGAGCTGGAGAAGAGACGGCTCCAGGGAGACCTTCCAGCACCTTCCACTGCCTAAAGGGGCTCCAAGACAGCTGGAGAGGGACTTAGATGGGCTATTAGGAATGAATTCCTGCCTGTGAGGATGGGGAGGTCCTGGCGCAGGCTGCCCAGAGAAGCTGTGGCTGCCCCTGGATCCCTGGAAGTGTCCAAGGCCAGGTTGGATGGGGCTTGGAGCAACGTGGGATAGTGGGCGATGTCCCTGCGCACGGCAGGGGGTGGAATGAGATGGTTTTAAGGTCCCTCCCAATCCAGACCATTCCATGATTCTATGAAATCCCAGCCCCACAAGCCAGAGTTTCCCCATGGAAGAAGGAACTGGGTGAGAAGAGATCTCCATTCATCTGCAAACCCACCTGGTCTCCTGTGGCAGCACTGACCCCCCTAACAATCCCCAAAGCCTCCAATCTGACCTCACAGCAAGGATTTAATAGGATTTAGCAACAGGGAAACCCTGGCTACCTGGGGAGTGCAGAACACACCTGGGCAGGCTGGGGGAAGCAATATTCCTGCTGGATTTATGGGACATAACCACTTGGATAGAAGAGGAAGAGATCCAATGGACCTTCTCAGGGCTGCAGGGAAGGGAACATGGAGAACCAGGGTTTACAACACCAAGGTACCTTGAAATCCTGAGCCTACAGAGAAGATCAGTCCTGTGGGTGTTTAGGAGAGGGTCGTGGCTGCAGGATGAGACCCAGCCTCGTGCACTGGGCTCGTTCTCACCTTCCCTGCAAAATAACCCCCCCCATCCCATCCAGCTCCCGACTTGTCCCTGGCAGGCACGGATCTGTCGGGCATCACTCCGCAGACCTTCCCAGCAGGGAACCAACTTCTTCCAGTGCTGGACAGCCAGTCAGTCACTGCTTATCCCAGGTTTTCATTCCTGGCTTGGATCATTATTTTTATTACTGGTCCTGGGCTTCCAGAGGAAAACATATCTTTGGGCCACATACCAAGGGATTTGGTTAATTCGTCACCCGCAGACTCGCAGATATTTATTTAAAAGCGCCTCTTGTTATGTTACTTGGCAACTTCCGAGCCCGTGTGTTTCTGCAGCTGATAAATATTTGTGAGGTTGGTTGTGTGAAGAGCAGCATGTGTTAATGATCTGATTGCCTTTTTCCTGGGCTCCCTGCAAAGGGAACGGGCTCCATCACCCATTGGTGCAAAAGGACCTGGAGGTGCTGGTCAGCAGTGGCTGGACATGAGGCCATGTGTGCCCAGGTGGGCAAGAGGCCGGTGGCATCTGGCTTGTGCCAGCACTGGGGTGGCAGCAGGGCCAGGGCAGTGCCCGTCCCCTGTGCTGGCACTGCTGGGGCACCTCCAGTGCTGAGGGCAGCTCTGAGCCCCTCACAGAAAGACTCTGAGGGGCTGGAGCGTGTCCAGGGAAAGGAACGGAGCTGGGGAAGGGGCTGGAGCACCAGGAGAGGCTGAGGGAGCTGGGAAAGGGGCTCAGCCTGGAGCAAAGGAGGCTCAGGGGGGACCTTGTGGCTCTGCACAAGTCCCTGACAGGAGGGGGCAGCCGGGGGGGGTCGGGCTCTGCTCGCAGGGAACAGGGACAGGAGGAGAGGGAACGGCCTCAGGCTGGGCCAGGGGAGCCTCAGGTTGGAGGTCAGGAGGAATTTCTCCATGGAAAGGGTGGTCAGGCATTGGAATGGTCTGTCCAGGGTGGTGGTGGAGTCACAACCCCTGGAATTACCCAAGGAATGAGTGGACATGGCACGCTGGTTTAGTTGGGGCGGTGGGTGGTGCTGTTTGGCCAAAGGTTGGTACTCAGTGACCCCGGAGGTGTTTTCCAACCTGAACGATTCTGGCATTCTGGGATTATACCTGTCTAAACCTGGAGCATCCTGCTGGCTCTGGAGCATCTTGCTGCCACAGGATCAGGATTTGGCCCTGAAGGAAAGAGAGGCTCATGTTGGGCTCAGACAAAACTCATCCTTCTGACTCAGGAACCAGACAAAGCCAACAGGACCCACATCTTCATGGCAAAACCCCCGAGTTTTGTGAGATGGAAACTCAGCCAAAATCCCTGGGAGCCTGATTCCCAGCCTTGCAGCCTTGCAGGAACTCCTGCAGCTCCTGCACAACTCAAGGGGACTTTCCCTGCCAGGAGAACTCTTGGCTCCAGCCAAACCTGGATCGCAAGGCGTGAGCCATCCCAGTTTCCTGATAGCTGCCTTAGCAGTTCTGCTTGCTTTCCTTGCTGTTTAGGGAGCTCCATGGACCTTTTTGCCCCCCATGGTGGGGCTCAGCCTGCCCCTTCCCCCCAGAGTTGTGCCTGGGGCTGTGGGATGATGGAAGAGAGGAGTTCTGGCTGCTTTAGGGAACCACCAGGATTATTGCAGGATCTCTGGTGCTTGGTCCACCACCACCTCCAGCATGGAGCATCCCATCCTACCTATGGCTCCTGGTGGCACCGTGTCCTGCAGGAATCGTGGGCTCCTGGAATGGTTTGGGATGGAAGGGACCAGGGATGTCACTCCCTAGACCAGATCCAGAGGATGGATCCAGTGGCCCAGCACGGAGGACAAAGGCTTTGCCCACGGAGCAGAGGTGTGGGGGAGCCAGAGGGGTTGGGGGGTCCCTGCTTGCTCCCCAATCCCGAGGACAGGGATGTCTGGGCTCCTGGCCTTGTGCCTCCATTTCACTTTCAGATCCCTCAAATAATAACCGTGTTTGCCAGCTCCTGTGACGGGAATGACTAATGGGAAAGATCCTCTGTGAAGGGAAACAAGAAATCTTGTTTCACCCTTTGTTTGCTGGATTTCTCTGACAGCCCCAGGCATGGCTCAGTTCCTCTTCGGGAGAAAGCAGATTTTAAGCCCTTCAACAGCTCCAGCAACACCCTCTTAACTCTTAGCCTTCCCTGTCGGGATAAAACTCCCTCCAGAAACTTTTTTGCAGCCAGTTTATCCACATTCCTGCTCCATCCACATGGAGTTATCACACAGCGAGTGCCTCCGACTGCTGATGCAACGTGGTTTTCACAGTGCATGTGGCAAACACCCTCCCCATCTGCCTGGGGGTTTTTTGCAAGTCAGGGGACCTTCCTCTTTTCCTGTTTTTCCTCGGGATGGGTGACCAAAGGTGCCCTTATCATGGAGATGCCCCTGTGATGGAAGCAGCAGGGGATGCCCGGGGCTGATGCTGCAGCCCCCAGGGAAGGGGGGGGCTCTCCCAATCCCGCCTCTTGTAGGACAAGCTGCTGCTCTCTCCCAGACGTCTACAGCCAGATGTTGGACCTTCAGATGCTTCTCTCCCTGCTCTTTTTGGATCTGAGAGGGCTGGGAGTTGATCCCTTGGGACACCAGCCCGGTGACCCAGCAAGGAAGAGTTTGAGGAGGAAGGAATCTCTTCCCTGGAAGCAGACATGAAGCCACACAGGCACTTGAGCCGCTTTTTAAATGCCCACCCCTGCCCCGGGGAGCCGACGGGGACAATTTCAGCCTCTCCACACACTCCTCCTCTTCCCCGCTGCCATCACAAGGCCGGCACTCGGGACAAGGTTCCCGCTCCCCTTGCGTGAGCCCGGACACCGCAGACAGGGAATCACACCACTCCAGCATTTCCACGCCTGTTTTCGCCCGTTCGCCTCCCAGCCTTTGCAGAAAATAAATTCCCCAGCCAGGCTGAACTCGGATGACAGCATCGCTGCTATATTTAGCCACGGCAGATCGCCGCTCCAACCGGGGCCACACATAAACAAACCCCGGCGCACGGAGCCCGCCCGGAGAGGGCACGGCCGAGCGAACGGCGCGGGATGGAGCAGCCTCCCAGCCCTGCCTGCCCCAAACTGGGGGTGCCTTGCGCTCCCTGGTAGTGCCAGCTCCTCCCTGGAGGGCTCCGTGCTGGCACAATCCGCCGCCGGAGCAGGTTTGAGGATGAAGGATGCGCTGGAGGGTGTTGGAAGCAGAGCGCGGAGAGCTGAGGGAGTTGCCAAAGGTTATCCCGCGGGGCAAGTGGCATCCCCCGGCTGGGACTGCAGCCGCTGGCTCCCAGCTGGAATCCAGGAGGCTGCTGGCATTCCGCCCCCCTCCCGTGGACTGTGCTGTGGGGCAGAAAATGCCATAAAATTCCCCGCTACAGCTGTGCCCGCCCTTCCTACCTCCACTGCACATCTCCCTGCAGCCTTCCTGCTGGCAGCTGCCTGCTCCTCTCCCAGTCCGTGGTGCACGGAGCTGTAGGGGCATTCACGGGGTGTGGAGCAGAGGGAAGAGGTTGTTGATGTGCAGCACGGTCCATGCCTGGCTCACTGGCAGGCCTTGTCCTCCTTCCCCAGCTCCCCACGTGGGGAAGAGCATTGGGATGCTCAGGGGGTGCTCAGGGAATGCTTGGGGGGGGATGCTCGGGGGTGCTCGGGGAGTGCTCGGGGAGTGCTCGGGGATGTTCAAGGGGATGATCAGGGGGATGCTGAGGAGGAACTCAGAGAATGCCCAGGGGGATGCCCAGGAGGGTGTGGAGCGTCCAGCATCCCAACACCCTCCTCTGGAGCAGAGATCATCTGGCCTGGGGGGCTGCTGGCAGCCACAGGTTCCCTGGCTCTCGCCTCGGCTCCGAGGAGGGGACGGGGCGACAGAGGGGGTCCCTGCTCCCCCCGGGCACACCTACAGCCCCGGATGGGGCTCTGTGCTGCAGTGCAGCAGCTCCAGCCCCGCTCCCTCCCGGGGAGCTGGCGGAGGGGATGCCCACCTTCACCCTCCCTTCATCGCAGCGCCCGCTCCGCCTGCTCCAAGCCCGGCTGCCGGGCCAGCGAGCGGGCTGAGCCGTCGGGAGGAGCAACAACCCGCTCCTCTGCTGCTGGGGATGCAGCCCGTGGAGCTGGGACCCCCAGGAACAGCGGGCAGTGGGGTGGGCGTGCACCCACGGCTTGGGGGCCGCGATGGGCGCGGGGGAACACCCGATCCTTGCAAAGCCGCTGCCCCCTCGGGTGATGTCCCAAGCGGGGATCCCCTGGTCGGGGTGGGGAGGAACGCTGGGTACCCAAGTCCTGGCAAAGCCGGGGAGGCATCGGCGCCTCCTGGGGTGAAGCCCCAGGCGGGGAGCCCCATGCCATGACGTCCCCCCACGTCCTCCCTCCCTCCCCACCGCCGCTGCTGGGCGAGGGCCACCCAGCACCGAGGCAGATGACATAATTCCCAGCAACTGCACGTTAATCACTCGGCCGCCAGCAACCTCCTCGCCGTGAATCCAACCCCCAGCCCTCAGCCACCGCTCCCCTCCCTGACATCACTGCCAAAGAAATAAAGAAATAAAGAGAAGACGATGAGGAAAAGGTGACGAGGGGGAATAACCTGGCCCTGGCACTGGCACACAGGTCTGCCCCCCCGCCGCTCCTCCCCGCCTCGTACTCTATTTTTGGGTGCTGTCACATCCCAATGGCCCCGCGGGGCCAAATCCAGGCAGCTGCGACTTTAGGCACAAACACGGCTCCCTCCCCTCCATCACACCCGAAATCGGCGCTGGCAGCCCATCCTCCACCCCACCCCCTCCCCAAAATCCTCCCCTCCCCCCCCCCAAATTACATCTGGGTGGGTGGTTCAGGGGAGCGAAGCTCCAGCATCAGGTCCCCCACCTCGCTCTCTGTGCACCCCACATCTCTCCACCCCCAAGAGACCCCCCCCCCCCGCCCCCCCCCCCCCCATCCCACCTCCCCCTTCTCTCCCAGCACCGCTTCCCAGTTCCTCCCAGTCGCTTCCCACCCCGAGCCTTACTCTTGGCGGGGATGCTGGGGCTGCGCCGGTGCCCGGCAGCGATCGCGGCGATGCGCAGGAGCGGGCAGGGCTCGGGCAGGGCTCAGGGATCGCAGCCGGGCGGCCGCTCCCGTCCGAGGGGTCTCATCTCATTTTGTCCTGTGTCACCAACACACACACACACATTCGCAGCCACGTTTCCCCCCCCTTCTTGCGGCAAACGGCGGCCAGCCCCGACCCCACCCCCTGTCACAGCAGCAGCCTAACAGCGAGGACCGGGAGGATGGAGGAGGATCTGCTCGCCTTCCCTTTAACTCTTCCCTCGCCACCCCCCCAGGACAGGGCTCTGTCCCCGTGGACCTGGATGGGGATGCTGGGATGCTGCATGGGCCCCCCCTCGCCTTGTCGCCTTCCTCCCCAGGGCCCCGGGACAGGGGGTGTTTGGGGTCTGGTGGTGCCCTGGCTCTGTTCCCCGCAGCCTCGAAGTGTCTCATCACCCTCCTGCCCCCCAAAAAGGAGCCCCCAAATAAAGCTGAGCCCCGACATTGCCCCAGGCAGTGGGGCAGGGCGTGTCTCACGTGGAGCACGGCTGGGGTTTGAGGGGCATGGGCAGCCCCGGGGCGACAGACAAGGCCGGGGGGTGGAAGCCAAGTCTGTCTGCCTGTATCCACCAAGAAAATCCCATTTTGCTCCCTATTTCCCCCCATCTCCAGGAGCAGAGCCTTTGGGGGGGGGGGAGGGGACTCAGCCTGAACCCCTGGGGGTCCCCAGTGGGGGTGGGATGGGGATGTAAAGTCAATGTGGGGGATGAAACAACTTTTCCCATCCCACGGAGAATCCAAGGACTGAGCTTGCACGGATGGGGGGGGGGGGCAACTCCCCAAACTGCCTCTTACACAGATGAGCTGAAAAAGGAACATCCTAATGGCCAAGGATTCCAGCTGAAGGCAGGGCAGCTCCTGACTGTGACATTGCACAGAGTTGTCTTCTCCAAAGAGCAGTGAGAGGTGCCAGAAGGAAAAGGGAAACGTAAAGGGAAAAGAAAAGGGAAAAGGGAAAAGAAAAGGGAAAAGGGAAAGGAAAAGGAAAAAGGGAAAAGGGAAAAGGAAAAGAAAAAGGAAAGGGAAAAAGGAAAGGAAAAGGGAAAAGGAAAAGGGAAAGGAAAAAGAAAACGAAAAGGGAAAGCAAAAGGGAAAGCTCATGATGCTGTCCGTGGAGAGGGAGCTTGGTGGCACATTTCCCTGCTCCCAGCTTCACCCCAGCTTCACCCCAGCTTCACTGGGTTTGCTGCAGCAAGTTTAGGTCCTGCAACACACACCATGGGGCTCTGCTTCTCCCCTTGGCCTTTCCATGGATAAATGGAGGCCACAACACTCCTGCTCATCTGTCAGCAGTCCCAGGAGGGAGGAAAGAGGTAGGAATTGCTGCCACTTAATTCTGCAGCTTTCCAGTGAAATGGCAGGGCAGGAAATTAATTATCGCTGCTAATAGTGCTGGACAGGCCCTCAGCTGCTCCCCCAGAAGTGCAGGCTGTGAGTCTCTCCCTGCACAGGTTGTTGCTGACAGCACTCCGGGGGCTGGGTGTGATCCTGCTTGGATGGAAAGGGCAGCTGAGGCTCCCTGATTTACTTACAGCCCGTCACCTTTGAGGACTGGGATTAGACCTGCTGGGCAAAGCCACCTCTGCTGTGGGTGGGGTTCTGCCACTTCCCGCCAGCACCAAAAGCAGTGGAGCAGCTCAGGTCCTGCGTGGACAACTGGGGGGTCCTTTGCAATGAAATCTGGCAAGGAGAGAGCAGGGCTGTCAATGGGGGGTGGAGAAGGTCAAGTCAGATGTGTTTTCTGGGACAGTCCCACCAGGAATGAAGAGGGGACCCAGCAGGATTATCCCTGTCCATGCAAAGCTGTTCACAGGTAAAAAGTGTTCCTGGACAGCCTGGTCTGCTCTGAGCCTGGCAGTGCAGCCTCCTTCAGGGGTCATGCAAGGGTAGGAGGTGTCCTACAGGAAGCTCACGGAGCTTCTCGTGCTGCTCCAGCTTCTGATGAACCCTGCTCCTGTTGTCACCCCACCACACACCTCCAGGATTGAGCACCAACAGGGAGCTGCACCTGATGGGAGATGAGCTCCAGCTGCCCCCTCCAAGGGGCACTGGAATGCTCCTGGACACCCTGAGGGGCTGAACAGGGACCCTGCACGTGTCCCCCCACACAGCCATGGGTCGTACCTAGGCTGGGGCAGCCCCAGTTTTGTAGCTGAGAATCAGAATCACAGAATCCTTTAGGTTGGAAAAGACCCCTAAGATCACCAAGTCCAAAAGTTAACCCAGCCCTGGCCAGAAGAGGATGCTCTGATGGTGTTACACCTCCACCAGCATCCTATCCCCAGCTGCAGCTGTTCATGGACACCCAAGGAAGAGCAAAACCAGCACAACATTTCCCCCTTGCATTCTTCAGCATCTCCAAAGGAGAGGTTTTTGCCAGGTCCAGACATCTGCGGTGGCTGAGAGCCCTCAGTGTGCTGTGAGCCCATCCCCACTGCAAGGTGCTGCCTCCTTGGGTGGGCTGAAGCCCAGAGCCTGTAGGATACCCCCCATTCACCCTCCCATTCCAATGGCTGAGTCTTTCAATAAGGATTATCCTGGGACCAGCACTGGAGCTGCAGGACTTTCACTCTCCTCTTCTACCCCAGTCCCTCTCCAAGCGCTTGCAGATGCAGATTCCCTGTGGTGGGCTGGGACGAGCTCTCTCTAAAGGAGGCAGTGCTCTGCCCCTGCTCCTCATCCTCATCCCAGCCCCACCAACATCCCAAGTGGACTCTGTTTTCCCTTATTTGCCGAGTGTTTTGCGTGCCTCGCTGTGGTTATCATGCTCCAGCCGTCAGCTTGCAGCGAGTCCCTGGGAGAAGGTGCCAACTTTAACATATGCCTGAACAGTTCTTTTCAGACATATACAAACTGGAACAATGCCTCGCTGGGAATATGCTTGTTGGTGCAATTTGCCAACTGTGGCTTTAGATCTGCTCTTTTCAGCTCGCACCAACTATTTGTAGACGGTGCAAAAGCCGGGATCGCCGCGCACGGATGGGGTCTCTGGAAGGCTCTCTCAGGTATGCAGGAACCAGCAGGGAAGACAGTCAAGGGCTGGGCAAAGACCTCTGAGTATCAGAAATAAAGTTCAGATCAAATATTTTGCATCTGAGAACCTCAGTCTTTTTCCCTTTGCTTTAGGAAGTGGCCAGCACCGATTTCTCTACTGTTTGAACCATGAGCACGTTCTCACCTTGTGCAAGCAGGACTTGGCTCAACTCAGCACATTCCCTAGGTTCAAACATCTCCCAGTGCTTCCTCCATCACTGGTGTTCACCTTCCAGGTAGGACGTCATGGGGATGTGACTGCGGTGCCACTCAGGGTGGCTCAGGGTGTCACTACTCTGTCACGCCCTTGGAAAAAAGGGCTGGCCAACCTCGGCTGGACATTCCCTGACTTCATCCCGTGGGTTTGTTGACACCATGGCAATGTTTGAAGGAAATCTGGGAAGGCGATAACAAAGTGGGGCTGGGGCTGTGTCCAGGCTGTGTCCAGGCTGTGTCCAGGCTTCCCAAGTGGGCAGTGAAGGCCCAGTGGTGA
This sequence comes from Corvus kubaryi, assembly GCF_017639235.1. Classification (NCBI taxonomy): domain Eukaryota; kingdom Metazoa; phylum Chordata; class Aves; order Passeriformes; family Corvidae; genus Corvus; species Corvus kubaryi. The sequence continues at coordinate 29,649,496 of NW_024582073.1, forward strand.
TGAGGCAGAGTTTTCTCACCAGCACTGGTGAGGACACAGCTCTGCCCTTGCCCCTGTGCCAGCCTTCATCTTGCAACTCCCAGGGCAAGGATCACGTCCCGTTCCTCGCCGATGGAACCCCCCCTCGGCGGGCACTGCTGGATGTGGGGGTGCCCACGAGCCAGCCCAGGAGCAGGAGGGTCAGTGCTCGAACTGCCTGTTCCCCGTGGAGGGCTGCCAAAGGCATATGTGTTTGAGATAGCAAATCATCAAGGGACCATTGTTCATATCAACCTCAGTGGAAATATTTTTGTGTGTGTGTGTGTGTATGTGCTGGCATCCAATTTGGCAATGGTTACTCAGCACAAGTGGGCGGCCTGTCCCTTTCTCTCAGCTGGAGCCTCCTCCTCCTCACAGGGACCCAGAAGAGGGATGAAAGGAGAGCAGATGGTTTGGGGGTGCTCAGAAGTACCAGTGCCAAGGGCTGTCTCATCATGGCAGGCTGAACACGCTCAAGACCAAGGAGGTCTCTCCAAGTAATGGGGAGATGCAGGAGGTCTGTGAGCAATTCTTGGGAATAATGGCGGTTTCAGCCTTTGGTTGGATTTTGAGGAGAAGGAGCAGAAATTGAGATCTTTGGGGTATTGTGCAAAGTATGGGGTTCTGTATCAAATACTCTCTTTGAAAGTCCAAAGGAATTTGAAGAATTGATGCTGGAGAGAGACTTTGGACAAGGGCCTGGAGGGACAGGACAAGGGGGAATGGCTTCCCACTGCCAGAGGGCAGGGATAGATGGGATATTGGGAAGGAATTGTTCCCTGTGAGGGTGGGGAGGCCCTGGCACAGGGTGCCCAGAGAAGCTGTGGCTGCCCCTGGATCCCTGGAAGTGTCCAAGGCCAGGTTGGACAGGGCTTGGAGCAACCTGGGATAGTGGGAGGTGTCCCTGCCCATGGCAGAAGATGGGACTAAATGAACTTTAAAGGACCTTTCCAACCCAAACCATTCCATGATTTTATGCTGAAGGGCCACTGCTGGCTTTGCTACGATGAAGCCTCAGGGCTTCCTCCAAGTGACAATCCAGGGATCCAAGCCTGGAGAGCTGGCCAAGACAGGCACGCTCCAGATGATCTCCTCTTTCAGCACCACACCAGATCTGTCACAGTCCTTTCATGGAGAAATTCCCATTGAAAGCTCCGCTGCTGCTCTCATCCCTGCAAAAGTGAATGGAGAGATTTGTCCTGACCTCCATCCCCCTCCACAGCTCCCGGCATTTCGTTGTTCTCCAAAGCAACACTCTGCTGCTAGAATCAGCTGACATGAAACCGAGCTGGCTCCTACACACCTTGGAGCTCAGGCAGGGCTGCTTCCCACACAGTGTCTTTCACCCAAATTAAACAGCTCCCAGCTGAGCCCTGCCATCCATCATGCCAAGCCACAGGCACAGCTCGGGTTTGGCAGCTTTTACACCTCTGTGGGTTCACGTTTAGCGGGGAAAGAGCAGGGACCTTTTATTTGTGAGTGTGCTGTAAGGGGTGTGCAGCCATGGAGGCTGCGGGGCCGTCCTTGGGATCACGCTGGAATCAGCAGGATCATGCTGGAATCAGTGGGAGGCTGATTGTTGTTAAAGATAGCAAAGACCTGGGCATTGAGGGCTGTTCTATTGGGAAGGAATTGTTCCCTGTGAAGGTGGGGAGGCCCCGGCACAGGGTGCCCAGAGAAGCTGTGGCTGCCCCTGGATGCCTGGAAGTGTCCAAGGCCAGGCTGGAAAAACCTGGTCTGGTGGAAGGTGGAAAGTTCCAGGTTGGAGCTGCATGGTCTTTAAGGTCCCTTCCAACTGTGGCTCTACTCTATCTTTCCCTGATTTTCAGGCTGCAGCGCTGGACATTCCTGGGGGCATGGATGGGTGCAGACTGCCCACTCCTGGGGCTGTCACTCCTCAAGGATGTATTGCTGACCTCACCTTGGTGTCCACACCAATGCCAGGTGAGCAGCAATCCCAGCTCCTTGGCTGTGTTGGTCTGAGCTGGTTCAGTTCTCCAGGTGGTGTCTGAGAGCTCTGGAGGTGTCCCAGAATGTTTCAGGCACCTACACAGAGCAGGCAGACATGGGATGGGGTCTCCATTGGTATCACCTGTGGTGGAGATCCTTGCTGGAGACAACACTGCCTGTTTTCATCCATGAATTGAGGTTTTTGTTGGGTATTAGGAAAGATCTCCTCACTGAAAGAGTGGTTAATCATTGGAACAGGCTCCACAGGAAGCAGTGGGGTCACCATCCCTGGAAGTGTTCAGAAAATGAGATGTGGAGATAGGTCTTAGTGGGAGTGGTGGTGTTCAGTCAAAGGCTGGACTTGATCTGGGAGGTCTCTTCCAACCTTAATGATTCTGTGAGCATAGGACAAGTGCTTCCATCCATCTGAGGTGGGAAATGGATTTTTGGCTGCCTCAGCTCCTGTGCCTGACACATCCTCACGGTCCTCACTCGTGCCAGATGGCCACAGCCAGGTTTCCCATGGACTGGCCTGTACAGAGAGCTGATTTCTGGGTCACTTTAGCACGTCTCCCCCACGCCTCTGAGTGGCAAATGAACATCTTCCAGCTCTTCTTAGCGTAGGCTTCACCCTGGGCTCTCCAGATCAGCCACTTCAGCAAGGTGGAAATCTCTGGCTCTTTGCCACAGAAAGGCTTCAGGTAGAAAACATCATTATCCTGATTTCTACCTTTTTTTGGGATCTGCTTCCAGGGACAGTAGCTGTGGCTGGCAGATCCTCCAGCCCCTCACAGTCTGCTTGCTGGAGAGCAGCCTGGGGGAATGACCTTGGCCTCAAATTCCATTAGGAAAGGTCCTCATTAAACAAGGCTGTTCTCAGAGTCACAGTTTACAGGCATCCTAGGCAACCGCCTTGGGCTTTTTCCAGTCCTCCAGGGAGAAGCACAGTCCCAGAAATCAATAACTGAGTTCTTTTGAAAGTCAGCAGGACTCTGGCGTGATCCAAGCCACTCTCTTCAGTGCTTTCTCCCAGCTGAAAGCAAAGAAGGGGTCCCTAAATGAGAGCTCTGGGCTCCAGCAGCCTGAAGAAGAGCAGTCCTGGCCCTCTGTCCCATCTCCAGGGGATGGTTTGCTCAATGCCCACTGCCCACACTGTGTCCCATCCTTCCGGGCACTGACTGCCCAGCTCCCCCCAGAATGGAGCCAGGCAAGGGGAGCCAAGCAGGCTTTGAGGGAAAATACCTTCATTTTTTTTTGTGGAAACACCACCCCGAGGCTCTGCTGAAGCAGCAAGAGCCAATTCCTCCTTGCCAGCCCCAAAACTCATTTCATCTTCAGATATTCTCCCTCACTCTCTTTAAACCTGGGATTTCTTTCCTGACTCCAAATGCTCCTTGCTGAACATGCAATAAACACCCAGACCCTCCCCTGTCTATGTTTTCCCCTCCCCAAAACACCCAAAACTTGCTTTATATTCATTTTATATTAATTCCTCTCCCAGCAGTGCTTTCTCCATGTATCTGGACTACAAGACTTCCCTCCAAGCTTCAATTAATGACTTGGAAAGTCTTGTTTTCCTGCCTCATCCCCATCCTGCATCTCCCTGAGGAAAATGCCATAAAACAGCAACTGAGGACACCCTATAATCCCCATCCCCCTTGGTGTAAAGCCCACCAAAGGTCCCTCCTGGTGTTGGGACACCACGAAGTCAAAGCTAAGGCTGACACATCCTCCTGCCCAAGGACAGGAGCTGGGCTTGGAGCCCGGAGAAGAGGCTTCACTCCCGTTAATGGGATGAATTAATGCATAATTGTGTGGAATTCGCTTTATGAATGAAGGCCAGCCAGAGGCTGAGGGATGCACCAGCACAAGAGCTCCACATCCCACCAAAGGTCAGTCCTGCATCCCCCTCCTGTGCCTGCGGTTCCAAGGGAACAAAGAAACACTGGAGGAAGCTCGGGGAACCTGACTCATGGCCAGAGATGCAAAGAGGTCGGGTGGGTTTGTGCAACAGGAGGGGAAGGGGTGAGCAGCTCACAGACTGACCCCATTTGTGCTGTGAAGACCTTTTGGGGGCTTCATGGCTTGCCAGAGGAGCTGGGAAAAGGCACAGGGAGAGGCAACGATGGTGAGATGGAGCTGCCTGAATTCCCAAGTTCACCCGTTTTTTAGCAGTGAGGGTGTTTTACCAGCTGGACAACTTACAATTGGATCCTCTCCCAGTCTTTAAACTGAGCCCATCTGTGTTTTTAAATACTAAGTTTAACCCCAGAAATGATGATACAGACAGAAAAAATCAGGCTATTAGCCACTTTCTGGAAAGGTCCGGAGCCGTTGCACTTCATGACCCCTTGGAAAACACAAGGAATGTCTGCACCTTTCAGAAACAAACTCCAGGATGTTTGAAAATCTGTTTGTGCTGTGTCCAGAGCGGTGTAGCAACAGCTGAAGGTCACAAGCGCTGTATAAATAGAAAGGAGGTTTTATTGTGACATGTCCATCCGGAGCCATTGCTCCTGGGTATGCCATCTGGGATGGGAGCAGGAGCCTGAGCATCCCCACCGCAGGGAAGGGAAAGGGATTCTGTCCTTGCAAGGATGATACCATGGAAAGGGGGGGGACAACTATGAGGTTGTAACTTTGCTCCTAATTTTACCAGTTTTGAAGAAAAATCAGAGGTGTGATGGAGCTTTGGAAGGGAAATTCCTCCTGTGGGGTTTCAATCATGTACCCAAGCAGGGAGAAGGAAATTTTCACCCATGGAGAGCATTTTCTATCTGGAGGGTGGTTTGCAGTGACTGTCCTTCTCGTTTGGGGATCTCAGCGTCCCCATCAGAAGGGGTAAGAGGGGCTCTCTGGTGTCCTTCAGCATGTGCTGGTAGGATTTTATACCAGGCTCTGACCATGTGCAACTAAAGACCTTTCCTGGCCAAAATCCTGCTTAATTCCATTTCCCTGTTCCATCCATCAGCTCCCTGCACCTGACATTTGTTATCCTCATGTATTTGGGTGATAAGTTCTTCATGGTCTGGAGCAGGGCATGGTGCACCCTTGGCCCAGAACAGCAACACCGGGAGGTTGCCTGAAACAATGAGTGGTTGTCACTGCAACACCCTGTGGATGTCCTGAGAGAAGGGCAGCAGCCATGGGGGGGAAATCTTGACTGGAATCTTGGTAAAAACAGCTGGAATGAGACACTGGGGTGGAAGAGCTTGACCCAAGGAGTGTGGGTGGGCAGGTGGAGGTGTTTGCTGGTGCAATTCCTGCTGCTCCTGAGGGAATGAGGGAGGAGAGGAGAGGAGAGGAGAGGAGAGGAGAGGAGAGGAGAGGAGAGGACCTTGGCTTTCACCACTGGGAGATAACTCCTGGTGTTTCAGGAAAGCACTCAGAGAGGGACACAGCCTGTAAACCTTCAGACATCATGGCTGGATGGTGGCCAGAAAGTGTCTCAGCTCTTCCTGCCTGAGGTTCATCTCACCAGGGAATCTTTCCCTGTGGAAGGCACAGTGTCCTGTCCTGCCCCAGGCTGGGTGAACCCCAGGAGACCCCAGAAAGCTGTGAGTGCTTGGTGAGGGCTCTTTTTTTGGGAACCTGGCCCTCTCCTGGGAGCAGATCCTCTGACAGCTGCTCAATGCTGCCTCCTCCTGCTCCATGATCCCACTCTTGGGAGGTCTCTTTTAGCCATGAATACGGATCAGGAGCAGCACCCTGCCCCCAACACACCCCTTTTCCAAGACCAAGGTTGTCTGCAGCTCTTTGAGCAGGAAAATTGTGGCTAACTCCCCAGATTACCATCTTCTGCTGGCTGGAAGGATACTGCTGATCCAAGGAAGAGCTGGAGGATGATGAGCCACGGCAGGGTAAGCCAGGGCTTCAGCAGCACAGATATATTCCAGCTTCTCTCACTTCAACACAGGCTTGCTGGATCCATTGTTGTTTTCCCATAGGATTAATTTTACCAGGTGTTAAGGATGGGATCTGGAAGTCTATTGAAGCACCTAAAGGTGGCCTGTTGGAAACCCATGGGAATAAAAGGAGGAGAATCCCAGCTTTTCTTTTGAGCTTGAAGGGAACAACTGTTTCTCCCCCTCCTTGAAGGACAGCTGGGTGAGTGGCATTCTGACCACAGAGAGAAAAATCTTTTCTCTCCTGCTCTGGCTGCTGATGTGGTATTGGATTGTGTGATGGGTCACACCTATTGATCACAGCAGGCTAAAAAAGACACAACCCATAAATAACTCCTGACGTCCCCAGCTGGGCCAGAAATCCTGAGCAAAGGGCTCTTGGGAGAGCTGTTGTTGGTGTTTCTCTGTCCCTCTCCTCTGGGGAACACTGGGGACAGGGTTTGGGTTAAGCCAGATGACTGGGGCTCACTGCAATGTTTTTGCAGGTGTTTTCTTAGCGGGGGCTGGGTTATCTCAGTCCTTAATCCAGCCCTTCCTGGATGAGCATCACCAGCCACACTGGAATGGGACACTGCTGCTGTCCAGCCCTGTGCTCTTCCCATGCCAGTGCTCACCAGCACGTGGGCAGATGGTTGAGACACGAAGGCAAAGGTGACTCTCCTCTGCTCTCCCTTCCCCGAAGCGAGTCATTCCTGATGCTCAGTCTGTCCTCGGAATCCATGGAACTGCAGGATTTTGGCACAAGGAACTGTAAGAACCGCACGGCAGGGAGACCAAAGTGGGGGGATCAGATCGTGTTTCCTTAAGGAAACAGCCCCAGATGGTTCCGGGGTGGAGGAGCAAAGCCAGAGTCCAGGGCAGCTGCTGGCCAGGGCCAGGGCACGCGGGGCAGCAGCAACCCCCTCCTTAAAGCTCTTCCTGATGCTCCACCGGGTCCCACCTGCTCCGTGTGGCCTGAGCACGGCGAGGGACACGTGAGGAGAGGAGAGGACACAGCCAGGCACCGTCTCTCTCCCTCCTCCCCCTTTCCCTTGTTTTTACACAGCTGAAAAAAAAGCGTTTTTCCCCCCTAATGATGATTCGGCCAACAGGTCAAGTCAAGCATGACAGATCTCATTCTGGAGCTGGGGTCAGGCAGCGAATTGCCTCAGTGCTGCTGCTGGCACCCAGATCCCGGTGCTGAGGGGCCAGTGGGGTCCCCCCAGCATCCCCTGGCTGCTCACACCCCCCGTGCCTCAGGTTTTCGGGGGCCTGGGGGTGTCCAGCCACTGCAAAAAGAGGCTTTGGGAGCAGCACCGTGCTGGTAACTCCCGGCCTGGGGGCATCTCCCACTTTATCAGAGGCCGTGGCAACATTTTTGTCTGATCCGTGAGTTTTCTCTGCTTCCAGCATTTTACGGGGCACGCTGTGTCCTGCATTTCCCTGGCAGCGGGGAGGAGGAGGCAGGAAATGACTCTGCTGGAGCAAGAGAGTTCCAGAGGGAGCGAGGAGATGCAGGGTCCCTTCCAGGGAGCGAGGCTGGTGCTGAGAAAGCTCCGGAGGCTGCCCAGGCCCTGATCCGAACCCAAGGAATAAAATCCATCCCGTTGCAGGGAGATAGAGAGTCAGCCAGGGAGGGGAAGGTTTATTTAGAGAAACAACCGTGGGCTGCCTGCCCACACCAGGCTTTTAGCTGATGATCTGCACGTGCCATGGCTGGGGGCGGCTGGGGGAAGGAGTCCACTATTAAAAGCCTGGCAGAATCTCTGCTGAATCCTGCTGGAGCTCGGGGAGGGCCTCATCCAGCAGGATCCCACCTCCAGTGTCACCTCATCTGACCCTGGGACCAAGTCAGAGACGAATCCGTGGCAGCTCGTCCTCTCTTCTTCCAGGGTTGCAGCCTAGGAGCACTGGTGGGGAACACCAGGAATTCCTGAGAAACGGGATGCTTTGAAGGATTATCCACCATTTATAATGTACCCAGAGATCCACGCAAGCCCCGAGCATCTCCTGGGAAAAGGTGGGAAAGGCTGTGCTGAAGGGAGGGATGCTCTGGAGAGGATGGAGCAGATTTCCACACTCCCGAGCTGGCCGAAGCCTGGAACACCGATGATCCTTGGCATTTATGGTGATCCGGGCACCGAATCCATCCCCTTTACACTTCTCATCCCTCCAGACACGGCCAGCACCTCCCAGCGATGTGAATCAGCACAGGATAATCCATCTCCTTCCCTCTCCATTCCTGCCTCCGTTAAACACGCCCTGCTCTGGGGACGGCTCTGTCCGCAGTAATTAAGGTGGAGATTCCTCCTGCAGCCAAGGGCACTTCCCGGCTCATTAACACCGGGAGGACACGGCAGGAAAATCTCTGCCCTGCCCTGAGGGAGGAGACGGAGGAAACAGCGCTGGGTGCACCTGGGGTGCTGCTGCTGAGGGGTGCCGGGAATTCCCGTGCATGGATGGGGACACGGGGACAAAGTGCTCGGAGCTTTTGGGATCTCAGGATTCGTGTTTTGGGGTCAACCGCATCCGTTTGCATTGGAGCAGTGGGGAACCGGCACAGAATCATGGATCGGTTTGGGATGGACACCTTAAAGGACTCCTGGTTCCACCCCTCCCCTACCCCAGGCTGCTCCAAGCCCCGTCCAACCCGGCCTTGGGAAGCAAGAGGAGATGAGAGGAAGGAATTATCACCATCAGGAATTAACTCATGCCCAGCAGGGCCCGATGTGCTGCAGCAGGACTGGGGGCACAGCAACCTGCCCTGGACAAGGTAGTTTTGGCAGAGCTCAAAGAAAATGGCCCTTTCTTGCCCCAGGCACCTGCAAAACCCATCCCAGCTGGTGCAGAAGCAGGGAGTGCTGCTGTCAGAGGGATGGGGCAGGTCCAGGGCAGTGTTTTCATGGCTCTGCTCCTCCTTTCTCCTCACAGCTCAGGAGCTGGGGGAAGGATGCTGAAGGACCTGCCAGCCTCACCCCACCGGGCTCTCTTGAAGCCAGCAGGAAAACCTTGGAAATACATTCAAGGGGTAGTTTGCCACAAGCTTTACTTCTCAATAAGAGTAGAGGTGCTTTTCCTACTAGGAGTTTACCTGCAGGAGGTGACAAAAAGGGAAAAAAACCCCTCATTTGTGGTGTTTTCCCTGAAAACACAAGCCCTGGTGCAAACCCAGGATGCTGCATGGTCATTCCTACGTTCACTCCCTGGGCTCCACAGGCACCAGGACCACCAAACAGCAGAGCTGGTCCCCCACCAGGGGATCAGTCACAGGATGGTTTGGGATGGAATGGACCTTAAAGACCATCCAGTTCCACCCCCCTGCCACCATCCCTCTCTTCTGCCTCTCTCACAAGGATGTGCGGTGCCATAACCTCCCAGCAGCCACCTGGGATGGAGGAGGGGAATCCAGGGTCGTTAGTGCAAGGAGGAATGAGGCCAAGAGGGCTTTCATGCCTCAGCATCTTAATTGAAATGGGTTTGCCATCCTCCTCCCCCTTCTCCCAAGCCCAGCACATCCAGGCTCCGTCAAGGGCATCTCCTGGCCCGGTGCTGTGCACTCTGCATCCCCCGTGAACCACTCACATCTCTTTAATTAAATGTCAAGATATGCAGGGTTTTTTACACCTTTTAAGTGCCCTCTGCTCGGAAAGATTCATGGAGAGCTCGGTTATTGTGAGGTGAAGAAGGGGGGAGCTGTGGGTAGGAAAATCGTGGGGAAAACGGTGATCACAGCCAGACAGGATCCCCTGAAATCCTTTGGGTTGTTTATTTGAAAGGCTGGAGATCAGGGAAAGGTTCTTCCCCCAGAGGGTGCTGGGCACTGCCCAGGCTCCCCAGGGAATGGGCACAGCCCTGAGGCTGCCAGAGCTCCAGGAGCATTTGGACAACGCTCTCAGGGACAGAGTGGGGTTGTTGGGGTGTGTGTGCAGGGCCAGGAGCTGGACTGGATGATCCTTGTGTGTCCCTTCTGGCTCAGGATATTCCATGGTTCTGTGATCTACCAAACACACCTTGAGGTGCAGCTCCTCCATCTCCAAAGCCAGGGCTGGTCCTGAGGCATCACCCCCAGGGGAAACCAGTCCTGTCCTGCATCAGTGTGGGACGTCCTGAAGGACCAGAACTGCTTCCCTGCAGCAAAAAGCAGCCTGGTGCGACCCTCCAGGGGTCTGGGGAGATCATGGAATCACAGAATCCCAGATAGGTTTGGGTTGGAAGGGACCTTATAGCTCATCTCATTCCACCCCTTGCCACAGGCAGGGACACTTCCAGGTTGCTCCAAGCCCCATCCAAACCTGGCCTTGGACACTTCCAGGGATGGGAAATGCACAGCTGAGGTGCTTCCAGCCTTTTTTGATTCTCCTCAGAGTCCCCTGGAGTCACCTCCTCCCTATTCAGGTCTCCCTGTGAAAGGCGCAGTGTCCGACATGGAGAGGTGCCAGATGCTCTTTCCTGCGGCTGATGGAGGGCTCGATGCCGAGTGCTGGCACTCCCAGAGGATGTTTCTGTGCAATCTGTCCTCCCAAGGAGACCTGGAGATGCAGCAGGGCAGGAAGCAGCAGGCAGGACACATTCATCACCTCCATCCTCCCGCGGTCCAGTGCCAACCGAAAACAAACACGGCTCCTGTCCCAGGCCACCCAGATCCTGACCCACCCTGGATCAGCTCCCCCTGCTCCAGGTCCCTGCCTCAGCCTCAGACCTGGCCAGGGTCAGCGCTGAACCTGGGGAAAGCCTTTTTTAATCTTGATAAACTTCGAAATCTCAGTGCAAATCCTGCAGTGGTGACAGCGGGATTTGGGAGTCGCCCTGGTAGGACGGGATGTGCTTTTGTCACCTTCTGGGGAGCCCACAGTGCGAGTCAGCATCAAAGTCAGAGGAATTTAGTGTTCCAAGCCAACCATAATTTCTCCTGGAAAGCACTTAGGAAGGCTCCTCTGGTGGCAATTTGAGCAGGCCACTGACTCCAGCCTGGATTCCCCTCCGTCTCCATAGGCTGCAGTGGGAGCTGACACATTCCATGTGCACAGACACCAGAACTCAGGTGAGGAGAGACCAAAATCCAGGTGGAGTGGTCAGTCCCTGCACCAAAATACGGAGAAGAAATGGTGCCTGTGCCTGGGTGGGAGGCCCACGGTCCAGGGAAAAGGAGGCTGGAGGGAAGCTCATCCCATCTTTGGTGAAACCCTTCCAAATTTCCAAATGCTTGAAGATGAAAATTTCAGATTTTAGAAACTGCTTGGGTTGGAAGCCAGAAGGACGTGGGCAGCTGCCTGGACTCCCAACACCGGCGTGTTGATGTCACCCCAGTGGGAACCACGAGCTCCCTTAGGACGCTTGGCCTTGATGGAGCTGCTCCTTCTCCCCAGTGCAATTTGGGGACTGGGTTGTCTGGGAGGCATCACAGTTCCTCTGGTGGGATCTCATTATGTGATGAGCTGAACATCTGGATTAAAATAGATCAAATAGTCACTAAATCCTAAATAAGCCTGGGAGCTCAGCAGCAGCCATATGCTTCCTACTGACAAGCTCAAAAAAAAAAATCTCTCCTTGCCATTACCTCACACTGCAGCAGTGTTTTATCCTCCTCCAAGCCAGCTCAGGGACAAACCTTCCTGCTCTGCCTCCCTGCTCTGGCCATCCTCTGGACCAGCAGCCTGAGGCTGTTTTAGACAGGGGATGTCAGCTGGAAAATGGGCACTTACCCCACTGTGCAAAGGATTGGTGGTGGGAATGAAAGGAATGATATTCAAAGGAAGCTGAAAAAGGAAGAAAACCAGAGCTTTGTTGTTTAGCGTTCAAAGGATGCTAAATGTCCCCTAATGTTTGGGATTTTAGGAAAATCCTGTAGGAACACAGTAAATATTGATCTTTTGTTGTCTGTCTCCTTCGGGAGCCAAGAGGAAGGTGGAGGTCAGGTGGACTCCAAGGGATGGATGGAGAGCATGGAGGGTGGGATGGACCCAAGGGTGCTGCAGGAGGATCCAGGACTTGTGGAATCATGGAATGGTTTGGGAAGGACCTTAAAGCCCACCCAGTGCCACCCCTTGCCGTGGGCAGGGACACCTTCCACTATCCCAGGTTGCTCCAAGCTCTGTCCAACCTGGCCTTGGACACTTCCAGGGACCCAGGGGCAGCCACAGCTTCTCACAGCCAGGGCCTCACCACCCTCACAGGGAAGGATTCCTTCCTAATATCCCATCTAAATCTGCCCTTTTCAGGGCAGACTGGAGGGATATCACTTCACAACACTGCCTTTATGCCCTGGTTGCACAAAAATAAGGTGTGGCCACTGCCCTTAAGCCATGACCCTTATTTCACTTAGCAAGACAAGGGCTAAGGTCCTGGAAGGCCTTTGCAGGCTCGTCCTGGAGCTTTTTAAAGCTGTTTTTAGCGGTTTTTAGCTGTAACAGCACATTGCCCAATGGTCAGATGAGCATTGCTGGTGTGGCAACCAGTCTGCCCAGCAGTCAGGCCACCAGCTTTCACCAAACCTTTTGCAACTGCATGGTTTCACCCTAAAAATGCCCAACCAGCCAGCGAGGGTCTGACTAAAACCAGGGGTGGTTCTACGAGCCAGCAGTGCCGGCAGCAGGTCGTTGTGTGAGGTATGAGACCAGCACCAGCCACGCCTCACTCCCACCCTCACCCCCTCCAGCAAAAAAATCTGAGATGCTGGAGACTTGTCCTGGTGACTCTGAGGAGGGGCGAGCACAGGAGATGCTCAGAAGCCCATGTGTGACCACCATAATTGCATTATCGATGGGAATTAGCAGTAATTGGATAATTTGGGGGCTGCGTGTTGGATTTGTTGTGACAAGGCCGACAAAAGTGCCGTGGTTTGCTGGGGTTTGCTGGTTGATGAGACCAACCCCGACCTCGCTGCCCTGTGCACAAGGGTTTGCTCCCTTTTTGCCTTCTAAATTTTGAGTGTAACGCTTCGAAGATAATAATCTGGAAATGGCATGGAAGAATCAGGGCAGGCCATGGGGGGAAATTCTCCCTCCTTCTCTGCCTCCTCCGAGGTTTCAGGGAGAGGAGGATGGTGGTGGCTGAGCTGTGTTGGATCAGCCATTTCTCGGTGAATTATTAGTATTGATTACTTAATTTTAATTAATTAATTATATCAATTTAAAATGATATAATTATTTAAAATTAAAATTAACATAATCAATTAATTAATTTATTATTATTTATTAATAACGAGATCAAATGGGAGCACGGAGGTGTCCCACTGGTGCCCCCTTCCCTCCATCACCCACGGGCACGGTGGCCCCAGGACATGACTGGATGAACGAGGCAGCCCATGGACAATAATTCTTAGGGGCCAAATCCCACTGGGAAAGGTCTGAGGGCCCAGTTTGGGCTCACTGGTGCCTCTCAGCAGAGGGAAGGACCAGGGTTCACCTCTGGGATGCCCAGCCTGAAGGAACCAGCTCTCCATTTGCAGACACATCTCCCCAGCTTCCCGTTTTTCCTCGGAAAAGTGTTTATTATGGCTGTGGAAGGGGCCGGTGGTGCCGTGGCAGTGCGGGAACCACACGCTCCTTCTTCCTTCTGGCCGAGATCCCGTGATTTTGCACCTGATCTCCCAATTCTTTCGGAGGGGAAACGAGGGGGCAGGGGAGGAAATAACATCCCCTAAGAGGGGAACTGCTCACCGAGCAGCCCCCTCAGGCTTCGTCCCAGCTGCCAAACCCCTTCCTCCCCCTTGCCCTGCCTCCTTTTCTCCCGGCACACTGGGAAAAGCCTGAATTTGGGGCCGGGGAAAGCGCTGGGGGAAGGAGCGGGGTGGTGGGGGAAGGGATGCTCTTCCCACATCGCCTCTCCCGCCTGCGGTCCTGTCTGCTTGTGGCCGATCCTCGCCGGTGCCGGGTGACGGTGATGCGCGGCGACACTCGGCTGTGCGAGCGGGGACACGGCAGCCCCCGCCAGCCGCTGCCCCTCCCGCAGCCACTGCGCCCCGGGAGCTGCTCCAGCAGCACCCCGCTCCCCTCGTCCAGCCCCACAGCGTGGGGCCGGGCTAGCTGAGGGGTCCCGCAGCTCTGCGGTGTGCTGAAGCGAGTGGTAAATGGGCTGGGAAAAAGGCTCCAGGCACTTGCTGGGGGAAAATCCCCCCCCCCCCCCACCTTGGGTGGGGCTGTGTTGGAGGGCAGGAGAATTTCTGGGATGGGCACTCACCTGCCTTGGAGTTTGGGGTGATGGGCTGGGGGAGATAGACCCGATGGCTGAGGGTGGAAGGTGCCTGTTCAGTCTGGCTTCAGCTCCTCGTGGTTCCAATGCAAGCAAGGCTATCCCTTCTCCATGCCCTGACTCCCCTTCTCCATCCCCATCCTGCCTTTCCCCATTCCCATTCTTCCTTTCTCCACTCCCATCCTCTTTTTCTCCATCCCCGTTCTCCCTTTATTCATCCCCAGCCTCCCCTTCTCCATCCCCATCCTTTCTTTCTCCATTCCCAGCCTCTCCTTCTCTCTTCCCAGCCTCCCTTTCTCCATCCCCATTCTCCCTTTCTCCATCTCCACCCTCTCTTTCCCCTTCCCCGTTCTCCCTTTTCCCCATCCCCATCCTCCTTCTTTCCTTCCCCATCCCCCTTTTTTCGCTCCCAATCCTCCCCTTCTCCATCCCCAGCCTCTCCTTATTCATCCCCAGCCTCCCAGCTCCTTTTGCTCACCCTGAGCTTGCCCCCGGCTGTCTGTGCTGCCCTGGCCTTGACTCGGCCCCATAAATCCCAGCCCTACAGGACCCGAGCCCTGTGCCACGGGGCTGAGCTCAGGAGCATCCCTCTGCCTCGAAGCCTGGAGCCAGGAGCAGGAAGAGGGGAGTCTCCCCTTCACGCCCGAGTCCAGGGCACAGGGAAGCTAAAACCAGTCTGAGAACACAGCCCTGATTTCTCACCCCGGCTCAGGAAGACGCAGGGACATGACCCAGTTATTTGATGGCAGCGTTTAATATTTCCCCTGCAAGGCAAAGCCAGCCCGGCTTCCTCTCCCTCCCGCTTCCCAGCCAGGCAGCCCGGGCTGGATCGCTGCCTTCCCGGGGCTTAAGAGATCATCGGGCTGGGATGGAGGGGAAAATGTGACTGTGCAGCCTCATCAGGCGCCCAGATGTGCTGCTGATTCATCCGATAATTGCGCAAGCCCCGGCAGCGCTCGCTCCAGCCGGGAAGCAGCTGCTTCCTACGGGCTGTGCCCTGGAACGGGGCTGCTTGGGGGGACCCCCTCCAGAGGGAGGCTCAGGCTACTACGTGGATCAAGGCAGAGGGCTCAGGGTGGCGTGCAGCACCCCAAAAACTCCGCAGCGAGAGGTGAAGGACCTGGAAGAGACATCACTGCCATGGTGATAGTGGGAACCAGGTGAGCAGATCCGGGGCTGCTCAAAAAAGGCAACCCAAGGTGGTCAAATCAATCCTCCCATCTCCCTGTTCAAAATCCAGAGGGTGTTTGGCCTCTCTGAGAGATCCAGTGGCCCTCCCAAAGGGACAAATCTCTCTGGGGTGCCCGGTGCACTCGTCCATGTAATCGTGTGGATATAATTTGATTATCCCTTCCTTGATGTTTAGCATCACAAAGGGAGAAGCTGCCTCCAAGCTGAGCCCTTGGAGCCACCACTCTGGGACTGGTCTGGGGGGAGAAGGGTCTGAAACGGGGCTGGGGAAGCTGCAGCATTTGGGAAGGCCTTAAAAATGTCCTGCCTCAGCCCGTTGTGTGTCCCAGCTCCTGGCTGTGCCTGTGTTCAAGAGGCATTTGGGCAACACCGTGGTGGGATTTTTGGGATTGTCCTGTGCAGGGCCAGGAGTTGGACTGATTATCCTTGTGGGTCCCTTCCAGCTCAGGAGATCCCACGATTCTCCCAGCAGCAAACTGGTTGGGCTCTTCAGGGGAAAATACAAAACCCAGGAACTGCTTTTGTTCCAGGGCACACGAAAATTCATTTGTTTTCCAAAAAAGACACAGGCATTGATAAGACCTGGATAGACCAGGGGCTTCTACACAGTTACCTTGCAGAGCAAAGAGGTTTCAGTGACGCCCCAAAACTCCTGATCTGCCTTAGCAAGGGGCGTTTAGCAGGTGAGACTGCACAGAGAACATGTGTGTGCACCTGTTGAGTGTGTTTGCACATAAATAACACAGCAGAGGCTTCAGAGGACGACATTGCACAAAGCAAGAGCAGGACACATTGTATTTTATGAAAAATTCCCTGGCAAGATGAGATTATGTCAGAAAAATAGCCAGGACCTCATAAAGGACTTCAGTGTCCCCTGCACACCCATTCCACACTCAGCCTGAGCTGCCATTAGCTCTGCAAGTTTGGGATTTATTTTTTGGGGGGGAAGTTTAGCCAGCTGGTGTTTCTGAGGATAACCAAGACCTTGGCCAACCCTTTGAGGAGGCCATGGTCAGCATGGGCATGGGGCAGGTCCCAAATCAGAGTCACCACGTAGGGGAGGAAACAAAAAAATGTCAAATCCGGTCTCAGCAAGAGGGAAAGAAAAGCCTTTCAGCGGCAGAGGTGGTGGGTGAGCACCGGCAGAAGGGGGTGGCAGAGCCAGTCTCATCCTTTTGGGATGCTGGGAGGAGGGCGGAGGCTTTTTCTTGCAGGGAAAGTGCTCAGTGAGTCACCCAGGAGCAGAGCAGCGTCTGGCTAAGCCGGGGTTTAGCGCCGTTCTAAGCGGCTTTAGGAGCAGCGAGCGCGGGAGAAGCGCACACGAAATCAAAGTCAGGAAAGAAAAACAAACCGTGCCAGCGGTTATGTAAGGGATCAGAGGGCTGCCCACGTGCTCCCTGGGGTCTTCCAGCTCCCCCCGGGAATGCTCGGATGGGCTTTGCTTCATACCGATCACCCCTCGTGAGGAATTTGGGGGGAGGGTGTGTAGAGGAGTGAAAGAAGGTTCAGAGATAAGGGATATCTGATATCTCTTTTTGGAGGGGTGACAGAGGAGGATTTGGATGGGATGGAAATGAATTGTAAATTAAGAGTGGCTGGAAAAAGGACGTGGACAACTCCTCGCTGGCCCCTCTGTCAGGACACAGAGCTGGGGACAAATGAGCCACCAAGTGACACTCGGGGAGGACAGATCAGGCAGAACAGGGACCCTCTCTCCATCACCTGTACAGCTAAACAAGGAATTATTGCTGCAGGATCCCAAAAAGCTCTTCCAGACAAAGATTCCACCTCTGGCTTGTGAAAAAGAGGGAGAGCAACTTTTTACATGGGCAAGTAGTGTCAGGACAAGGGGGGATGGATTTAAACTGCCAGAGGGCAGGGTGAGATGGGATATTGGGAAGGAATTCCTGGCTGTGAGGGTGGGGAGGCCCTGGCACAGGGTGCCCAGAGAAGCTGTGGCTGCCCCTGGATCCCTGGAAGTGTCCAAGGCCAGGCTGGACAGGGCTTGGAGCCAGCTGGGATAGCGGAAGGTGTCCCTGCCCATGGCAAGGGGTGGGATGAGATGATCTTTGAGGTCCCTTCCAACTGAAACCATCCCATGGTTCTGTGATCATTCTGTGACAGGAACTGTTTGAATCTGAAGTTGCTGGAGGCTGTGGATAATCGCTCCACATTGGCTGGAGTTTTGTTCCCCTCTTCCCTGCTCTCAGAGGTCGGACACTGAGCAAGATGGACCATTAGTGGGTGATCCATAGGATGGATGATCTATAGGATGAACAGGCCATTGGTCTGTCAGTGTGTCCACTCCTACAGGATGTGCTGCATTGAGATTTGAGCCCTTTTCTTTGGGTAAAGTTCCCCCACGATCTGCCCCACTCCACTGTCCAGGAGAGCTGCCCACCCGGGGATCCTCAGCAGCTCCTCCCAGCCAAGAACGTTATCCATGGATCTGCTGGATCTGGAGGAGGAATAGGAAGATAATCCTAGGAAAGGACCGGCCTTGGGGCAGCACCGTCCCTCCTTCGCCAGGCACCCACGAGGCACCGGGTCATGGAACCCCAGAGCAGTTTGGCCTGGAAGAGACCTCAAAGATCACCTCATTCCAACCTCCTCCGTGGGCAGGGACACTGGAGGGAGGTTTCTCCCAGTGTGGAGCCTAGAGAGAAGCAGCAGGGCAGCCCAAGCACCCCGCAGTGAGCGCCCACACAGTGCCAGCAGAGTTCAGCGAAGGTGGCCAGAACAACGTGTGCTGAGCCTGCCTCACACAGACCTGCTCCGAGGCAGACGCCCTGAGCCTGCCCTCTGTGCTTCCTGCTTTTTTTCTTCCCCCTGGGCTTCTGTTTAAAAGATTAATTCCTGCAGCTGGAAAGTCTGTGCAAGCCTCAGTTGCATCACGGTGCTGCCGGGGTTGGCCAGGGCAGTGGAGGAGCAACGAGAACCCCGAGTTCTCTGGGTCACCCCCACTGCAGGGACACCCAGGAACAGAAGGATGGGCAGAGGAGGGGGGATCTGTGTGGGAATCCAGCACAGCTGGAGCAGGAAACACCTCTGGCTTCCGTCTGCTGAGTCCCCCCCTGGCTGTGAGTGCTGTGTCATTCAGAGAGGGATTACAGTGAGAGGTGATAAATAAGAGCTGAGATTTACGGGTTTTTTCTTGCCCCCTGGCCCACAAATCTTCCTTCCTAAAAGGGAAATGCATGATCCCAGGAATTCAGGAGGTCTGGCATCAAGGAATCAGGCAGCAGGTGGAGAGCAGAGATCTGCTCAGCAGGGAGCCTGGAAGGCCATGAGGGGAGAAAATGGAGCCTCTCTGCTCTGGAGCCAGGCTGAGAGAATTGGGATTGTTCAGCCTGGAGGAGGCTCCAGGGAAACATTCCAGCACTTTCCAGTACCTAAAAGGGCTGTAAGAGCTGGGGAGAGACTTTGGATATGGGCCTGGAGTGTCAGGACACAGGGAATGGCTTCCCACTGCCAGGGGGCAGGGTGAGATGGGATTTTGGGAAGGAATTGTTCCCTGGGAGGGTGGGCAGGCCCTGGCACAGGGTGCCCAAAGGAGCTGTGGCTGCCCCTGGATCCCTGGAAGTGTCCAAAGTTGGATGGGGCTTGGAGCAACCTGGGATAGTGGAAGGGGGTGGAATGTGATGGGCTTTGAGGTCCCTTCCAACCCAAGCCATTCTGAGATCCCACGATTCTGAAATCAATTGTGGTGTTTTAGATGTCAGAGGTTACCTGAATTCCTCCTTTGGGTTGTCCTGGGCAGGTCCCTCCACGTGCCACTGTAAGCATTTGTCACATCCCGCTCCGTGCCTCAGTTTCCCTGCTCGGGATTTGGGCAGAGTCACACACAGAGCGTGCTGAAAATTGTGCGAGCGCATCTTGGATGGAAACTGATGGAGTTTTCTCCAAAGAAAAAGAAATCCCTGGGAGGAGATGTTTGCTTTCCACGCAGAGTTTCAGCTCACCATTAAAGCAGAGCCAAACCTGCCTCTTTTGGACAAGGCCGTGGGGAAAGATTTCCACTTCTCCAGTGGAGCAGGAAGGTTGGTGTCCTGCAGCTTCCTGAGACATCCCATCACTGCTGATGTCCCAGTGGAGGAGAGGACACCCCTGAGCACCCCTCTGCCTCCACCCAGCCGTGCCCAGGAGGTCAGGGAGAGCCTGGTCTCACCAGGAACCCCTGGAATTGTCCCTTCCAAATGGGACAGACACAATCATGAGACAATAATCCCCTGACGATGCCTGAAGAGCTGCTGGGCTAATTAAGCTCCCCAGGGCCACTTTTCCTCCACGGGGTGCTCCGGTTTGGTTGTTTTCTGCTCCCCAAATTCCACCCTTTGCTCACCCTGGCCGCTGTTTTACCCCCATGGAGAGGAGGAGTTGTATCCACGCTGCTGTCACGTCCACCCTCAGTTTTTCCCTCGAAAAGCTGGAAATATCATCCTTATCCAAAGCCATAAAGCTCCTGCCTGAGCCACCCTTTCCCATCCACTCCCGGGGTGCAGCACTCCTAGAAAAAATGGGATGATACCGTCAACAAAACCACTGTTGATTCACTTTTGGTGAAGTATCAGCTCCAGCTCATTGGAAAAGGGTGGATCCCTGTCCCAGGTCTCCTTGGACATCCAGATTTGTCCCATTTCCAGGCCAGCAGCTGCTTTGGAGTGCCCTGTGAGATCTGCTCTCATCCCTCATCCCCCTTTTCCTGCTGCGTTACCAGATCCCATTTTCACCTTCTCCCAAATTCTGGATGCTCCCACCTGTGTGCTTGGCCTCAGTGCCAAGTGGGAGTGAGGCAAATTCCTCCTGCCTTTTGTTTCCTGGAGGAACAAAGGACCAGGAGCGGGAATTGCATCCTGTTTGGGACAATCCCACCCTGTTCCGGGTGGGATACAGATGTAGCCCCCCAAAAAGGGGCTTCAGAGGAGCGAGTCAGGTGGCGGCAATGGGGGAGAGTCCAGGCAGGCAGGTGGATCCCATGGCTGGATTCCTCCTTCCCAGAGCCTGCTGAGGAGGGATTTTAGGAATGCCAAGAGCAGTCTGGCACCCGTCCCCCAACACCCGGCCTGGGATGAAATCATCCTGCTGGGCGGGGGGGTTTGTCACCAGTCCTAATTAGACACATCGGGCTCCCTGATTAGCGCCTGTGTTTGGGACAAAATGCCCGAGGGGCTCCACAGAGGGGGGGTGGAGGCAGAAGAAAGGCTCCATCCCTCTTTGCCAGAGGGGCCAAATCCACCCCAAATGGGGTGGCTGATTCTGGGGAGCACCGGGTGTGGACTGTCACATCTGCTGGGACACCTGGCACTTCTCCTGGCCTCACTTCCACGCCTTTCATGTGCAACCTCCCCCATCTCCTTTTCTTCCCATCCCATCCCATCCCATCCCATCCCATCCCACCCCATCCCATCCCATCCCATCCCAGCCCATCCCATCCCATCCCAGCCCAGCCCATCCCATCCCAGCCCATCCCATCCCATCCCATCCCATCCCATCCCATCCCATCCCACTGCAGCTAGAAAGGGTTCAAGGAGCTCATATTTTTTTCATGCCCTGGGTGTCATTTGACCCTGGTTCCTCACCACAAACCAGAGCAATGTTTTTAGGGTGGCTTAAGGCAGACATTTTTTAGGTTTTGCTTATTTTTAGCCCATTTCCAGAGGAAACCAGGTGTTGCTCTCCATGGAATTGCTGGCTACCCTGAGCACAGCTTTTCCCTGGGGTCTTCCTTAGGGATGATGGATAAAAGCTGAGGTGCTGAGTGATCCCTGTCTTCCCACAGGCCTTGGCCTCGTCTTCCCAGCTATGCTCATCACAGGGCAAGGATTCCCAGAACAACAACTCAGAATGAAACCCCAAACTGGTGTCATAAAAGAAGTGTGGGGATAATGGAAAGGATTCAGATTGGCAGGGTTAGATGGGATTTTGGGAAGGAATTGTTCCCTGTGAGGCTGGGGAGGCCCTGGCACAGGGTGCCCAGAGAAGCTGTGGCTGCCCCTGGATCCCTGGAAGGGCTCAAGGCCAGGCTGGACACTGGGGCTTGGAGCCAGCTGGGACAGTGGAAGGTGTCCCTGCCCATGGCAGGGGGTGGCACTGGATGATCCTTAAGGTCCCTTCCAACCCAAACCATTCCATGGTTCTGTGATTCCATTATTCTCTGGGATTTTGTCCAACAGCATCAAACCCACCCTGAAATTAATCAGAGTCAACACCCTCTGCAGCTTTCTTAAAAACACCCCTAAATATTCTGGTATTGGGGATGGGTAGAGGGGGTGAATCCTGGTGGTTTTTAGGGTTTTTTTTAAAATGAGAGGCTTTCTGGCAATATTTGGCTGGCATTGCAGCTGGCTCTGCTCACTCATATCCCCACCAGCACCCAGGACGTGCAGATGTGAACAATCCTGGATTCGGGAGAGCTGGGAATCGCTGCCTCCAGCTCAGCCAACAGCACCTGCAGCTGGGAAATACTCGTGGGGTCCACTATGAGCCCAGTCTGTCCTCACTTCCCACTAATTCCAGCAGCATCACCTGCCGGGAGCACATTCCCCGCCCACGGGCTGCTCCACTCTCAGGTGTGCAGGGAAACCATCGCTCCGAGCACCTCAGACCACAAACATCCACTGCTGGAGGGAGCAGAGCGCCGGGCGGGACACGGGGAGACAGGCAGCCCAGCGGTTTCCATGACAACCAGTTCAGGTGTCACCGATGGAGGGATGCAGGTGGGGATGCTCCCAGGGAAGGGACCAGGGGACGGGGATGCTGCACTGCCAGGGATTTGCATTTAGCGGGGAATGGCAGCTCTGGGGCTGGAAACCTCCTCTGGCAAATGTCAGGTGGGGCTGTGAACAGCCTCAGCCAGGGTGTTGTGCTTGGCTCAGCTCAGCCCCTGAGCTCACGTCGCTGCAGAGCCCAGGACAAGGTGTGACAGGGGCTGGGAGGAGCTGGGGGGCACAGGGGGTGTGCTGCTGGTGTCCCTCACTCTGGGGAGACCCTGTTCCCTACTGGGACCTGCTGGGCCTTTAGTGTCCTTCCCTCTCCAACCCCAGTTTCAGCTCCAGCTCGTCTCGTAGGATCTTAGTAGGATGCCCAAACCTCGGCCAAAATGTTTTCCCAGCTGGCAGCAAACCCAGACACTCTCCCAGGAAGGTGGAGAGGGAGGAAAAGTGAAGCAGAGACATTCCAGCCTCCAGCACAGCCTTTGAATGCATCTGAAGCCTTCCTCTGTCCCCCTTGGATCTGCCCTGACACCATCCCATCGTGACCTGCTTCCAGAGACCTGGGAGAATCCCCTCTCTACCCAAGGGACCTCTTGGATTCTCTGGTGGCACAGGTCATTCCTGTCCTGATGGGTCCCTGCCCTTTTATGTTAAAAATACATTTTCATTTAAAGCTGTTGGCAGGGACAGAGCCATGGGAGCCCAGCTGCAACCACTCTGCTCAGTGTAGGATTTTTCCTCACAGAAGGTGTCTGGACATCTTAAGAACGTGCCAATTTCAATATCTAGAGGTGTAGAGGAAGGATGTGGTTCCTGACAGCCTGATTTAAGTCTTGCAGAGGAAGAAAAACTCCTTTTTCTCCCTTTTTTTCTGGCCTTGGCTCAGAGCAGGCTCCATCAAACTGAAGATTTGATGTTCCCTGTTGAGCTCAGCTGGCTGGGAGAACAACAGGATGCCTGGCACGAGTCGAACCCTCTGGAGAAGATCCTTCTGCCACGTTTCTGTCCAAGTTTATTGTCTGGAGTAGACACAGGGGGTTGGGTTTGGGAGGAAGGGTGGGGATGTGGTGAAGCCCAATCCCTGTGGTCTGCAAGGGAGGGAGCCCCTGGCTCTTGCTACAGCTGATCCCTGGGCATGTGAAACGTGGGGTGACCCCACATCCTCACTACAGAGCTCTGGGAGATTTTTAGGGGGGTGCTTTTGTGTGGGAATTTTTCCTTTTCTGCTGTCCCACACAGAGAGGAGCCCCACAAGCTGAGGGAATGGGTCAGGTCACTGCCAGCGGCCAAAGCTCCCTCGGGTCCCGAGGCTGGGGTGGGTTTTCAGAACAGGACAAACAGCTGGGCTGACCTGGGTGTTTGTGAAGCTCCTCAGAGATTAAAAATAAAGCTCAGACTGCTTTGGACAGGGGGCAGGATGACTTTCCTGGCATAATCAACCTTTCTAGCAGAGAAAACCAAGGTCCTTTGCAAGCACCACCGGTGCATTCTGCCGTCTGCACAAGCAGTTTGCTTTGCATTCTGGCTTTATTCTATTCCATTTCAATTTACCCAAAATATCTCGGCAGGCTGGTGAGTGGCAGCTCTCTGGGATGAGTGTGCATGTGAATAAACTGCTAACTCAGTGCGAATCCTTTCTGCCAGTCAGGCAAATAATGACAGCAGGGAAAATTAGCAAGGGGAAAAAGAAGACAGAGTCATGCAGCATCTCTGGAGAGCGACCAAACAGCCCAGGAGAGCTGATCTGTGCCATTCCCACTCTCCTTGACCGGGTCCTATGGAGCTGGGCACCACAGCTGAGGTCCCTGTCCTGCCTCTGTGCCATCCTCCTCCACTCCTGACTCTCCAGACCGTGGGGACATGGCTTGGGACAGGGCACCTCACCCACTGCTGAGCTGGTAAAAGCTGCAGCCCTTCAGAGCTGTTCAAATTATAAAATGAAACAAGTCAGGATCTGTCCAACGAAACTTCCAAAGGAAAACAGGTGCAATCCTTCCAGAGAGGAAACCCAAAACTGCACAAGAGTAGGAGCCATCTGGCAGATTCCTAAGGATCCCAAAGGCATGATGATGATGATGATGATGTGTGTTTTTCTGTGGGGTCATATCTGCTGTGTCAGTCCTTCTCTGGGACTGGAAACCACAGCAGTTGGTCAGCAGGGCTGGAACAGCAGCAGGGCAGTGCCTGGTTGTGCTGTGTCAGGTCCCAGCAGGGTGACACCAGCACGGTCAGCACCTCTTGCTGGAGCTGAATCCCAAAGGGAAAGATCCAGCAGCTGGAGAGCGGCCCTGGGACAGGATCTGTGTTGTTCCTGCTTTCTGCTGGGGGGAAAAGGGATGAACCAGCTCCAGGGATCAGCTTGTGAGTCACAACAGAGAACAAATCAGGAGTGCTGGGTTATCCCCCCAGTGCTGAGGGGAATAACACTGGAATTACAGAAGGGGTTGGGTTGGAGGGGATCTTAAAGCCCATCTTGTTCCACCCCTGCCATGGGCTGGGATACCTTCCACTATCCCAGGTGGCTCCAAGCCCCATCCAACCTGGCCTTGGGCACTTCCAGGGATGAAAGCATCAAACTGAGCAATCAAATGTAATTTATTGACACAACAGAGCAGCCTTGAGAACTTGATACAACCCCTTCCAAACACTGCCTTTGCCCTGCTTGAACAGCACTTCGAGCCGTGCCCTGACTCCACAGAACGATGGCACGTTTGTGCTGACAGTGGGAATGGCTTTAAACTGACAGGGGGCAGGGTTGGATGGGATATTGGGAAGGAATTGTTCCCTGGGAGGGTGCTGAGGCCCTGGCACAGGGTGCCCAGAGAAGCTGTGGCTGCCCCTGGATCCCTGGAAGTGTCCAAGGCCAGGTTGGACAGGGCTTGGAGTAATCTGGGATAGTGGAAGGTGTCCCTGCCCGTGGCAGGGGGTGGCACTGGATGATCTTTAAGGTCCTTTCCCACCCAAATTCCGTGATTCTATGGAAAACCCCTTCCTTGGAGCTTTCCAGCCCAGGTCTGAGCTGCATCCCAGAGCTCAGCTCATGACCTGCCCAGGATTCACCCCGCTGCGAGTGGCATTAGCCACAGAGGGAGGGACACGTCCCCGGCGACAGTTCAGCGTTCTGTTCAAATTAGGGAGGTGCCTAATTGCCAAAAACTCGCCGTGCAAATCCCCGGCCGAGCCGCGGCGCTCCCCGTGCTGCCAACAGGAGCATCCCCAAGTGCTGATGAGCTCCCCGCGCTGCTCCTGCCACGAGCGCGGCCGTGGATTACACCACACGGGCTAAGCTGCTTACTCCGGGAGGAAAGCCGGGAGCAGCCAGCTTCCCAAACACTCCGGAGCCTCTGTTTAGGAGCAGCAGGATCTAAGCTCGCCAATAATTCCCTGCTCCGGCTGCTCCCGGCCGATGGCCGCTACACACTGAAGATGCTGCAAAGCTTTTTGTCAGTCCTGCCTTTTTCAGTGCATCCAGGAGCTGCGTAATTTCTCCGGGGGCTTTTCCGTGCTGTTAAAAGAAGTAAAACTCGGCAGCCTTGGTTAATTCAACCCCAATCCCCGGTTGTCACCTCAATGTCGCAATGCTGGGCGAAGAGCAGAACACCAGCGGGTTCCTCCAGCCTTTCCCGAGCCCCGGGAAGCCGGGAGAGGGGCTGTGTGCCGGGATACGATGGTTTTCCCTAACCTTGTGGTCGCCCTCCAGGTTCTAGGGGATGCTTCGCTGCCGTTGCCATGGAAATGCTGCGCGGGAGGGGGGGATGCGAGATCTGCTGCTGCCATCTCCTGGAGGAGCCGGGATGGCGAGGGGAGGTTAGGAAGAGCACGGGCAGGTCGGAGATGTTCCGGGCAGAGCTCAGCGCAAACCTGGGCAGGGACATTGGTACCGAGTGGTCTGGGCACAGCAGAGCTCACCTGGGGCCACCAGATACTGCAAGAATGTCACCCTGAATCCGCGGGCTCTGCCAGAAAAACTTTAACCAGTGGCCATGACCCCAAATCATGAAGTCAGTAAAGTTGGAAAAGCCCTCTATCATCCAGTCTAATCATGAACCCAGCACTGCCCAGGCCACCACTGACCCATGTCCCCACATGGCTTTTAAATCCTTCCAAGGATGGGGACTCCACCACTGCCCTGGGCAGCTGTGCCAGGGCTGGACAGCCCTTTCCATGAAGAAATTTTCCCAATGTCCAATCTAAACCTCCCTGGCACAACTTGAGGCCGCTCCCTCTCCTCCTGTCCCTGTTCCCTGCCAGCTGAGCCCGACCTCCCCCCCCGGCTGCCCCCTCCTGTCAGGGACTTGTGCAGAGCCACAAGGTCCCCCCTGAGCCTCCTTTTCTCCAGCCTGAGCCCCTTTCCCAGCTCCCTCAGCAGCTCCTGGTGCTCCAGCCCCTTCCCCAATGTCCTTTTTGTCACAAGGGGCCCAGAAGAGCCACCAGGACTGGAGGTGCCCCAGCAGTGCCAGCACAGGGGACGGGCACTGCCCTGGCCCTGCTGCCACCCCAGCGCTGGCACAAACCAGGATCATGCCCAGAACTGCCCATGTTGTATTTTGGGAGCTTTGGGCACATCTCGTGCTGGACTGGCCTCCCTGGGAAGACCCTGAAGGGCTGGTGAGGTCAGCCCCAGGATGAAGAGTGGCTGCCCTTGGAAGAGAACACCCTGAAGGAGTTAATCCCACCCTCAGTGCACTGATGGAAGCGGCAGCAAGGAAATAAATGTGGCAGCACAGGGTGCAGATGGGAGGGGATGGGTGTGAGGTTCCTCTGCCTGTGTGGAGGCACCACAATGAGCGTGGGATGTGTTGGAGCTGCAGCTCAGCCTCGTTTCTCAGGGTTACAACCAAGAGCTGCAGCTTTGCTGCACTTTTCCATCCGTTCCCATCCTTCCTGTCAGCAGGCGCTCACGGGGATCAGGGATCCCAGCCCACAGGATGGAAACCTCGGCTGTGGGTGGCTCCTGGTCGTGAAGGTGACGTGAGACACATGCCAGGCTGTTGGATGGCATGGACACACTGTGGGGCAGGAGATGGGAGACACGGCCTGGATTCCTGTGAGTGATCATTTTAGGGACAAGGTGACAGGAGCTGGAACATGGGATCGCCTGTGCTGATGGCCAGAAACACTGAGGTGTTAAATGATTTTCAATGGGGTAGCCTGACCCTGTGCTTGGTCACCATCACCCAGGGAAAGGTGTCCTCAGGAGCCGCCGTGCTCCTGTGTGATGTCCTCATCCCACCCTGAAGCAGACGAGAGAAATTTGGATTATTGGTGCTGCCAGCTCAACTCCAGCTGCAGCAGCACCTCCTGCAGGGGTTGTCCCATCCCAGCCTTCTCCTTGCTTGGACATCCTGGGCCCATGATCCCGCTGATCCCCTCAGACACCTGAGCTCTGCCCTTCCCAAAGAGCTCAGGCCAAGTGGGAGAAGTTCACACACAGCATTCCAGAGGAGCATCTTCCTAGCAGGAGGATGGGGAACAAAGCCACACCAGTGTCCCCCAGCTCTTCTGGGTGTGGGAGATGGTCCAAAGGTACCATCAGAACCAGGATATCCATGTCCTGCTCCGTGACTGTGGCACCCACACTCCTGATCCCAGAATCCCCTGCCAGGCTCAAGCAGGGCCACTGTTCTGCTCTGTCCCCTGCTCTTAATTTGGTGCTGGCAGGAATTTTCCCCTGAGACAAACCAGGAATCTCTGTCCTCTGCAGGGACCCTGGATCCACCTGGCCAGGAGGTGTTTTAGGAGGTGCCCATCCCTCCTGCAGTTCACATCTGAGCACAGGGCGAGATCCCCTCTGCAACCATTCTGACCCTGCTTTTGGTCATCTTAACTTCCAGGCCACTACAAGGTCTGAAAAAGAGAGACCAAAGGGAATTGTGCCTCTGCTGCTGGACTGCATCTCAGAGTGCAGGTCTGCACAGGGCCTGTGGGCTTCAGGGATAACCAGCTCAGCTGGCTCACTTCAGAAAGGGAAGGGCAGGTCTTTGGCTCTAGGAGGGAAATGAACTGGGTTACTGGACAACGAATAAAACTGGAGCTCCTCTAATGTCATCACCAAACCAGTCCATGCCAGTATGAGATGCCTTTTGAAGAACCCTTTTGGTTTGGGTTGGAAGGGACCTTAAAGCCCATCTCATTCAGGGACACCTTCCACTCTCCCAGGTTGCTCCAGGTCCTGTCCAGCCTGGCCTGGAACACCAGGATGGGTGAGGAAGGCAAAGCCATACCTGGACCAGGTGGGCTGGGAAGGGCTGGGGCACCCCAGGTGTGGGGGTTTTATCCCAGGCCAGCTGATGCTGCTCTTTGCTCCACCTCATCCCCAGGGACAGAAAATGTCACATTTGATGACTCCAGATGTATCCAGAGAGGTCATAAAATGTTCTTTTGTCCTTAAGGCAGGAAGGAGATATTTCCCCCCTCCTTTGTTTTACTTTTCTTTTGTAGCAAAGAAGATGAAAAGAATTAAAGTCCCAACCCTGCAGTGCTGCAGGCACAACACTTCCCTGGGTATCAGCTTTTTTCTGCAGGGATCCCTGCAGCCACAAATTCGTATTAATGATCTGGATTTGCTTTTAGGGTTAAAAAGAAAGAAATCTGTGACTGCAGAACGTGGCTGTTCCTGCGCAGAGGGGAATACAGCAGCTTTGTAATTCACTGCCATCTTGTGATATTTAACATTTTCCTAAAGTGATGAACATGCAACATGAATTAGAACAGAACCCCAAACAAGAAAAAAAAACCCCAAATCTGTTCCTAGTATCCATAGTTACAGAGAAAACTCAGAGACCCTGAGGGTGATGGGTAAAAAATGAAAAGTTGTGACATTTGTTGCTTTTATTTTCTAACCTGTAAACACTTCACATAAACTCCATTTATTTCATAGGAAGAGAAGCTGGAGTTTTCCTTGTGATCCTTGTGAGATCCTTGAGATCTCACCTTGTGTGTTCTGGTGACAAGGTTTCCAATCTCATTTTTCCTGGCCTTTACCTTTGGGTGGAATGGCAAAATTAGGACAATTGAGCTTGTACTTAGTAGTAGTAGCAGTAGTAGTATTCCTTCCATGTACAGCCAGAGTACCTGGGAGTCCTGTGCTACTTCAGAGGGAAAACATGAGGAAAAATGCTGCATAATGCATGGACAAAGTTTCATAGAAAATAGGGAATGGAGTTTTTTGAAAGTCAGATAATAGGGGGATGTTCCACCCTTTTAAAACTGATGAAAGCAGATTGGACAAAGCAGCAGGAAGCAAAATATCAACACCATCCTGCCTCTAGCAAAGAGGGGCAGTGGGAGGAGCTGCCCTTGCCCACAGGATAACCCTGATGAGCCATTTGTGTATGCATCGTCCCAAAATCTCCTGCCCAGAATTTTACTGTATTTACCATTTTATCAGGGTTTTGCTGCCCTGTACTTGGTGCTGACTGTGCCAGACTGTCAGGGCTTAATCCCAGCTGGCAGCTGAGTCTCACAGAACCACAGGGCCATGGGATGAGGGAGGGAATCAGAGGGGTAAAAGCAAGAAAACTCATGGGCTGAGACCACAGAATGATGGAATTGTGTGGGAAGGGACCTTAAAGCCCATCCAGTTCCACCCCCTGCCATGGGCAGGGACACCTTCCACTATCCCAGCTGGCTCCAAGCCCCGTCCAGCCTGGCCTTGGACACTTCCAGGGATCCAGGGGCAGCCACAGCTTCTCTGGGCACCCTGTGCCAGGGCCTCCCCACCCTCACAGAGAGGAATTCCTTCCCAATATCCCATCTAACCCTGCCCTCTGCTAAGTGTGAAGCCATTCCCCCTTGTCCTGTCACTCCAGGACTTTGTCCAAAGTCCCTCTCCACCTCTCCTGGAGCCCCTTTAGGCTCTGGAATGCTGGAGGGAGATAAAGACAGTTTAATACCTAAACACTGGGGAAAGAGGAACACTCCAGTACCCACAGACTGTTTCACCTCTCCTCCAGCACCCTCAGCCACCATCCTCACCCACGACACTGGGGACAACTCCCAGCTCAGCCAGGACACCCAGGAGTGTTCCCTATTTCAGTGCCAGCAGGGAGGGAACAACTCTCCTCCCATTAGATGTCTCTCTGGGATATATGAAATGTCTGTTTAGAATTCAGTCAGTGCAGTAATTCTGGGGGCACAGCCCTGAATTTCTTCCCCCTCCACTTCCAGAGACGCAGATTGAAACAGCAGCGTAGGTTTGAATTGCCTCATTTATAAACCATCCAAACAGATGGCCTGAAGCAATGGTGTTCCAGACTTTCAACTGCCTCCTTGGACTTTGGAAGTGGATTCCTAGAAAACACCAAGAGCTCCTTAACAGAAAACTGAGCTGCAGCTGGAAGAGTGGTGGCTGTTCCCCAAGGCACAGGGTCAGAGCACCAACAGCCACCTGTCCTCACCTCCTAGAGCCACTCAGGAAACACAGAGAAGTGGAAGAATTCCTTCAAGGCAGAGCAGAGTTTGTTCCACAGGAGTTTTCAGCAGAGTTAGAAGCCCCCTCATGTTTTTTGTTACCTGCATTATTTTCCCCTGGCTCATGGAAGTCCCCAGCCTCACAATTCACATGCAGCAAAGACCCCAAAATGAGAGAAAAAGGAGTTTTCCTAAGTGCTGAGAGGATGCAGCTGGGTGAAAAGAACAGGAATGGAAATGGTGGGAGAGGATTAAGAGAGCAGAGCAGCTGCTGGCAGAGCTACACAGTCATGTCTTACCCCAGCTGTGTCCCTGCCCATTTCTAACACAAACCTCTGCAATTCTTTCAATATTGTTGATTTTATTACAAGAGTAGTTTAAGACAGAACAAAAAAATAATGGCAAAACCAAATGTTTTTTAAAATTTAATATGAAATCCATAAGTAAGAGACTTTACAAGCCTCAAATGTTAAATAACTCTTTGCTGGCTGTGGTTGTACAGCACTAAGAATGTGCTGATCTTTCACACCAACACGTGGTGCTGGTGGAACTCCACTCTCCTGCACTCTCACATCCAGCAGCAGTGCAGAGATTAAAAGGAAGTGCTTCCTTCCATTGTTTTATTGCTGTCTCATCCCACTGCTAACGTGGCTTTTAGTCTGCTCAAGTTAACTCGAACTTTGGCAAAGACAAAGCCTCTTGTCCTCCTCAATTCATCCACATAGATTCTGCTGATTTCAGAAAGGAGAAGGAATGATCTAAAAAATACATATTCTTACGCAGGAAATACAGTGACCCATACAATTAATACATTAATAATCATTAACTTGGAACATTAGTTGCATGACTCAGAGTGTCTGAAGCTTTTATTTTAAAACCCCCAAACCTGCAGAACACAGAGGCCACAGGGTGGGGGTGTCTGAGACCTTCAGACACTCTGAGCTGGCTCTGACTTCAAAGGATGAATCACCAGGATCTGGTTGGTATCAGCAGAACTGGCCTGCACAATAAATGAGCCGAGTTAGCCCTTCCCTGGAGGGGCTTCTGTCTCTTGGCTACAGGGAAATGATGCAGCTTGTCTGCAAGCCAACTTTTTATATTATATAAACCAAGGAAAACATACTTATATAGCAAAGGTTTCCTGAATTAGCCCCTGAAAGTTTTCACAACAGAGCAACCATTCTTTCCAGAGTTTTGGGATATATTTCAGCAAGAACAAAGACAAACTTAGAATATTTTCTTTTTACTCTTTCCTTCCAGTGTGGGTACAGCAGCCAAAACCTACATACCTATGGCTGTGTCCATCATGAAGTTAAACAGCTCCACAGTGCAGAGCAAGCCTGGAGAATCCTGAATGCAATCAACCCCCAATCTATTTGATACAGACATCAGAACGTGCAAAGGACAAAAGGTTTGTTTATAGCCAAGGGATAAATTACTGATCTCCAAGGGTTACAGGTGCATCAGTGTTTGAGTTCCTGGCCAGTCTCGTGTACAATCAACTCTCCCATTTAACACCAGTTCTAACAGAAGGAAAAGCAAAACTTCTGAGTTTGCAGCTGATGCTTCCCAAGAGCATCCTACCTTCAGGCACCACGAACGGACCGGGGAGATTCTTGTTTGCTTTTAATTACGTAGTTTATTCATTAAGAGGTTGAACTCCTGCAGTGTTTTTTCTCAGGCCACGGTTGGAGCCACAGCTCTGCTGTCAGGCTGGAGGTTGATGAGGGAGTTGCTGGCCTGGGCCAGCTCTGCGATGGAGACTCGGCCTCGCTGCTTGATGTACTGGGCCACGGCTGCCATCTCCTCTGCAGTGATGTAGATGAACTTTCCCCTGTCATCAATCACACCTGCAGGGCAAAGACAGGACCCTGCAGTCAGCACTTGGGCTCCCCACAGGCATCAGTCACTGCTTTGGGAAGGGACGTTCCAGCTGCTGAGGCAGCACTTCCTATCTAGGCCAGGCTGGCTTTTATCTCCTCGCCACAGCCGGGTGCTGGAGCAGGGCTGTGCCAGCAGCCCAGGGCCCTGGGAATGCTCATTCTGTTCGAAGGAACACGTTCTGAGCACTGGGCACAGCTGGCTGGGAGCTCCACAGGTGCCTCGTTTTCATGGAATCACAGATGTCTTGAGCCGGAAGGAACCCACCGGGGCCCTGCCCAGCCACCCCAACGATCCCACCCTGTGCCTGGGAACGCTGGCCAAATGCTCCTGGAGCTCTGGCAGCCTCAGGGCTGTGCCCATTCCCTGGGGAGGCTGGGCAGTGCCCAGCACCCTCTGGGGGAAGAACCTTTCCCTGATATCCGACCTAAACCTCCCCTGACCCAGCTCCAGCCATTTCCTAGGTCCTGTCACTGTCCCAGAGATCGGAGCTGCCCCTGCACTGCCCCTCAGGAGGAGCTGCAGACCATGGTGAGGTCTGGGCTCCGTCTCCCCCAGGCTGAACAAGCCAAGTGCCCTCAGCTGCTCCTCATAAGGATTCCTCTCCAGACCCTTCCCCATCCTCATAGCCCTGCTTTTTTGGTGCTCATGTTCTCAGCTCAGGCAGTTGGTGGAGAAAGGCAGAGCAGGAGGGGCCAGGAGGGCACTGAGAGTCCTTGTGGGGCCCAGCTCAGCCTTTCCAGCTTCCCCTGTGACAGGGAATGCAGCTCACTTTCCATATTTCAGTTGCTCCAACCTGACTGAGAACAGAACCCTGCTTTTATGTACTACACCAAGGCAGAGCCTCCCTGGCTTTGGGCCACAGCCAGCCAGGACAGCACACATCCTTCTCCTTATTCCAAGCACTTTTAGGGCATTTAAAAGGGCATCCACATGTACCTGCTGAGACAGTTGTTCCCCAGCCACGAGCACAGGATCAGGTCAGTAAATGTTTGTGCTGGCACCTTCCCCTACTTCACCCTTGCAAAGAACAAGGCTGCCCAGCAATAAACCAGCCTTGTTCATGCTCAGTCTCTGCTGCCATTCCAACTTGGACTGGGTGGATACGTGGCTGGGAAAAACACTTCACTGACTCCAGCATCCTGCAGTGCTCTGGGATGTTTTGTCTCTCCCACGTGCCATACCCCAGCCCTGGCTTCAGCCACCAGGCTTGGAAGCCACCCCGAATCATCCCAGTGATCCTCTCAAATTCAGAGTTCAGAGGGCACCATTTGCTGCTCAGCAACCCCAAGAGGCCTTCAGCAGATGGGTAAACAAATAAAATAGAAACATCTAGCTATCAAGTCCTACTAGATCCTTAAAACAGGAATGACACTGGAAGTCTCTCTCTGCAACAGGCATTTTCTGCACCACCACCTCTTCACCAGCTACAGAAAGATCCCCTTTGTGCTTTGGCTGTCACCTGTCAGGGTGCCATCTGCCATCAGGTCCTGGATTCTGTTAATTGCATCCTGTGCAGAAGAGAAAGAGGAATAACAGGCTGATCAAAAGGGAAGCAAAAAACATTTCACACATTCAGATAAACTACAGAGGGGTTTACATTTAAATCCCTCAGGGTTAAGGAATTCAGTACATGGAGAGATGCAGTAAGCCCTTTGGTCTTAGAGGGATGAATTGTTTTTGCGTTTTGGAATGTTCAAATTAAATTCCCCTATTCCTTAAATGAGACTTTTATTTCCATTACTTGGCTGTTTCAAGGAGCAGGGGGTTATAGGAATCTTCCCATGGAAAGGCTGTGCAGTGCCATGAAGTTCCATGAAGCACACTGAGGTCCTTCTCCAAGGTCCTTGCTCAATAATTCCACATTTTTTTAATGTCTTTTCCTGCTCCTTTCAGAAGCAAACCTCTCCTACCAACCCAAAGCAACAACTTGTTGAATTTATGGCTGGGTTTACTCTACAGTTACTCCAAGCATGCAGGTCCACTGGACCTTAAGACTGGTTTCTACAGTTCTACCTCTCTTTTTCTTGTCGTTATATGACTGCAGAAGGAAATTATAGTTTAGATTTTAATCAGATAAATTCCTTTAAGTAACCCAATGCACACTTAAATGGAGTTCTGGTTTAAGAGGGAGGCAGGGACCCAGCAAAAATTAGTGCTTCCACCCCAAAAGTCAGTGCTTACCTGTGTCCTTAAACCCATATGTGAAGCCAAGTCCTCCAGCTGGACAACCTTTGTTTTCTGTGGAAACAAACAAGAGTTAAGCTGATGAATGAGAAGGTTGGGATTTTTTTTTTTTTTTCCATTCAAATAAAAAATGCATTAACCAGACAAAGCAGAACCTGTCCCTGTAACTAACTTTTCCTAGTAAGCACTTTCCTCTGATGAAAAAAACTCTCAAGTTACCTAAAGCAGCGAGCTCTGTGGAAAGACTGAGTGCTCTGACCCACTTAGGGCAAGACTCAAACACATTTGCCAGCGTTGATCCTGGACTTTTCCTTCCATCAGGATGAGCACAAGGAACAGCCATGGCTCTGCTCCCCCACCTCCTGAGTTCCTCAGCTGCTACCTTTAATTTCCAGTGTGTTTCATCAAGGTCCCTTTTTTCTTCGAGGGATGTTCCAAAGCACCTTTTAAAACGCTCACTGGTGTGCATCAGCACTTACATAAAACCCAGGCAAGACTGGCAGCATTAAGTGCTTTAGTCTGTTTTACTGATGTCGTGTGTATTAATGCCATAATAATCTTCCTAAGCAAGCCAACACCTTATTAAAATTGTCACTGTTGGAACTGCAAATTGTCACTTTGCTTTTGACAGATTCTTCCTGGAGCTTTTCTCAGTCAGGGTGCAGCCACCACTGCTCACATCTGGTTTTGTGCTTCTCTGTAGCTCCAGAGAAAACACCTGCACTGCTTGTCTGAGCTACTTGGTTCCTGTTTTCTTCTCTGCCAAAGTTTTAGGAACTCAACTGTTTAGGTGCAAAAGGATGCGGTGTTTGTAAGGAGCTTGGAAAAGATAAAACTGTTGGAAAGCTCAGTTGATATTCAGGACTACATTCCTAAAATCCATGTATGTACAGCCACAGGAGCTGCATCTCCATTAACAAATTAAATACTTCAAACAATAAAGTCCTTTGTTTCTGGTCTTGAGAATACACTGGGAGGCCACTGAAGAAATAAAGAGGCTGAAATAGATTAATCTCTTTCATTAATAAAATCAGACAGAAAAAAAAAAAGCCACACACAGATTTAGCAGTTGTGAAGTTCGATGCAGCCAAGCTAGAGAACTGAATACCATGGACTGAACACATGGAACTGGAACCAGTCCATGGAATTCAGTTCTCAGAGCTGGGAACTGCCAACATTCGTCACATCTTCTTTTAAAGGGACTGGGGGGGTGTTGGTGCAAAGCCACATGAACAAGAAAAACAGGACTTAAACCTTCACTTAAAGATGTTCCCCCTCAATGACCACGTTTAGTGGAAACTTTCCAAGACAGATCCTGCTGGGAATGAGAGCCCGAGGGGGTGGGGTGGGATTAGGATGCACCCCACACGCAGGCTCTGGAATACAAGGACAATGTGAGGTCCCAAGGGAATGAAACACTTCTCCACATGCATCATGTTCTAGAGCCAGGTTTAACTTTCCTTCAGCAACAAAAACATATCCACATTTTCCTGAATTCATTTCATTTGAGGGGTGATGCTGCTGCTGTCCTCAGCAAGGGGTGAAACAGAGCAAGAGGCTGCATTTTAACTCCAACATTTAAGAATGAAGCATGGGGTTGAGCTATCTCCAGTCAATGATACCAGCATAAGAAATTGAATTCAACAGAAGAGCTAAATTCAGTTTTATTTTTTAAAAAATGCCAATTAATTTATACATTTTTTCAGACAGCTATGAGCAGCTCAGTGCTGCTTCCTGTCAATGGTTTCTGTGAACAGAACAGAAGATGAGGGCAATATGTAATCTATATGTTAAGCACACTTTCGAGATTAAAGAAAAATACTTAAAACTCGTAAAAGAAAGCGATGCCCCAGTTCTGCAGCTCAGCTCTGCAGAGGAAATCAGGTGTCGAATATTCAGACTTCAGTTTTCAGCCCAAGTTTAATTTCTCTGACGTCAAGATGGAGTGACTGATATAAAACTTAGTGCTGCAACACTGAACTGGGAGTTTGTGACTAACCTGGTCCATCCACCACAACCCCCGGGGCAATGGGCAGAGTCTGCCCCCGCCGCGTCATCCCTTGGAAAACTCCCAGTGTTTGTGGAAGATCCCAAGGGACACTGGAATCTCCTTTTTTACCTACAGAGGTAGAACAGAGGCAGAGAGCAGCCCCGCAGAGCTTTGGAGGGGCTCTGCACTGAGCTCTTGTCCAGAACTGCCTGGCAATCACTCCAAAGGACTCCCTAAGGAGAGTTATCCATGAGGCCAATCTGTGAGTCCAGGAGATAAATCAGCTCTAAGTCCAGGGTTTTGCTGGGATAATGGACATGCAAAACCGGCCCAAAGCATGAGATTTGGGAATACAAAATGATTAGGGGCTCACTAAGTATCCAAGTGATTTGCTTGCTAGAGAAGCCTTCCACACACGTCACACATCCTGAGAGTTCAGATTCCAGTAAGGGGAGAAAGGGATTCATTAGGAAAAAAAGATTGGCATGACACTGTTAGAGTGAGAGGAGAAAAATGCATCTGACCTTTGCTATCTACAGCAAGAGTGGAGAGCGTTTGTCCTCACCGATCGGAGGTGGACACCTCCGGTTTTAAATCCTCATGGACACACCTCAGGTTTTAAATACCCAACCATACAATGGGATGAAAGGAAGACTGACACACCCTGTTTAAAACAAGTGAGCTGCTTCTTAAACTGCCCTGCCGAACATTATGCAAGCTGCAGGGATAGAAAAAAGTGAAGGAATCACAGGAAAAGTCGGGATTGAGCTTTCCAATGCCAGTGTTGGAGGCCCAGAAACACCCTCCTGGTACAGCAACTCTCCTTACTGCTGAGCTCACATGGAGAGACAGGTTTTTAAAACCATGGCTGATGTTCACAAACAAAAAAACCTGAACGTCCCAAATCTCAATCCACAGCAAACATTGCTTCCATAAACTCTGAGGGAGATCCACCAGGCTGTCTTTATAACACAGGGCAAGAGCCACACCCTGCTCCAAAAGCCAAGACCCAGCTGGAATGAAACAATTTTAGCAATGCTGGATGTGCTCGTGCTGGTTCCGTAAATAAAACTTAGTGAAGGTATCACTCTTGTTACTCGTTGAATATTTAAGTAAATGAAAGAGGAAGTAAAGATGTCCCTCTTTGACAAAAGGGATTTGACATAATCTAAGGAGAAAAACCAATGGCACCTTACCTTAACATATTCCAGGAATTCCATAAGAAAGCTGCGAGACTGGAGACAGTAAGGAAAACAATTGTTATTTCAAATTCATGAGCATTAAATGCATCAAAAACTTGCTGAGTATGAATACTATAAAAGTGTTTAGATTGCATAATTCCTAAATTTTAACTACACACACTGAGATGTTGAACTGTGAAGAAAAATAATCCAGATTTAATCTTAACGAGGGATTTCTGACAGGTATTTTCTCAGACAGAATGTGGCTCAGGTACAATTTAAGCATTTTCTGAAAGGTTATAAAATTTTTTATTCTTCCCCAAAATAACCACACCTGAGTGAGTTTGAGCATGGTTAAGTCACACACCAAGGACATTCTGTGCAGAGGTAAACCCAGAGTGACTCAGGACACAGCTCCTGCAGATGGCCAAGTGCAGCACAGCTGCACAACAGCTGGGGAGGCTCAAGCATTTCAAAGGGATGCACCTGGAATGCAGCGCATTAACGGCAGCAGCTCCACTGCAGAGGCAATGCAAACAATGTGCATTGACGTTAACAGGAGATCAGCTTACTCTGCAACCCTGGAAGTCAATCAGCCTTAATTAATTAACTGCTTAGCTCTGGACTCAGGAGGTGGATTTTCAGCACAGCATTTTGGCACAGCAGCTCCGACAGCACAAGACAGAGTCAGCTTTTCGAACAGGATCCTGAAATGCTTCAGTACTTCAGGAACCACGAGGCCAAGGTGGCTACTTAATTTCTTTCTCGTTTCTGCTGTCTCCAAGTAACTCTGTACCTGTTATAATTTCTGAGTATGACTTTTAAATCACCTGCAGTTCAAGTTCTAACTCCCCACCCCTACCGAAGTTATCTCAGGTTGAGATCCAGGCATCATCAACTGCCTGCCAAGCTCTTCTAGGTGAGGAACACCCTTCTCTGTTCTGACATCCAGAAAGATTAATTTCTCTTTGACAGGCAGCTGTAGGAATATGGACAATCAACACATTCCAGCTTTAATGGGTGTTTGAAGTGGAACACATCAAAATTCAGGGATAATCTCATCTCCTAACAGGACAGGCACAGATTTTTGAAGGAACTGTCAACAGAAGTGTGCATTTTGCTGTTCACTGCATCTTAAGGAATTCCCCATCACCAGATACAAATTCTCTTTGTGTTAATCCTGGTGTGGTGGAGGAATTTTTCTTGATGGCAAGGGGTCTACAGTGAGAGTCTGTAATGAGTCAATGCTGCTTGACACTAGGCACAATCTGCTGTGCTCAAAGCCACTCTCAGTCACACTAAAGCAAATCCATTTAATTCCAGAGTCTCTCTAGCAGAGGAGCAAATGCACACATGGCCCTGAAATAAATCCTTCCCCAGAAATGCACTGGACAGCTCAAATTGGCAGCTACAACCCAAGAGCAATTTCAGGATGTGATAGCAAATAAATTGTGTCTAACAGGTTTTGAGCAGACAAAACAAGAACTCTGCCTCCCACGACAGGAAACCTTTTTCAGGTTTGCTGTGATACTATATCAAGTATCACATTTCAACCTCCATCCGCAGCAGCTCCGCAGGCAGCCACAGGAGCAGCAGTGTGGGTTTGTCCTGAGAATTCCCTCATCAGAAGCCTTTTGAGACAAGAGCTTGGTTTTTAATTTGATTTCACAGCAGCTCTCTTGGTGTAGAAAATAAACCCAAACTCGAGAAATTGCCCCCAAGGTCTGAGGGCAC
The DNA here is from genome assembly GCF_017639235.1 of Corvus kubaryi. Taxonomy (NCBI): domain Eukaryota; kingdom Metazoa; phylum Chordata; class Aves; order Passeriformes; family Corvidae; genus Corvus; species Corvus kubaryi. The sequence continues at coordinate 29,688,827 of NW_024582073.1, forward strand.
TTTCAAACTCCAAATTCAGCTTTGCTGGCTCAGGCTCTGTGGGTAAGGCAGAGCTGCTGATGGTGAGATTATCTGAATTCCAGAATGAGTTTTATTTCAGCTCTTAGACACAGGGAGGACAGAACTCATTTCCAGCAAGAGACATTTTCCTCAGAACTCTGAAATAACCCATAGGAGACTGGTATGAGGAACTGCAGCATTCCCCAGGAAATACTGCATGTTAACCTGTGCCATGGACACAATTTAGCTTTCACAAGGAAAAACCTTTGCCTGACTCCTGCTCTTGAGTTCATTTTACACGAGACAGAACGCAGCAAGTCTAACAAAGAGAAGGGGAACTGCAGAACCAGCCTCACATACCTGTTCCTCTGTCATTGATTCTTCAACCCCTTCCTCTTCAACTACAAAACTCTCCTTCAGCTTCAGGTACTCTTCATACTCTCTCTTCTCCTCTTCTTCCTTTGCCTTCCTTTTTTCCTCTTCCTGGACAGGAAAGATGACAAGTGGTCAGTTTGCTCTTTCCCAAGTAAGGTTTTAAGTGAAGCAGCATCTTCTTTATCTGCAGCCAGCACATAAAAAGTTTTTAAAATGAGTCCAAGCTCTCCCTTGACGGCACGAGTGTCACAAGCCACCCCCGAGGCAGTGACCATCTCACACCCAGTGCTGGTTCCCACACCAAGGCTGCTTCTTACCAGAGCTGACAGAGGGCAGAAAACCACTCTTAAATAGCAACCTGCCTGCTTCATTTGCATGAATCTGCTGCTTCTGACAGGAAGTCCCTGCCCCTCCCTGCACTTTGATGCAACATCCACACTTTTGGTTACTGGCCCCAATTCTGCTCTGCCACTACAGGACACTGGGAGCGCTCACAAGTACAGTGGAGTTACACGGTGGAGAGGAAAAGCTGGCCTGCAAAAGTTTCAAGTAAAATCAAAATTTTCAAGGAAAATCTCTTTTCTTATGAAAACTTTCCTCCAGCAAGCCGTGCCTCCATGGAATGGAAAGGACTGTATAAAGTGTTTTAGGCACAGGAGGCAAGGCATGATTATATTAACACAAGGGTTTTTTACACATTTGATTGTTAAACAAAAGCTTCAGGCTTTGCTTTTAGTTATCTGCAATAAAAAAAACCTTCATTGCCTACCCCTGAAATAAATCTTAAAGCCTTAAAGACTGCCATAAAGCTGACCCAGAAAATTCCAAGCTCAGCATGGTGATGCCTGGTTCTGTATAATTCACACCTTCACAAAGCAAAATGGTGATTAAAGGTTTGGGAACATGACAGATTACTTCGAAAATGTTTCAAATAACAACAGTTTTTTACCAGGAACACCTAAATTTGCAGCTTTCCATTATTTTAATTTAAAATTTGTTTTGCTCTTCTCCAAGAGGAGGTTGGATTAACTTTGAAGGTTGGACTTGATGATCTCGGAGGCCTTTTCCAATCTAAAAGATTCCATGGCTCACACAGAACAAAAATGTTTCCTTACAGGACTGTTTCTTCCACAGAGAAATTTATGTTTGTGCAGCACCTGGTACAAAGAAATTCCAAAAGGATCTGGCCTCTGCCTCCATCACATTCCAGAGGCTGATTAAAACAAACAGAGGAGTTCTTCAAATTTCAGTGACAAGCCCAGGACACTCCTCTATCATTAGCAGGGGAATTGATCTTTTAAAGAACAATGATATTGATTTCTAAATGCTTGCCATGCTACATCTGTGACAGTAATATGGTAATTGCTTCCTTAAATAGCTGGGGTGTAAATATTTGTTCCATTAAAACAGGAAGAGACAGGAACAGGTCATTCAGTACCGAGAAAAATATCCATATTATAAAAGATGCCACGTAAGGCCAAAACCAGCCAGGTACCAGAGATGGAGATGGGAGAGCTGCCCTTTGATAAAACACTAAGAGTATTTGGTCTCTTTTTTTTTTCCCATCAAATTCCCAGAAAGTCAGGAGGAAGAATCCTGCCAACATCCAAGAATGAGAAAAACAGGACTGAACGGATCTTAGTGCATCTGCAAAGCCAAATCCATTTTTTTAAACTGCTATCTCATGAAAAATCAACAGGTCTGAGGAAGCTCTTGAGACAAAACAAGATCATTTTTTGGGTCATTCATCACCACAACAATTAATCCAACAGCAGATTTTTTTCCTTATATGCACTTCAGATGCCAAGAGCAACATAACCATATTTCATTTGGAAGCAACAGCAAATTGTTCTTCTCTTGTAAGTGCATTAAATTTAATCTTGACCCTGGAAAGACAAAAATAATGTTCTTCCCCCTGTCTATTAGAGAGGTTGTAATTCAGCAGGATTTGAAATGAGGGGAAAAAAAAAACCAATCAAAAAGCCTCAAAACTGCTCTGGTAAATAATTTCTAGATGGTTCTGCAAAAAACCAAGAAAAGATCAGAAGAGTGTCCCATTTGTAATTGAGAGCAACAATAATTAAAATATATTTTCCTGCTTCTGGAAGGTCCCACAAACGAGCAAGGCTCCTTCCTGTGGTCCTTCCCTACCTGACAAACAGCACCTTGCATTTTCTGGAGGCATCCCAGTGCGTTCCTATCAGCACTTCCACTCCCAAGACACGCAGAAAAGCAGCTCTGCCACGAGACTGGCAAAGCACTCAGCTACCAGCCCCTCCTTTGCCAACAGGAGTTCGTTTTCCAGATGCTAAATTTTGATCAGCAGAGCATTTCCAGGTGCTCTGAGCCACTGCTTTGGTTGCTAAAGTGTGTCAGCCCTCAAAGCTTCCTGGTGGTTGTAGCTTCCTCCATGACATTAAGTATTTCCAGCTGCTTTTTTCATCTAAAAATTAAAAATTCATGCAGAGCCTCACATGCTTTACAACCTAAATTCACCTATGATTGAATCTGGAGGAAAAAAGGATTAATCCAAACTGTAGCTTGGTTCAGAGCAAGAGGAGAGACAATTTTGCACAAGTGCCCACGGAGAGGCAATGTGGAGGCTGAGCAGGGGAGCCCTGGCAGAGTCAGGATTCCTGGGAATATTTATTCCCAGCTTTTTCTGTTCCACCATCTCTCTAACCCTCTTCTCTCACGTGCTCATGCAGCAGCTGCATGGGAGCTGCAGGGTGAAACTCAGGCAGCAGCATTCCCACAAAGCCCAGTGTGTCCATACAAAGAACCCAGGCACGGAAACACCCCCAGCCCCTCGGGGTCTCCTCACAGAGCTGAGGCCAGGATTCCGTGCATCACACAGAGGGCGCTGGGCTCAAACCCACATTTCAAACCCCACATCTGTGGCACTCAGCTGCCTTCTGAGCTCGTGGCTCAGATCAGAGAGCGGCTGGGCCACTCCGTAGCCATGGGTGGGGTGCTGGGGAAATCCCAGCAGATGGAAATTTGGTATCTGCAGATGCTCATCTTCAGCTGCCTGCTTTTATTCTGTGGGTTTTTTTGAAGCAGGTTTGCCTCTCTCCTCACCCATCTACATGTGACCCACACTGGGGGCTTGAACAGTGTAAAGATTTCTTTTTGATCAGTTTATTCCACTGCATGTGAAGAACAAACCACCCCACTTTGACCACATTTTTATTGAACAAATAAATAAATTAGTCACTCAAACCTTTGTTCCTTCTGGTTTTTTTCTCACCCAGTCCCCCCTGCCCACAGAGGACTTGGATTTGCTGTGAGGCTCCTTTCAGATCATTACCCTCTGTCTGCCTCTTACCTTGGTCCCAGGGATTATTGCCAAACACATTCCTTGTGCCAGCTGCACAAGAGCCCAACCTTTTATCAAGTGAAACCCACAGCATCCCAAAAATTCTCTATGGCTTACAGCTGGAGGCACAACTTGATTTTTGGGATCACTGAAAAGTGCTCAGGAGTTCTGGGATGCTGCTGGGGTGGAAAAGGTCTCACTGGTAGTGAGGAAGGCAGAGCAAACACTGGACACTCCTCAGCCACCACCTGCTCCCTGTCATTCCTTTATTTGTGGCTGTTTCCTTAATTTGTAGGATGAAGAAGAGCATCCTGATTGTTTTGAGGGTCAAGGACCACAGAAACCTTCCTTGTACAGCATCCAGCTTTTGTCTTGTCAGTGAAGGTTCTGCAGGAAGCCAAAAGTGACTTTGCAGTGAAAATGTGGCACAGAGCAGATGATCTGTAGGACTCCTGTCCCCCTCACTGCTTAGACAGAGCAAGTGTCCTTATCCCTTCAAAATCACAGGAGAATGAGGTTTATTGCAAGCTTTTCAGCTTGTACTCCCTTAGGAGAAATTAATTTTGAGGGAAGTATACACACTTGAAAACTGATGCTTCAACTGAAATTAGAAGTGGTTCTCCATCAGCCCCTAGAAATGCACTGTTTATGTAGGAAAAATGGATATAAATATCAAACAGATAATGAACAGCTCTGCTGAGAAACACACAAATCTTGATGTTCACATCATAAACCAACTAAAACTTGGTGCCTCTGCTCATGTGATCAAATATCAAAGAGGCAAAACTTTAGGGTCAAACCTTGCAGAGGCTCCTTGTGATCCTGCTGACCCTCCACTTCTAGAGCTCCGCAGATCCAGACCATTTTTATTTAGGCACTTAAATGCAAATTTACCAAAATCTCTGTGCACAGGCAAAGGAAAAAGAGCCTTTAATGTGAGCGATCTGCAAGGTTTTGGCTGAGGACTCTGTTTTGCAACATCAGAGGAAGTTCACTCTCATTGATAAGGTGTCGGTTGGTAAACCCAGCTCACCACCAAAAAACTCCAAGAGTGAAAGGGAAATCCCCAGGGTAAAGCAGAGCTGAAGCAAATGCCAATTACAAAGGAGCCTCCTCAGGCCTGTAGCCAATCAGGTCAGCAGAACACTGGAAAGGAAACTTGAATTTAAAAATACATAATCTGGTTTGCAACACTCAAGCCAAGGGGCAACCACATTTTATTTATAAGTGCATACAAATACATTGAAATAGAAGCAGAGGGTATTTTTCTCAAGACTAGGCAAAATTTTAGCTCCCAGAACTCCCTCAAGGTACAGCTCCCACCTGTCAGCACAATTTTAGTAGCACTTCTTGGGAGAGAGACTGAAAAAAAAAAGGTTCAAAGTGGAATTTAGCTACCAAAGCTGGCTGTGCTTGTTTGGGGAGTTGCCACTGTCAGTGTACCTGCAGAAATACTCTCAGGTACTGGGAAAGGAAGGGGAAAATGAGGTATCTGACAACTGTAACATTTCTCAGGCAAACTTCAGTGACAAACACTGAATTTTTTGTGCCTTGTGGGATTACATAAACTACAGCAATGTCAGTGACCAAAATGCCTCTAAAAAAACCAGCTCCCCCCAGTTTTCATCTCCTGACTATCAGTCACTACCTGAGCTACCTTTCAGAATTCTGCCTTTCCACCTCCTAACTTAGATGGAGGGATGGTTTCATCATGTGTGAAGTCCACAAGGTGCCAAGACATTACCCGTGGCAATGAAGAATTCCTCCTCTAGAGGAAAATAAATGACATTTTATCCTATGTATTCCATAACCCAATGATCCTCTCACTGCTCACAGAGGCTGGTCCTTTTCCATCACATCCTGAATCTATAACAAGATTGGAAAGATAAGATGTTCTGAGCCTAAGGACAGGCTCTGCTTACAGGCACAGCAATCAAATATCCACTCAATTTGTTTCCCCTCCCATCCCCCTGTCAAGGCTCAATCACTGAAGGTTTGTTGTTACCACACTCCCCATGCTGCTGCTGCCTTTGCAGGAACTGGAACCTAAACATGGACAGCTCTTCAATTGATCTGTTTCCTGTTAAAGACTGATGAAGAGAGATTTAAAATTACAAGAAAACACTTGAACATGGACATTAAATGATGTCAGACACATTTACTTTGATCCACGCTCCACATGTTCAGCAGTTACTGGATTATCAACTTAAAACACAAGCAAAAAAATTAAATAATTGAAAGCACTTTCCTCTGAGAGGCAGAATAATATTCCTGATGTAGCCTGGTGGGTGGGCTTGCTGTCCTGATAAATACTGGGAAAACAAATAATTAAACCAAACTAAAACAGCTTAAAATTTACAGAATTTCAGTAGCTGACGAAGGTACTGGCTAAAGTAACCATCAAGCTGGATTCAGGCATTTGAACAATTTTCCAAGTTCTAGGAAGTACTCTGTGGATTGCTGGGCACAAAATTTATAAATAAATAAATTAATTAATTAATTAAATCAGAGCCTTAGTTTATATTCCTCTTTTTCCCTGAGCCTGGTGAAACAGAAGTGCTGTAGTGCAGTCTTTACTAGGAATACTGTAAATTAAAACAGAAACAAATAAGAGTTCCTTCATTCAACCAAATATTAATTACACAGCCCCTCAACTGAACAGAAACAAAATTAAAAAAAAAAAAAACTAAATAAATATTTCTGTGTGAAGAGATCTCTGGTTAGAATTTCACCCTTATTTTCTACTCAACTTTTCAACGATGCCTGAGTGATCCTGATGATGCAGCTGAATTGCTAAAGCCCAGGTAAAATCCCAGGAGAAAATCTCAGTCCTGTGCTACAGCCCCTTCTGAGCAGGCCAGCCCATTATTCGGGGTTTCGAGAGGATGAAATTCCCAGAACTTTAGGAAAATATTAAAAAAATACATTTGTACATCTCTCTTGGAAGGGAGGCTGTGGAATTATTGGTCCTCTGGTAGTTTGGTCAAGCTGCTTTACGAAGTCTCAGACTATTCTACACATCCTGACGCTGTAGTACTGACATTCTCTCCTTTCAATTTCTGAAATTCAAGACTTCTACTGATGGAAAGGAAATGAGAGCTCAGAAGGGAAAGGACTGGGGGGACAACCCCAGAGCTAAATGGACATTCACATAAAGATCTCATGGATAGAATCTGTATGTGTAATGTATAGATTATTTGATTTTAAATTTCTTTATCCTGCCTTCATGCCCTTGACAGGGGAAAGGAAAAATTCTCTCTTCCTTTTAAAAATATCATCAGCAACACACCCCACTTACACAACCTGCACTTGGAACAAATCAAAATAAATCTCTACAAAGCAGAGACATAAATTTCCAAAAAATCCAAAAAAATTCACAGTGAGAGCTGAGGGCTGCAATTTTTCATCTCAGGACTGTGCAGAACACCTCTGTCCTTTCCTCCAGAAGAAAAGCCACCACACAACTTGAAGCAGCACCAGAGCATGAAGTTCTCAGCCAGCAGCACTGATGGCCTGAGTACAAAAAGCAGCTCTGAACTCAAGTTTGTCTCCCACACTAATGAAAAGTTATTCAACAAAAGCATTTCAGCTGAGCAGTACCTGTTTTTCTGGGTCACTCCTGCTAACACACGCATAGCTTAGGGATCTTTAATTGGGGAGCACATGCAAATATACAGAGTTAGAATGAAATCACACAATTTCACACAACACTTGCAAAATCAGTTGCTGCTGCCTTTCACTTTCTGCCCTGCTGGTTACAGCTGGCAGCTCAAAGGGAACAGGGGAAGTTGTGACGTCTCCATCCTTAGGAGACACTCAAGAGCTGGGCTGGTCAAAGCCCTGAGCTCCAAATGCTGGCTGTGGATGGAGCAGGACAGACCCTGTGGTCCCTGCAGGTCCCTGGTCACAGAAGTCCCCCAGAAGCAATCCCAAAACCAAACCTGGCTCAGTATTTCCATATGTAAATACAATTATTCCCACCTGTCGTTCCTCCTCCAGACGAATTCTCTCCTCTTCTTTCCGCCTTTCCTCCTCTCTTTTTGACTCGAGCTTTCTCCGTTCTTCTCTCTCTGCTTCTTCAGCCTAAAACAAACATTATGCAAGCCAAGCCTTACTCTTTTTTAATACACACATTTTAAAATTTCATATCGTGATACCACAGGGGGGGTTTCTCACCACCTTTTAGATGCCTGCTCGGAAAGAAACATCAAAAAGAATAATCAGAAAAAGTCATTCTCATTTCACTTCCCCTCCCCTTCAGCACGCTTGACATTGTGGTAAATTTAGAAATTACCCTCCTCGCTTGTCTTATCCGTATCTCAGTAACAGTTTAACTTTGAATGTGCTTATGAGCTTATTACTACAGTGATACTAAGCAATGTTGTGTCATGGCATTCCATTTCTCCTCATTTGAAGTTTAGTTAGACTGGATTCCAAGGAAGAAAAAAAGAGGGCTTGGAATACAAACTGTAAAAATAAATGCATTCAAATGTATCACTAACCTGGGCAGAATCTCTTACAGAAAAAGCTGAAATGGTCTCTTGAAATAATTTTATTTTTGTTTTTAAGCCAAAGAGATTGCTGCGAAATGAGGGAAAAATAAGAAGGGTGTTTAGTGTATTTTTTAAAGATTTTTTTTTTCAGGCTCTTTGGGATACTTAAATTTGAAAATATATTAAGAGGACAAGCAGAAAATATTCCAGTGGAAGATTTGGCTTTGAGTGTTTCAGAGAAAAAGTCCCATCCAAGAAATTTATCTGTCTACATGGGAAAATAAAAATCAGCGTGTTTTAAAATGAAACAGATTCCTCACTCCACCAACTGATGCTTATCCAACTTCATTCATCCAACTTTTCTCAGATTTTCCACAACAAAAAAAGGAAAATGAAATACAATGTGTATGGAAAGTAACAACAAAATCATGAAAGCACTGAGTGAGAAAAGGTTCACAATGGAAGTTTATATTTAACCAATAATTAAGTTTATTACCAACTGCTCCATCTACTACACTGGATTTAAACCTCAGGTGACACTAAAATCCCCAACTTGGGATTTCACAAGCTTTAGAAATGTTCATACAGAACAATACAGAGTCTGCAAAAAATATATAGAACAATTCCAAGGACCTAATGCACAAACTGCTGCCTTCCACAAGCACAGCTCAGAAGGCTGAAAAGCCTCACTGAAATTAACAAAAGCAAAATGCTTTTCATATCCTCCAATCTGTAAAAACAATAAATGTGGCTAAGCATATAAAACCAAACCAAATTTCTGCACTCTGAGAGCACCTGAACCACTCCTCACAACTGCCCAGGGCGTTACACCACCACCAGGGTGTATTTAAGGGGAGACAGTGCCGACATTAAGCTGAAGGCAGTGGAAACATCCAAGAAAGAGCATTCAAGAGTTTAACTATTCAAGAGTTTAACTCCCTTCCTCCCCACAAGTCTGAATGGAAAGAAAATAAGACACTGTTTTCCATAGCCCTCTTGGGCCAGCAAAAGCTGAATTTACAATTTTAAAATAAAACAACCATTTCGTGATGACACTGCCTTTGCCTTTCTGGGCTGTCTCATCCCCAGTTCTCTGCTGAGCTGTTCAGGCTCTGCTCAATACGTGGCAGGAAATACTCACCTCTCTCTGTGCTTTCCTGGCTTGTTTCTCTTCTAGTTTCCTCTGCTTCTTTGCTCCAATTTTCCCAGACACCTGAAATTCTGGCACCTCCTCAGCATCCTCTTCCTCTGCAACATTGCATAAATGACAAATTTTAAACCATCTGTAAAAAAGTCCCTTGGAGAAACTTCAGTGCTGCCTAAAGCAGCAGCAGATGAAAAGGAGACACACATGCACTTCAGACAAGACCTTTTAGATGGAAAAAGGGAAAAAAAAATCACAGGCGACTGCCAAAGCCACAGAGCAGAAGTAACAAGGCAAACACACACTCAAGTGAAGACAGAAGTAAAAATTTCCTTGATCCTTTGAAGGAATGCTTTTCATAAATATTTCTTGCTTTCCACAATTAAAAGAGAGACTTTCTCTGATACAGAAATTGTGCTAATGGTTGTCATTGTTTATCTGCTCAACACTGGCCTGCAGAGACTTTCCTCCCAGTTACCCTCAGGCTTTGCAGAGCAGACATCCCTTGAAAAAGTGGGATTCAGGGGCACCCCCCTCATCCACTGGTTCTAGCCTGACAGAACTAACCATTCAGGGATGAGGGGAAAAAACCCCTTGAAATGCAAATCTTGGGTCTGCCTGCAAAATGTAAATATCTGCCTGTTGTATGACAAATGGTTGTTTAGAGAGGTGATTTCTGCAGCAGGGAAATATGAAAGAGTTTTGCTCAAAGGCTGTGCAAATGAGGGTTTCTGCTCACTCAGGGGCTGAGGAAGAAGAGCTTTTAAAGGCAACCACTTCCTCCCTGCCCAAAGCTCAGGAACATTTGGCCACTTTATTTGTTGGTCTAAATCAGTCCTTGATCCCACCAGAGTACTGGGGACTGACCTCAACACTCCAAGAGAAATCCTCAGCTCACTGCACAAACACCGCACAACACATTCACAGTCATGGCAGGATCAAAATGAAGGAGCCTCACACATGGATCCCCTTTTTGGGTAAAATAACTGATACTTTGAGCATCCCCAGTGCTGTTCTGCTCGATGCTGACTTCAGATCCAAACTGCAACAGATTTGGCAGGGCTGGTGCCAGGATGTTTTCTGGAGGGAGCGCTCTCCAGAGCACCTGGTCCCCTTTTTTGGGAACCCAAAAAGCTGCTATGAAAGGAGCATATGGAGGAATGACACTCCCCCTTCTTTTACATGCAGAATTAGGTTGGAAACACTCTTGTTTTACTAATTCCAAGACACAGAATGGGACTATGGTTAAACCACCGAGACATCATGAGAAATAAATCTATCTGAGAGCTGTGTAGGTGGCTCTCAAATAACTGAGCTGTTTTCAGGAGATGGAATTAAGATGAGCCTGGTTGCTGAGTTGGGCTTCAGAGAATTCCTGGAGTCTGATTACTGAGATGATCAAAAGGGTTCCCCTTCCTGCACCACACAGAGCAAGGAGGGATACTCAGACCTGACACAGTTGCTTCTATAATTTTAATGATGCCTAAAATAACTTTATTTGTATTTTAAATACAGCATCAAGGGGAGTTCCAAACACAATGAGTGAGCACACCCAGCACCAGCAGTTATTACTCCAAAATTAATTGTTTAGAAAATTATTTCTTGCAAACACTTCAAGTATAAAACCCCACCTATGACACTATTCCACCTGAGGGCTTCTCAGATTTCATCTATATTAAGATCACCTGAGCCAGAGGTTAAGCAGAAATCTAAGGAAGGCTTGCTTCTAAAGCTTTTTTTTCCAGTCCTGGATCAAATGTGCCTTTCTTGTTCAGCATTTGCTTTCCTCCTGTTTGAAGTATCTGATGTGACCCCTTAAGCACCACTTCCTCCAAGCTTTCTCCAGTGCATGGAGTTACAGCCAACAACAGATAGAGATGGTGATTCAGACACAGCACGTGATTCAGCAGAGCTGGAAAGGTCACCAGTACACAAACCTGGCAGCAACTAATATGTACTAAATAAACCTGAACATGCTGACAGCAACATAAACACATGGTCCAAGTATTTGCTGAATCAATTTGTTGTTACAGCAGAATAGCTCCACCAAAAGCAGGGAGGGTGCTGCACACACAGCCAGCAATTCTTTATTTCATTTTAATAAAGCACTGATTGTTTCAGCAGCTTTTAACAATCACTTCTCACACACTCGTGGCTGTGACAACACTGGGAGACTCCATGGGGGGTGAGTCCATAGGAACTTGCACTCCATCTGTCCCTGAGCCTTGGGTGTGATGCAAGATGTTCAGTTAATGGTGTGTGAAAGCAGTTTGGCATCCCCCACGTGCTGCGCTGGGGCAGCCTGTGTTTGTGCCCAGCTGGGAAACCCCACGACACTGACATCATTAAAACTGAAAGAGGGCAGGGTTAGATGGGATATTGGGAAGGAATTCATCCCTGTGAAAGTGCTGAGGCCCTGGCACAGGGTGCCCGGAGAAGCTGTGGCAGCCCCTGGATCCCTGGAAGTGTCCAAGGCCAGCTTGGACAGGGCTTGGAGCAACCTGGGATAGCAGAAGGTGTCCCTGCCCATGGCAGGAGGTGAGACTGGATGATCTTTAAGATTCCTTCCAACCCCACCCATTCTGTGATTTCCAGAGCTTGCACAGCATTCCCACCAGTTCCCATCTCGAGAGTCAGAAAGCACAACCAGTGAGACAGATCCTGCTTTACACAAACGTGGGGTTGCTCAGCTGCCCAGCTGAGAGGTGGCTTCAGGGGATCTCTGCTTTTCCTTAATATTTTGAACATACTGAGAGGCAGCACAACAGGCAATAGTTATCAGTCACACGGGTGTCTGAATTTCTTGAAATTTACAGAGTTCTTTTTAAAAATGCTTGCCAGTACCATTAGAAAAAGTGCTGGAGTGCTGACGTTCTCTGTAAGGACAGAAATTGAGCAGAATTCTGTACTGTGTACAGAACAGACAAAACCCTCCAAAATCAACAACCAGCATCAGGTATTTCAGTTATCCCAGAATCACAGAATGCTTTGGATTGGAAAGGACCTTAAAGATCATCTTACTCCAACCCCACTGCCACTCCCACCTTCCACTAGACCAGGTTTTTCCAAGCCCCATCCAACCTGATCTAGTTGTCCTTGTCTTGTTTATTTCTAAGTTCTGGGTGAAGCAAATGGATTCCCATCCATGAAAAAGAATGCGAGCTGCACATGTGGTTACTCACAGAAAGTCCCTTGGGCACAGCCAGCTGCCTTATTTATTATTTATGCAGCACCTAACAAAAGGAGTGAAAGAAAGAAGGGGGGGGGGAAGATGCCAGGCAAAACAGTTCGCCCTGAAAGCAGAAGATGTTATTAACAGCATGTAATTAATATCCAGCAGATGTGTGACACCAGCCACTGGGAAGGTGTGGCCATTCCTGAGTAACATGACCCCGTGGTGGGATTAATTATAGTCTAATAACTAGTCTTAATTTCTGTGTTTTTTAATTTTAAATTTAATTTGGTAGCAATCCACTTTAGAACCTGAACAAGAAACTGGTTTATTAATCTGAAGCCACAAAAAGCAGGCCACATTTAGGACAGAAAAGTGCAGCAGACACAAAGGACAGCAGACCTTTAGAGCAGAATGTAAAGTTTATTCTCAGCTGAAGCCCTTTGGCAGAAGTGAGAAACCACACACCTCCCCTTTCCACACCCTGTCTGTGCCTGGACTGGATCAGACACTCACTGGGGGCACTCCGAGAACACCAAACTCACGGGATGAGTGGTACCAAGTCAAAATTGACTTTTGATTCACTAGTTGGGATATTAGTCAAAGTTTAACTGTACTAGAAAGGTTTTCCTACTGATTAAGCATTAAAATAATTTCAACTACTACGCCAATTAACGCAGCTCCATTTCACAAGAACAGCGTGGGACCACATCACCGGTTCTAAATTTACACATTTTCCAGATCTTTCAGCACTCAGAAAAAGTGCTTATTTTAAGAGATTTCAGCACAAACACATTCTTCTTGAACTTATGCACAATATCCATCACTCAATGGGGGTGAAAAATTATTTTTATATTATTTTCCCCAAATAAACAGCAGAAAACATTCATACAAGATTTTTTTTAGCTGCAAGATTTGAATGCTGATCTTAAATGCTACACAAAGCAATAAAGGGCATTTTAAAATGCCCAATTATTATAATTTTAAAAACTTTAAAAACATTCTTTCTTTTGTGCTTTCTTTCTCAATAGTGATTAACACAAAGAAAAATGTGAGATTCTGATCTCCAAGTCTTGCCATGCAAAAGAAGAGAGGAAATTATGATTTCATTTATGTTGCACTCATTAACTTTTCTTTATCATGTTTTATTTTACAAGCTCGAGCACTCAGACTGTCAAAAGCTGTTGGATTTATCATTACTGATGCTGTGGAAGTAAAATAATTTAACCAGATGTTCACTGTAGTGGAGATTCCAACACCTGTGCTCAGATGTACAATGCTAAAAGCTCAGAGAAAAGCCATGCAGATGTTGGGATATTTAACCTTTTGGAGTTTTATGTTGCTGCCAGAAGTAGAGAGCCCACAGTTTGTATCAGTTTGCGGTAAGTAATAAAAGCAACCTGCCAAAACCAGATTATTTCTTTGAGGGAGTCCTTACTTTCTGTTTGTTAAAAAACCAAAGCAAAACGTAACAATCCGCACTAAGTCCCATTTTTTGGCAACACTTTTTGCAACAAGTCAGAGAGGTCATTTTGAGGATGTGAAAATGAGTGTCTTTCAAAATTAAACCCTCCAAAGTACTCCCTGGAAAAGGACTGGGCTGCTGAGGCTCTTCTGGCACATCCCTCCCTTTTGCCTCTTTTCTTCACCCACACCCCCGCCAGGCCCAGAGCGCTGCCCAGTGGTCCCTGTTGTGTTGGACACTTTGAAAAGTGCTGTCATTTCTTAGACAAGTCTGTTTCTTGCTCACCACACCATGATTTAGGGCAGTTACACTCACGAGTTTCTCTCTCCCTCACATCAACAGCAGCAAGTTTTAGCCCAGACATCCCTCCAAGTGACAGAAAACTCAGACTGCAAGACCTGAGTCCCACTCACAAGGCTGGGACAAGCTTTGTGCCTCTGCCTCTCCACAAAGCCCTCGCACAGAGTGCCAAGGCAGGCAGGCTCCCTCCCTGCATGTTTTTACAAAGCCACTGTCAGAAATAAAGTCCAACAGTCCTCCAAGCAAACACATTTGCCTCACATCCTCACTCTTGTCGTTTTTACCACGGCAGGATCAAGATGACCCAACCGTACCTGTCATTATTTCATCCTCACGAGTTTCCTGTTACTTCATAGGAAATGATATTTTTGATGTAAATATCGGATGGATGGGTCACTTTCTGCTCCAAAACGCAGTCTCAAGAGAAGCAACTTCTTCACCTCTGAGCTCTTTGCCGTGTTCAAGGACAACGGGCAGGTTTGGAGGGACAAGCTCAGTTTGAGAGCTGGACAAGTGTTTTTTCTGCACATGATCAGCAACCAAGTAAAAGCACTCAACAAAACACCCTTATGTCCACCCAGAGGTGAGCAGGCTTCAAGTGGATGCACTCAGAGCATCAGTTAGGCAAAACAAGAGCCAAGCACACCCTCCTTGGATGGTAAATAAAAGGAATTTGAAATTAGAAATGGGTAATGCTATTTATTTACACTACCCCATGCCCCAAACAACTCTCAGTCCAACTCCAATTTATCCCCTTTTCCCACTGCTTAGCTTGGCCTCTCTTGCCCGAAATGATTAATGCCTGAAATCCTCACCCATTTATGCCTTGCAGCATTTTCATCTTGGCTGTAGCAAGTCCACAAAGCCACCTCTGTCTGGGTTCAATTTAAATTAAGACACACAGAGTTAATTAAGTCTGCTAGCTGGGATCTCAACCTCACCACATGAATACACAACTCTCCTTCCAGACTCCTTTTCCCCAGGGAGAGGAGCAGCACCCTGCTCCAATGTGCAGAGCACAGAGGCTTTTTTTTAACAAGTCACCCAGATTGCAGAGGGCCGCAGGAAAGGCAGGATTGTTGTGGCTGGAATTAAATTGAGCAATTTAAGGCAATCAAGACCATTTTTCAGCCATAAAGCCAGCCTGAAAGTCACGCTGGTGGAACGGCTCAGGGGTCTCAGTCATTTTGAGAATTACTTTGTCACCAAGGAGAACCATCTCCCAGCAATCTTTGGCTATCAGAGGGTATTTGCAGGTGCTGATGTTCTCCTGACAGGTGACCTCCTTGGAGCACTCAAGCCCCACTGAGAAACACTGCTCAGTGAACTGAGGCAGGGTGGGCACCTGACTGGGCCCGTCCCACAGCACAGCCCACATGGAACTCAGGAATCGGGAACCCAGCACCTGTCTGGGTTTTCCTTCTGGGAGGAAAGTCAAGATATTTAGTGCTGCACTGTTTTCTGTCTGTGACAATCTATCACTAATTTAGAGGTCTTTCCCTACCCCAGCAAGCTGAAGGAAGAATTACAACTTGGTTTAGCTCCACTGGCAATGGGTGTGGATTTGAATACTGAAAATAATCATTTACTATCCCTGTCTGTATTAAATAACTGCTTATCCAGACTTGCAAGTAAGATTTCAGCTACAGAAGGGACAATTAGAAGGTTTCAATCTTCATGCCCAGGGTTTGGGGTTGTTTTTCCTCCCCCATTACTCTGTGAGAGATCTGAGTCCTGGCAAAAATGCAGCAGCTCAGCACAGGCAGCAGAAACCGTGGCCTACGACTTTACCCTTGAAGCTTCTTTCTCATTCTGGAATTGAAATCTGATTGTTAGATGGAAAACAGAAAACCCTCGTGCTAACCACAACTCCAAAGTCTGCAAGTGCTGCTTTGGGGACATTTCCTAAAGTCAGCAGAACTGGCTCCCAACAGGCAGAACTCTTGGGTGGCAACAGCACTTCCCACCTGACTCCACCCTGTGACTATTACAGGGACACAGGGATGGTCACGGCATCCTCACACCCTCCCTGAGGTCAGTGCTTGGTATCCTGCTGTGAGGGGTTGGTGAAGAAATCACTTATTGGAGTGAATCAGAGTGACAGAGTAGGATCAAGCAGCTTCGCCCAAAGTTCAGCACAGGCCCAGAGTGGAAATTCCACGCACGGAACAGAAACTTACCAGTAAAGTATTGCAACACATTCAAACAAACAAACAAAAAAAATCTGCTTCAGTTGCAGATGTTCAGAAGTTTTCAGAGCATTTACAAGATAAGAGTGGAGAAAGCAGACTGGCTTGGGTTTGGCGTTTCTGTCTAAATTGCCAAATAACTTTGCTCTTCAGCCCTGTCCTGCACTGCCTGGCACTGCACTGGGCTCTCTTCCCATGGAGTCAATGAAGTCTTCAGCACAAAACTCTGCTGTGGAGAGAACTTGCTATTCCAGCTGGTTCAAATGCAGGCAGCAATTAGGCAAAACTGCTCTGCACTGCAGTGACACAGAGAAAATGCAAAAAAAGAGGATAAATCCAAGAGTGATTCCAGGCTTATGCCACATGTCCACAGAGAGGGCTTTAAATCATGTAACACATCATTTTGTAAGGGGAAAACCCAAACCCCACAGTAACACAGGTAGCTCAGGGCCAGGCTGAAGGATTTGCAGCACAGAGGGTGGCTAATCCCAATCAATAATGGCCACTGGTCACTGAGCACCTCAGTGCTGGGGAACCAGGGACAGATGCTTCTCTCCACAGCTCCTCTGCTCAAGTCTGTGCTCAGTCTCCAAAGGCTTTGGTGTTGCTGCTGTGCACCTGTGCTCAGCCACTTGGAAAAACCATCCCAAAATACGAATAAAACCACTCAGAGAAGCAGCACAAAACAGAAGCAAAGAGCAAGAAGCCGTTTTAATTTGGGTAAGAAATTAGAGAAAACAAATAAAAGGAGGCATGTCATTTCAAAGGGAACTTCATGCAAAAGCAGCAGCACTTGCATGTGATGTACAGAAAGCTGCAAAAGAATTATTTATAAAGCCCAATGACACAGATTCTTCTATTGCTAAAGTGACAAAGTAAGATAAGATAAGATAAGATGAGCCGTTTGCTTTGACAGCTTCGCTGTCGGCCTTCAGCATTCAAACTTTTGATGTATGGAGTTGAAAACCAAATATTTTTAGACTCCATCTTCTTTCCAGGATGTTATCACATGAGAAGAAATAACCAAAGTTGAAAAGTTCACACCTGTCCATTCTCCATCTGTGAAAGTGCTGAGCATAATTAGCTGGAAAAGCACGTTCACCTGCCAACGTGAGGCTTTCTGCAAACTGCAGGGCAAGAAGAGCTGAACAAAGGGCAAATAGTCCCTAATGAAGGCATCACAGAGGTGTGTGCTCAGTGCTTTCACCTCCTGCACACCACAAAGACACCCTGATCTCCACTGCAAACTCAAGTGCAGCAGAGCCCACTTGAGCAGAAAGCCTGAACACTTCACCCACGATCTGAAAGTAGAAAGAATCCAGGGGGGTGAATCATGGTGATATCATCTCTCCAGCAATAAAGATAATAACGTGTGAAGCTTCACCAGAAAAGGGAGTTATACTTACAGGGTGTAGAAAGACGTTATTTATCACCATATTTTTGTCTACAACCACACCACAGAAATGTAGCTGCGAACTGTAAATTGCCAACAACCTGCTGGCAAAATGCTGCAGTCTGTGGTGATCTCCAGGTAGTCTAAATGATCCTGATCACCCACCTGGATGGCTCCTGGGAGAGACAACTCCACATTTTGCAGACATTACATTGGGGAATTAATGCTTCCCACCAATTTGCAGGAAATCAGTATTTTACTACAGCTTGTTGTTCAGTGCAAGGTGTGGATTCTGTTTTCCCAAATTTAATTTAATTCCCTGCATGGCTGAGCAAGAAATACAAAAGGCAGATTTTAGGAAGGAGGGGAAGAGTGGCACCACAAATAGCCAGGATTCACCTCAGGAGGAGGCAGAGGTTAAATGTAAGGAGTATTTAGAGAAAGGGGATGAAGTAGGGAGAGAAGACAGATTATAGACAAACTGTAACTAATCCATCAGAAAAACTCAACAACTTCCTCCAGGAGGCAGCTGCACCCCTTCCCCAACCTCAGCCTCTGCCGTGAAGGTTCGTTTCAGTGTTTGCAAGACGAGCTGAAGCCGCTGTTACCTTCCAGCCACTCCTCTGCCTGCTGGGCTCTCCTCTGGGCCATCAGCCTGTTCCCCATGTTCCTGCGGCGCCTGGGCATCCCCTCTCCTCGTTCCTCCCCGTGGGGCCGGGGCCTGGCCCCTGCTGCTGCTGCTGCCACATTCTGCTGGTGCTCCTCGTCAGCTGCAAGAAGGAAATAAAATATTCCTATTAAATCTGACTTTCCCTTCTGCCTCCAGTTCTGAGTTATCAAACAGCAAGGACCCAAAAGGGCATTTTTCTTTCTAAAGTATTCAGATTTATTTTTATTTCGTATTTGTGTAACTTAGATTCGTCTGACTGAAACCTCGGAGTATGAATGTTTCAGAGAGGAATATGTAAATCATTACACACAAAACAAAACCTGAAAAGCAAACAAGGATCACAAATTACAGTTGAAATAAACACAGTTACAGGGTAACTTCATTCATTCCAACTCCCCAAAACACAGGTAGGTACACACAGGACACCAAGGGTCACTGCAGCTCTCACTGCCATCCTCTCGGCATATGCTGCAGTCACTAATTAAGATCTGGCAAATGAAGAATATCCTAACAGGAGCAGCTGGGAGGACAGAACTGACCAGTGGGTTCATTCCAGAAATTGTCCAGAGAAAACGGTCAGATTTTTTTTTTGAGGCCTCCTGTTGCTATTAACTACGGCAGTCATGCAAAAAAAAAAAAAAATCAGATAATGGTAAAATATCATCATGCTTGATACCTGCTTTGCATATTCTGTTGATAAGCCGAACCAATATTGTGTACAGTGTTATCTGCTCCATCCTCCAAAGTATGAACTCTGAAGCCTTAATTCAGGCAAATATTCAAATAGTCTCACGGAAAACTGCAGTAAGAACTACTCACTTACTTCAACTCAGGACACATTTATTTTGTGATCTGCTGCATTATGATGTGTCCCAGCAGGAGCACAAAATGCTTTGCACACCGTGCCAAGTCTCCAGCATCCCCTGATCCAAACAATGCCTTCCTAAAAAAACTCCTATTAGCATATCTCTGATCAGAAAATGAGGTTCATTATGACTGAATCTATGCAGCGGCCAAAGGTGTGCCTGCAGCTCACCTCAGTAATCTCAGTCTTCAAAGCACCGACTTTGGGACTGATAAGGACACAGCTGCAGCCCCGAGCTCAGGAGGACTGCAGAGCAGAGCCACCTGGGGCAGGGTTTGGCCAGCAGAGCCCTCAGCAGCTCAGGCTGCTGCAGCAGAGATGTCACAGGCCCCCCACAAACTCCAGCCCCAGCACGCCGTGACATTTGGAAGTGAGTCACTGAACTGTCACACTGCTGTCACCCTCCCGGTCCCATCCACCTCTGCAGACAAAACAGGGCTGTGAGAAAGCACCGAGTGCAAGCTCCAGATGCCATCATTCCGCTTCAAGGCTTGCCCAGTGCTATTCATGGCATGATAATGCTTGTTTGGAATGTTACAGGAAACATTTTCCTGCAGAGGCAGAGCAGCAGATCCCTTCTTGGACACTGATAAATGCCAAAAACTGCAAAAAGCTTTTTATACAAATGCTATATTTCTCTTCCTAAGTTCTTGAGATAGGCTGCAATTCAAACGTCAGCATCCTTCCACCTGGCAAGCTTCACTGTCCCTCAGTAATTCCAAAGATGCTCCTGCCCAGCAGATGAGCTGTGCAGTTCCAGCACTCATTCATTCTGGTTTTGGTTCCTGTTGTCCTGTGAAACAGAGACTGCTTTGCATTTTATGAAAGAGGAATCTATTTATAAGTCATGCATTTATTTCAAACCAAGGAGCTCAACCCTCACAGATAAAAATGTATGAACGAAGCTCTCTTCTTTTCTCCATTAAATTCTCTACAGGAGACCCAGTAAGTCCTCAAGGTGACCAGCATGGAGTGGGCTCAGGATGCAGTAAACCCCACCAAACCTGACCCATATCACAGTCAAACACACAAAGCACTTGTTGGAGAGTATCTGTCACATCTCCAAAACATCCACATTAACAGCAGAAGACACCCAGCCACTATGGACTGTCATTTAGTAGGAAAACAAATGTTTTAATGAAGCTTTTTTCTCCTTCCAGTCCCTAAAATATTTTTCCTGACTGCAGTTTCTTTTTCAGCAGCACACAGCTGGCTGAACATGAGCCAGTGGCACCTGGCTTGTGTCAGCACTGGGGTGGCAGCAGGGCCAGGGCAGCGCCCGTCCCCTGTGCTGGCACTGCTGGGGCACCTCCAGTGCTGAGGGCAGCTCTGAGCCCCTCACAGAAAGACTCTGAGGGGCTGGAGCGTGTCCAGGGAAAGGAACGGAGCTGGGGAAGGGGCTGGAGCACCAGGAGAGGCTGAGGGAGCTGGGAAAGGGGCTCGGCCTGGAGCAAAGGAGGCTCAGGGGGGACCTTGTGGCTCTGCACAAGTCCCTGACAGGAGGGGGCAGCCGGGGGGGGTCGGGCTCTGCTCCCAGGGAACAGGGACAGGAGGAGAGGAAACGGCCTCAGGCTGGGCCAGGGAGGTTTAGGTTGGATATCATGGAAAATTTCTTCACCAAGAGGGTTGCCCAGGGATTTAAAAGCCGTGTGGATGTGGCACCTGGGGACAGGGGTCAGTGGTGGCCTTGGCAGTGCTGGGGGAATGGTTGGTACTGGATGATCTTAGAGGGCTTCTCCAACCTTTCTGACTCGAGCATTCTACAGCTTCCGTTTGCCAGGCACTCAGCTGGGCAGTCATTTGGAAAACACGAATGTTACTCATTGCATTTCTTCCTGTCCTTCTCAGGAGGAAGAGCAAACCCTCGTTTGCTCTGCTGTAACACACCTGGACCTGGTCCCTCAGGGGTCAGGGATTTGCCGACGTGACTCCAGACACAGCCTTTGTTGCAGAACGCTGAAAGTTAAGCTGTGCTCTCTCTCCCCCCATGCCACTGATGGCACACAGAGGGAAGGCTCCACAGAATAGAGGACACACTTAAAAATCACTTTTGCTTTTTCTCGGAACTGGACTGACCATCAGATCTGAGCTCAGGAATGATTTGCTCTGGGGTCTGTCCCTGCTGGGGTTTTTTTTCACCCCCTCCTGCAGCACAGGGCGGGGTTTGGCTGCTGCACTTATCTGAACACATCTCTTCATTTTCCTGTAGCTGCAGAGGTCTCAGAAGTGGCACCCCAGGCTAGTCAGATCATGCAGAGATTAGTCACACAAGCACTAATTAGCCTTGATCCAGAGCCATCTGAGTGAAAATTAATGGCCAGCATTAAAGAGGTGAGACAAGTGATCCACAAGCTTTGCAGAATGGCAGGCCAGCCTAAATTAATGAGATAAACCCCTCAAATTAGCAGGTAATACAAACAAAACACTCAACAGCCGTCTGGGAAATGGACATGGGCTCAGTTTGTATTTTAAGCTCTGTTGTCCAGGGTCTGACTCAGCCCCCAAAGCCCAGGAACAGCTCTGTGCTGGGCACAGCAGCTCTACCTCGGTGTTCAGGAAGCATCAGTGCAGTCAAGAGATTATTTCAGCTGACTTGTCAGCCAGGGCACAGCAGCAGCTTGGAGACTCTGGTTGTGTCTGCTTCCCGAAGGGAGAGAGAACTGAACTGTGCTCTGAAAGCAGAAATATTTCCTGAACTGGACGTGAAGCACCACTGCAAAAAACACCATGGAATCTTTCAGAGCCCAGATCAGGACCTGGTTTTACACTCTCCAGGTAGAAATCTGCCCCTTCACAAAATCGTGCAAACTTCTGCTTACAGCAAAGCTGCTTTTCTTGAGAAGGAACCCCCTGCCTATGACAGCATCTTCCTCTCAGTTCCATCAGACAAGCAGGTGACACCTGGGCTGGCAGGTCTGGAGGGTGTTCAGAAAGGGACAGAGCTCCACCTGCTGCACCCTCACACGTGGTGGCACTTCCCACCACGCTGGTGGCACCATCCAGCACCTTCTGCCTCCATGCAAAACCTGTCAAATTCAGAAAGGGATTCAAAATTTAACAGGTGGAAGCCTTCCAGCGAGGTGCTTTAGCCCAGTGCACTTTATCACAAAGAGATGTGGCAACCACATGAAAAACCAAAAATACTATTTTTTTTTTCATTTTCAGCAGAACAAGTCCAGGCATGATCCTGCTGGAAACACTGTGCTGCTCCAAGTGACCTTTCCAAGGACTACAAAGGTACAGGATTTACCTCTCCTGATCCTTAGCTCCCTAAAGCATGCAAGTCTTGAACATTTTTAAAAAGCAATTTCCAAGAGAAAACATGAAAGGAAGCTGCTGCCCCAATCCCTGCATGTTAACGAGGAAAGGTGAGAGCTCCCACCACTTCTTTAAGACAAATGTCCCTGGTTTCAAGTCCTTTCCTTGTGGCAACACAGATTTATTGGCAGAATTGTGGCAGATTCCATTTTCCACCTAAGAAAATTGAACAGGAAAGCAAATTCCTGCTTAAAACTAAATTTTGTAGCTATTAAATACAACGCAGTCCCAGTGGTTCTGAAAAATAATTTCTGTTGTGTACAGAAAACAAAGTCATCCTCGGCAGCTGAAATCCTGTGAAGGGCTATATCATGACAGAAACCAATATATTAAAGTAAAAAATATCTTGAAACCACAGTAAAAAATGCAAGACCAATTTGGAAATGTCAAAAAGTTGCCACAATAAAAGGCTTCAACATGATTAAATTATCCTGAATGTAAATTAACTTCAACCAACGTACTCAAAATCAGTATTAAAACTTTAAAAAAAAAATAATTCCCACTATTTAAAACAAATGCTTTGGCTTCAATTTAGAACTTTGAATGCTTAAAGAGAAAATAAATCCTCCCCAGCCCCACAGCCCCTGATTTATTTAAATCATGACAGGAGTCAAGCTCAGGAAATGATAAGGTTTTTCCAAGACATGCATCCCTCACTTTTACCAGAAGTTCATCTCTTCATTCACAAGAATCCAATGAAATGACATCAGTTTCCAAACCTTTCCAAGAGAAAGGTTTAGACCAGGTTTGTGGAAGCAGAGGTGTGTGAGAAATGTGTTGGAAAATTTAATTATTATCAGCAAAACCTGCTTTTGACACAGATTCCTTACCAGCAGTGTTGCACTGAGTGACTGTGTTTATAATAAAGGTGTGGGGTTATTTTCCTCTTAATTAAAAATTATCAAAGCTACTCCCCCACAAGAAAAATAATACAAATTCTATCCCCAAACACCCCACATCCCCAAAATCTGTGGAGATATTGACCAGGAGTTCAGAGTTTGTCCTGACTAAACATCTTAATGTGACACCTGGCAGCCAAACAACCTCCCTCCTTCCACTGTGAGAACACAACCAGGTCAGCGAGTTCACAGCCACATCTGACTCCTTCCCACAACACTCAGCTCCCACCCACACAAGGCCACTTCCAGCACAGTGGAATTGGCAGTGCTGATTATGGTTGGACTCGGTGATTTTAAAGGTTTTTTCCAACCCAGATGATTCTCTGATCTAACACTGGTCAGCAGTGACACAGGGCTGGAAGTGCTGCATCATCCACCTGCTTCCCACAACACCTGAACTGCCACGGCCAGCACTGGGAGAGGTGGAGAAGGAGAAGTGGGACATGGCTCAGGATTGAATCCAGATGGCTCTGGAATATCTCCAATGAGGGAGACTCCACACCCTCGCTCTCTGGGCAATCTTTTCCAGCGCCCTCAGTAAAGAAATTCTTCCTCATGTTCAGGTGGAGCTTCCTGGGATCAGTTCCTGCCTGTTCCTGTTGTGCCATTGCTGGGCCCCAGGGAGCAGAGCCTGGGCCATGCCTGGAGCCCTCCCTGCAGATACTGACAGACATGGATGAAGTCCCCTCTCAGTTGTCTCTTCTCCAGGTTGAACAGCCTCAGTTCCCTCAGCCTTTCCTCATCAGGAAATGCTGCAGCCTCTCCATCATCCTCACAGCCTCTGCTGGAGCCACTCCAGGTCGCTCCTATCCTGAGGAGCCCAGAGCTGGTCACAGCACCCCCAGGTGCTGAGCAGAGGGGCAGGATCACCCCTTGACCTGCTGGAAATGCTCTTCCTGATGCACCCCAGGATCCCCCTGGCCTTCCTGGCACAAGGGAACACTGCTGCCTCAGGGACAGCTCGTTGTCCACCAGAACAGCCACGTCCTTCCCATGAAAGCAGACCCCAGTCTCTGTCAGTGCTCAGGGTTGTTCCTGCCCACGTGCAAGACCCTGAACTTGTCTGTGCTTAATTTCAGAAGGTTTCTCTCGGATCCTCTCTCCGGCCCTTCGAGGTGCCTCGGAAGGGCTGCACAACCCTCTGAGGCATCGGCCATTCCTTGTTTTGTACCATCAGCGAACTTACTCAAGGAGCATCAACTCCTTTGTCAGAGTCACTGCTGAACAAGTTACAAACACTGGACTCAGTACACAACCCTGGAGGACACCATCAGTGACAGGCCTCCCACTACACACTGTGCCCCTGACACCGACTCTCTGGACCTGTTCTCCATTCCCCTCCCCGTTTACAGGAACCTCAGGGACACCTTCCCAGTCCCAGAGCCCCTGAGAAAACCCCCGAGAGAGAACTCAAGACTTCCAAACCCGGCGCCCTCACCCTGGGGCCGCCTCAGGCCGGGAACCCCCAGCCCCCCGCACCAGCGGCACCAGGCCTCAGCGCTCCCACCTCACGGCCTGCGGGGCAACCCGGACGGAGGGCAGGATTAAGACCCCGGGACACCCCCGGAACCCTCGCCGGGACACCCCAAAACCCCTCGGGACGCCCCAAAATCCGCGCTTCCCCCCAGCATGGCGGGTCCCCCTCGAGGGCCGCCCGCGGCACGGCGCCCCCTGGCGGCAGCTCAGAAACGCGCCCCCCCAACCCCCCGCGCGTGCGGACCCGGTTGAGAGCAGGGCCGCGCCCACCGGAACGGGCCGCGGGGGGGCGAGGGAGGCCCGGCCAGTCCGCTCGGCTCCGCGACCCACCTGCCCTGGCTTGGCCGCGGAGGCGGGTGGCGAAGAAGAGAAGGACGGCGAGCAGCACGGCAGCGGCGGCGAGCAGAACCGCGTCCATCCCGCAGCGGCGGCCCCGCCCACATCACCCTTGGTACGCCCCATCCCCTTCCCCTGCCGCAAGGCCCCCCGCGCGCGGGCTGCCCCGCGGGGTGCCTGTGGCGGCGCGGCGCGGCGGGCGCGCTGCGCTCGGGCAGGCGCGGTACGGGCAGCCCGCGGGAAGGGTCTTGGCGTGTCCCTGAGGCGGGCGTTGAGGGAGGGCGCGGAAAAAGGAATTAAAGGCGGAATTAAAGCAGGAGTTAAAAGAGAAATTAAAAACTCTGAGCCAAAACCAGGCGTGAGCGCGGGCGCCCGCGGGCCTGGCCGCCCGGCACGGGTGCTGCGGGCGGCTGGTGACGCGTCCGTCCTCCACACGCGGCGGGTGGGCCCAGGCTGGGCACATCGTCAGCCGTGACCCCGCACCGGCTCCACCGCAGGCAGGCCTTGACAGCTGTCGGGGTGTCCCTGGCAATGGTGAAACTTAAGTTACACCTCCGAGTAATTTCTGTCTTCTGCCTTTTAGGTCTCTGGGAATGGGATGAAGCTGGAGCTGCCTGGCTCAGCAGCGTGTCAGGAGCTATGTCCTGACTTGGCCTGAACCAAACGTGCCCCTGGCAAAATTAGGCGGGCTGACATTGAGCTGGCCCACAACCAGCTGTCTGATGCAGTCATCTGGCTTAACTTGGTAAAAACGGAGGAAACAAAGCTACTCAAAGAGGGCTCCCAGCTGGCAGAAAAAGGAGGCTCGGGGGGAATTTCTGGCTCTGTACAACTCCCTGACAGGAGGGGGCAGCCGGGAGGGTCGGGCTCTGCTCCCAGGGAACAGGGACAGGAGGAGAGGGAACGGCCTCAGATTGTGTCAGGGACGGTCAGGTCGGACACCAGCAGGAATTTCTTCATGGAAGGGGTGGTCAGGCACTGGAAGTGGCTGCCCAGGGAGGTGGTGGAGTCTCCATCCCTGGAGGTGTCCAAGGAACACCTGGACGGGGCACGCAGTGCTCTGGGCTGGTGACAAGGTGGGGATCGCTCGCAGGTTGGACGTGATGACCTTGGAGGTCTTTGGTTCTGCGTGATTTGTTTAAAACTCAGGTTTGCATTTTTGTGTGCAGAGCCAGGACGGGTGGGCGGGCTTTGGCTGCAGATAATGTTTCAGGCTGGCCTGATGCTGGTGTGCAGCCGAATGAGGATTTTTGCCTCCTATCTCTCCCTTGTGCAGGCAGCAGTGCTCCATGCAACAGGACAGAGCAGGCAACTAATTCATTCTTTATTTTTTTCTGGATTCGGTTTTAGATCAGGACAAGTCTCAGCCCAAAAAGATGCAGTAACTTGCACTAGAGATGGAGAACAAATTTCCCCTCTTTGGATGGTCACCCACTGTTAGATCTGAAACTGTTTGTCAGGCTCTGCCCCAATCCTGGGCGGAAGGGAAGTGTTTTAAGCTCTATCCATTTTCACTTGCTTTGTAGTTGTGAAGTTCTGGCTGATCATTTCTTGCTTCAGAAATGCCTTCAGTATGGCTTTTTAAAGCACTCTTGGTGTGGGAAGTGTTTTAATAAATTGAAAATGCAAATTAGAGGCTATGGGACATCTAAAGGTGATCAAAAGCACTGTTTTAGCTAATTAGTCATTGCCGTGGCCTCCACAGCTGCTTGTGTCCCTGTCACAAGCTTGAGATGAGTTCAGATCTGGCAGCACATGAAAAGCAGCTTCTGCTGAGGGATTTGCTGAATTTTAGCAATGTAGAACCAGCAACATGGTGGGAAGTCCTCAAAAAGGAACTGAACTACAGCCTGAGTGTTTTATGGCAAAGTTTTATTTTTGTAATAGTCTTTCAAATCTTATTTTGGGAATCATTCATAGAATTGTAGAATGGTTTGGGTTAGAAGGAGCCTTAAAGCCCATCTCATTCCATGCCTTGCCATGGGCAAGGACACCTTCCACTATCCCAGGTTGCTCCAAGCCCCGTCCAGCCTGGCCTTGGACACTTAAGGGATCCAGGGGCAGCCACCATTCCTTGGGCACCCTGTGCCAGCCCCTCCCCACCCTCACAGGGAAGAACTTCTTCCCAATATCCCATCCATCCCTGCCCTCTGGCAGTGGGAAGCCATTCCCCCTTGTCCTGTCCCTCCAGGCCTTGGCCCCAGTCCCTCTGCAGCTCTCCTGGAGCCCCTTCAGGCCCTGCAAGGGGCTCGGAGCTCTCCCCGGAGCCTTCTCTTCTCCAGGGGAACATTCCCAGCTCTCCCAGCCTGGCTCCAGAGCAGAGGGGCTCCAGCCCTCGGAGCAGCTCCGTGGCCTCCTCTGGCCTCCTTATGCTGGACGCCAGGGCTGGGGCAGCTCTGCAGGGGGAGTCCACTTGAGCAGGGCACAGGGGCAGAATCCCCCCTCCCCTGCTGCCCACGCTGGGGGATCAGCCCAGGGCACGGAGGGATCTGGCTGGGCCGTGTGAGCTTCTCATCCACCCCCAACACTCCCTCATGTTCAGTTTTGGCTAAAGCAGATGTGGGGAAGCTGGAGGGTCCCAGCCCCTGTTTGTGTCCCAGCCCTGCAGGCAGCACACACTTGTTCCAGTGCCGAGTGCTTTATTTCCCTGCATGGTCCCTACAGCCTTTATAAGGAGGTGATGTCAACGATGGGATGTCACCCGCTCCTCTCTGGGCTGCAGAGGGAGCAGAGGAGTTTTTCCTGTAGGTGTCACCAATGCCCCGTGTAGAAACTGAGCTTAAACTCCCGAGGAAGGACAGAGCAAGGGATGCTTAGGTCAGTTTGATAGGACACCAGTCTTCTGAAATATTTGACATCCCTTGGGTTGTGTTTTACAGAAACCTTTTTATATTTTTCCTAAATTAGGTCTGGAAAAATCCCTCTGGTTTCTTTAATAGCCATGTAAATTCCAGCGGATTTTGAGGCTGGCTTTCTACCAGGACACTGGGAGAATGTGTGAAGGCTGTGATGAGCTGTGGGTGGTGATGGAGTTTGGTGACTGCTGCTGGAGCGTGACTTGTTCCACTCAGTCATGCAAATACTGCAAGAATATCATGGAATGATATGGGTTGGGAGGAACCTCAGAGACCATCTCATTCCACCCCCTGCCATGGGCAGGGACGCCTTCCACTGTCCCAGGTTGCTCCAAGCCCCATCCAAGCTGGCCTTGGACACTTCCAGGGATCCAGGGACAGCCACAGCTTCTCTGGGAAAGTTGTGCCAGAACCTCCCCACCCTCACAGGGAATTTCTTCCCTAATATCCAATCTAAATCTGCCCTCATTTAGTTTAAAAGTGTTTCTCCTTGTCCCAGCAGTTGGAAATCCCGTATCACAACAATCCAGTATTTATGCCGACCTATGGAATTTCCTCACCCAGCGTGGGGGCAGCACCTGGTCCCAGTACAGGCAGTTTTGGGGGAAAACAGGTATCTTTTCAATTTATTCTTTATTTTAACAAAAGGTCAAATAGTACATTCCCCTCTCAAACACCTCATTGTATATAGAAATTATATAAAATCACAGAATCATTGAGGTGAGAAAAGCCCTCTTGGATCATCAAGTCCAACCATTCCCCCAATGCCAAAGCCCCACTAAACCACCCCGCAGTTCCACCTCTACACTTAAACTCCCTTTAAATTTAAATCCCTGCCGGGCAGGAGGCACATCCACGTGTGAGCGCTCGTCCCTTCTTCGTAGCAGCCGGGAGAACTCGCCCAGCTGGCAGAGCAGCCCCGAGGCTTTGATCCGGTGACGCGCGGGGCCGTCAGGTATCGATGGCCGCTAAGGAGGCTCTGAGGAGAGGCAATTCCCTGCTAATAAACTAAAGTGCATCCAGGAACTCGGTGTATCCCGGGCCCTGGGGCCAACTGGCACAAAACGCCCTCTTCCACACTTGTCAGCTTGCCTCGCCTTCCAGGAGAGAGTGGCTGGATGCAAAATGCCTGCTGGGAGGTGTTCCTGGACTGCTCTGTGCCTTGAACCGGGAATTATCTAGGAAAATGTAGCTTGGCACCCAAGTTTGTGCAGCGGGACTTTCTAACAATTTTCTCCCATGGATGTACTTCCCAGTGCCTGGACACGCCTTATTGTCCAGCAGGGATGCAACCTTCGTGCAGGAGAATTTATTTACACGGAGAAACGCTACAAGTGCTGCCTGCTGCCTCCCTCGCACTTGGATGTGGACCTCGGCTATTCTTCCAACTCCTCTCTAAATGTGCTGATGGAGGGGAGCGTTTCTGCGTCACTCCTTTGTGCCAATGGGACACAGCACCTTCCAGGAAGCGCTCTGGATTGCAGGATCACACTCTGGGGAGTGTCTGCATCAGGGTGCCAAAGAGCTGCTGGTGTATTCTATAATTGCAGGGTAGTGAGCTCCACCCAGGACCTCCCTGCACCATCTGGAGCTCAGCACCTCCCCAAAGCCTCTGAAGAAGATTCTGAGATCTGTCTTGGTCTGTTGAGGCCCTGCTGCTTCCTTCTCACTGCTCTACTTGTGTCATTGGTTTCAGGAGAAGTAAGATGGTTTATTGTTGCTTGAGATACCTTCCAAATCTACCTTGAACAGTGAAATTTAAATACAAGTAACGGTCATAATCGAAATAGAATCCCAGTTCTTGAAAACAACATTACAAAATTAAGAAATGCATGAAAATTTGAAGGCTTGAAATCATTGTGAGGTGATTCCCTCTGTGTTGTGTTTCATGGCAGCTCATTTCTGCTCTGAAGGTTTGAGTGTCTGGTCTAGTTCAGCCACAGCTGCTTCTGGGCCAGGATGTCTGAGAGATGCAGAGAGTGAGACTTGATCAGATAAAGGCCTCTTTTGCCTTAAAAGCTGGGGGAGGATTTGAAACAAATAATGCCAGTAAAGATATCAGTCTAAAAGAAATTCAGCCAGGCTAAGGATTTCTTTGAGTAGGTCTTCAAAAATATTTGAAGATCAAGATTGTTGTGCTAACAGGGGATTAAAGGAAAAAATAGTGGTGAAGTGAAATCCCTGCGACTGAAATTCAGATGCTTTCCTTCCTGTGGGCACAGAACCAAAACTTTTCAAAGGCTCTGGTGAACAGTGCAGCCACACAGCTGGTGGTTTTGGATGTCCCTGACCACACCTTGTGTGGCTGTACCTGCATCTGTGAATGTCTTTCCAGCTATCCATCTACGATGTTTTCTTCATCTGTTTGGACTATAAACTATTCCATATGACTCTTAACCAGTGTTTCCTGGGAATGGGCACATTCATAGAAAAGACCTGTTGGGAGTCCCCATCCCTGGAGGTGTTCAAGGAACATTTGGAGGTGACACTCACTGCTCTGGGCTGGTTGACAAGGTGGTGATGGGCCAAAAGTTGGACTTGATCTTGGAGGTCTTTTCCAAGACTTAGCTCCAGCTGTATTATCTGAGCATGGTCCCAGCACTGAGCAGGCTACTCCTCTGGCATTTTGTAGCTGAAAATCAAAGATTAAAATACTTTTCTTCCTAAAGTCAGTCCTGGGGAGGGCAGCCATCACAGATACAGCGGTGGTGGAAATGTTCAGAGGTCGCTGCTGTTTTGGCTCTTTGTCAGTCAGAGCTGCTCCCACTGCAGAGCTCTGTCCTCTCTGCTCATGCCCATCGAGCTGTTTGTCTAGAGCCTTATAATGAGTTTCCTGTATCTTTTCAAAATGTAAATTGTAACCAATTTACAAGTCGTTAGTTAAGAAGTCGGTCACTGCAGCCCCGCTTTAATTTCACCTGTCCCTTCCGTGTTTCCATGAAACCCCATTTAATTACAATCCTATCTCTTTCTCCGGGCGTCAGCTCCGTTTGTAATAAATGTCCCTCAAAGTCTGTGACTCAGCTGACAACACCCGAGCAGTGACCAAGACCTGGATGATCAGGATTTCCAGCACAAATTAACAAAGAACTGTTCTCCTGTCTCCAAAAATCCACCAGCACGAAGGGGAAAGAAAACCAGAGATGCCAAAATGGAATTTGGTTTCTTTGCTGCAGGTGAAGAAAAGGGGAGCACTTGTGCCCAAGCAGTACCTCCCTCAGGTTGTCCCCAGGGACCACAGGGACTTGCAGCTGTCTGAGGGTTTGCTGCATGAGGGGAGGCTTTTAGCTACAAAAATCCACCTTTCCAGCCAACTCCCATAAATCCAGGGCGCTCAGTTGGATTGCAGACTCTGCTTAACAGGAACGTTGCTCACCATTTCACATCCTGGTTTTGGCACAAGCAGCTTGAGTCATGGGCTGCATTTCTCTTTCTGGATGCAGCACAGAAGAAAGCACTTTTAGTTTGGCTTGGCTGGCGACTGAACTGTGGGGTGCCTGTTGTCTTTCGGGCAAAGCCTCCCCTCCTCTAAAGGCTTTTCCCCACCGTTCTCAGCATCCCTTTGCCTCTGCCTTCCCTCTGTGCTCCTGAGTATGTGGTGGGATTGGCCAGGGGATGGATCCTGGCTTCTGATAACCTTGTTACCAGCAAAACATGTGTCTGTGTCACAGCAGCACCTTGGTGTAACCCAAGGGCTGATGTTCATCTGCCTGTATTCATCTCCCTTTCAGACTTCTGCAGTGACAAGCCCAGGTCCTCGTGCTCCCTGCCCTAGTGGTGGCAGACTTCTCCACACTTCCTGTGTCTGTCCATCTTTCAGTCTTGCATACAAACAATTGGCCAGTTGTGGTCTTGCCTTGTGACATCTAATTTCTTTTTCAGCTTCATAAATTAAGATTACAGAGAGTGGAGAGCCCGACTCCCCTCACAGGGGTGTGATAAAAGGATGAGAAGCAACAGGGATTTGCAGCAAGGGCAATTCCATCCTGAGAGGCAAGGAACAATGTTTTCACTGTGAGGATGGTGAAATGCTAGACCACGAGCCCAGAGGGGTTGGGGGCATTGCTTTCCCTTGGAGGTGTCCCACATTCAGCCAGACAAGGCACCGCTCAATTTTGATGCAATTCTGCAAATGCCCATGAAACAGAACAGAAGGAATTGCATGTCCAAGCAGAGATGAGCGTGGATGCAGCCTGCAGAGTCTCCTTATCTGTCTTTGAAATACCACTGCTCCGTTCAGCAGCTCCGCGCTGACAGCAGGCCAAGAGCTGCATCAGCGACCAGGAATATTCGCTTTTCTCCTCGGACTGCGTGGAGTACACAGATAACTCTGGGAGCAGCAAGGCGGCTTTCATCTTCCTGGAGCTAATCCAAATGGATCACGTTGCTGGGGGAAGTCAGGGGAGAGCAGGAGAAGACAGAGTATCTTTATTTAAAACTAAATTAAAGAAATCCTTAAAATGAAAGCATTTAGCAGGGGTTCAGCAGGATCAGGAGGCACCAGTCCTTGCTGGTGCTGAATTTATTGCCTGTGTTAAATGTCTGGACTGAATTGCCTTGTCTTCCCGCAAATGGGGGTGCTCCTACCTAGCGGTTGGGTGGTGGGGGAAAGGGAACAGAGCTGTGTGTGCTGCCCCTGCTCTGTGGATAACTGAGGGAACACGGAATTGTGAGGACTGTCAGGCTGGATTAGGCTCAAGGCATAAGTAATCCAGTTCCTTGCTTTCTTCGATGACCAGCACAGCAGGTTTCCAGGAGTCATTTTAAAAGCAGAACAGAAAGTTTCAGAGGGAAAACCTTTTTTTCAGGAGTCTCTTTCTGCAGGATCTGTCTCCAGCACAGGTCAAGATGCTCAGAAATGATCTTTGCTCTGGGTTGCAGGTCCTAAAGTGGCTAAACTGGGAGAGAGGTGCAAACCCAGTAACCTCATAAATGAGATTCACTGGATTTTATCTGCCAGTAGCAACCAAATAATTGAATCCCAGACTGGTTTGGGTAGGAAGGGACCTTAAAGACCATCTAATTCCAATCCCCTGCCATGGGCAGGGACACCTTCCCCTATCCCAGCTGGCTCCAAGCCCCGTCCAGCCTGGCCTTGGACACTTCCAGGGATCCAGGAGCAGCCACAGCTTCTCTGGGCACTCTGTGCCAGGGCCTCCCCACCCTCACAGCCAGGAATTAAATCATTCTAATCCATTTAAATCCATTCTCCACTCAGCCTCTGTTTGTGCTCGGGATTGCCCCCATCCAAGGAGTTTAAAGGAATGCTTCCTGTAAGTCAAGAGGAGGGTGTGGATACCTTGTGAATATCATGGCACTCAGGAAAGTGGATTCCAGCCAGAGCTCCCAGGGCTCCCATAGCCTTCTCCATGCTCCTCAGGCACTTCCCATCCCATTGCTGGGCATTATCCCAACTCCAAGCCAGGTGAAAAGTGGGGAGATGAGCTCAGTGTGGCTGCTGGAGGATTCCCTGGGTATTGATGAATACATCTGGGGGATGGGGATGGGGACAGGCACTGTCTTTAGTGTCATTAACAGAGGGCTGGAGGATGAATTGATGGCCAGAGAAGAGTGCCCAGGTTACTTTGTCTTCTCTTTGATTTAAGCACTGTACAATTAGTGCAGAGCTTGAAAATTATGCTATTAAACATTGTGCTCTCTCTTTTAGTGGATGGCTACTGGGAGAACTTACTGGAAGACTTCCAGTACTCCTGTTTCCAGAGGAAGCGTGCAAAAGGACGAGGGCTGCCCAGGATCCCACATATTCACCCCAAATCAGCATCACCTCTATGCTGCATCCCTAATATCTGGCTGAATGCTTGAAAGCCACGTGCCCTATCCCACCTCCAAACCCTTCCAGTTCATCACTGTCCCTGTCACAGCAAGGGTTTCCTTTATTCCTGACCTAAATCTTCCTGCAGACAATGTAAGCCCA
Source organism: Corvus kubaryi (assembly GCF_017639235.1). Lineage (NCBI taxonomy): Eukaryota > Metazoa > Chordata > Aves > Passeriformes > Corvidae > Corvus > Corvus kubaryi. The sequence continues at coordinate 29,723,031 of NW_024582073.1, forward strand.
AGATCATCCCCATCCCATAATGAATATTCATCATATTCTGTAACACATAATGAAGGTCAGTGTTCTTTAATAAGAGAGAAGAAAGGCACACAGGAGGTCCATTTAATAACAGAGGTGACTGGTACATAAAGCAGGGAGATGTTATAATTAATATCACAAGGGTGGGAATGTGCTAAGGAAAATCCTGGCAACCAGGAGGAAGGGATGCCGTGAAGTTTTAGCTTGAAGAAGTTAAAAAAAGCTTTGACTGAAGTTAATGGAAATTCTGCCCGCATAAGAAACACAGGTGGAAGGGAAAATCGGCTTATTTTAATCAAAGCGAGAGGGGAAAAAAACCAACCCTAATTTAAATCAGTCCAAGTGATTGCAGGCTTAATTCTCTCCCCTTATTAGACTCTTCAATCCTAACCCTACAGTCCTAAGAGATCTCTTTACACTGGAGGCACAGCAATTTAATTTGTATGCGCACTGACCTCAAAGTGATGGAGTGAATCCATCCTCTGTCGGTGGGGCGGACTCCCAATTAAATCTGCTGGGAAAGATGATTACATGACCCCATCCTTTTCAGGAAGTGGGATGGGTGGGGAGGTTCCCCTCTGTCAGTGCTCTCAGGTCTGAGGTGCTGGATAATTGCTACGGGTGGAAAAGGGAGGAGGAGGGTGCTTTGCTCCTGTTCTGAGCTGGAGGGAAAGGAGGGGTGAAGCATCTGTCCATAAAGAAAGGCTGGGAGAATTGGGACTGTTCAGCCTGGAGAAGAGAAGGCTTTGGGGTGACCTCATTGCAGCCTTCCAGTACCTGAAGGTGCTCCAAGAGAGCTGGAGAGGGACTTTGGACAAGGGATGGAGTGACAGGACAAGGGAGAATGGCTTCAAACTGAAAGAGAGTAGGGTTAGATTGGATATTGGGAAGAAATTCTTTCTTGTGAGGGTGGTGAGGCCGTGCAAAGGTTTCTCAGAAAAGCTGTGGCTGCCCCTGGATCCCTGGAAGTGTCCAAGGCCAGGTTGGACAGGGCTTGGAGCCAGCTGGGATAGTGGAAGGTGTCCCTGCCCATGGCAGGGCATGGAACAAGATGGTCTTTAAAGCCCTTTCCAACCAAAACCGTTCCGTGATTCTGTGATGGAGGTTAAAAAGGAGGATGGGGAAAGTCAATCAGGACATGTTTACTGTATTAAAAAAAAAAAATTCCCAAAATTCATAATTAAAAAAAAATTAATTCCCAAAACTTCATAATTTAAAAAAAATCCCAAACCCCACAGATTTAGTTTTCCTCCCTCCTGCAAATTTTATCTGCTTCAAAAAAAAAGAGAGGAGCAAGGAAAAGGATGCCAGGTAGGTGTTACTTTAGAAAGCCCTGATAAAAAGCCTAATTTACCTTGGTTTTAATGGGGTTCAGCCAAAATTCCTACCAGGACATAAATATGAACTCATTCCTTTCCTTCCCATTTCACTTTTTTCCATCCCAGAAATTACACAGGCAGAGAGGTTGGAAGCAGCCAATTCCCATGAATAAGTGGAGGAGAGACCCCATTTCATCCTGGCAGTCATTCCGGAAACGGGGCCAATTCATTAGGCAGAGATCTCCTCATCCCTGAGCAGAACAGCCTGTTCTGCCTGCCCTGACTGCCTTCTGCTCTCCCAGCATCCACAGAGGTTCCTGCTTGGAGAGGGACAGCCTTGGAATCCTACCCTGAGATATTTATAT